>NC_059472.1:108280568-108595788 GCF_018139145.2 Gymnogyps californianus | reverse complement strand
TGTGGAAGCAGAATTGTCTTATGAGGTGGCTAAATAAATGCTGTCTATTTTTCTCTGTGAAGTTTGGAGCTATACAGTATGATATATGATGGCAGAAACACAGCAATGGCAAAGTGCTATAATTCTATCAAACACCTTGTGAAAAAATTTCCTTTAATAAGCTTCACCGGAAAGACAAACAGCAGAACTCATCTGCAAAATCCAAACAGAAACGTGGTCACACAGATCTAGGGCGGACTCGTGTTTGTACAGAAAATACATCTGAGGCCTCTAGGGGTAGTGCAATTCAAATATTAAAGAAAATGATCAGAAGACCTCAGAATGAGGCAGGTAGCATAATTCAGAGGGCTGGATCTCCTCCCAGGCCTAGGGAGTGTGACACCCTGTTAGGAAGCTGATTGTTCTTCCTTTCCTCCCATTTCTCAGGCTTTTCTCCTGATGAAATTTCAAGAGCATTCAGTGCTTTTAAATGTAGGAATCACTGACTCTGTATACCAGAGTAGCAATGAGTTCAGCTCAACTCTCAGCCTTTCAGTGCCTCATTCCCTTGTCCCCATGTTCCTGGGGGCAAGCAGCAGGCATGGGAGAGAGTCTTTCTTGCTTGCATTCCAGCAGTTTCCCTGGGCAGCGGGACTTGCTTCCTGATGTATTTCACATCTCTTCTGTGTTGTTTACAAAAACTCAGAGTCAGTAGATGGAAGAAACAGTAGTTTTACCACCTACTGAAGATGGATTTATTTTTTATAAAAGGGATGTACCTTACTAGGTAGACGATATGATCATGAATGACACTTTTTCATCTATATAGTTTGTAAGCATAAGTCCAGCCCAGAAAAATCAAAGACGGCAAAATAAAAGTATAAAAACATTGTTGGGCAAGTTTTGATGTAATTATTCTTCTGCCATGGGAAATATAAATACAGTCAAACAATCTATGTTTTTTAATTAAAAAAGATTGATCAAAATTTTCTGTTAGATCCAAAAGGGACTTAGAGTATGCCTTAGATTTTTGGATTAAAAGGTAAGTGCCATTTTACATACTTGCAAAGGAAGAAAATACAAAAATTCCAAATGCAATTGCTTGGTGTATTGGTTTCTCGATTATTTCAGAAAAAATTGTTACAACCTCCAAAAGCTATTATTTAACACATGGGAAATCCTGTTTCTCATTGGAGATTATTTTCTAGAAACCATTCAAATTATAAAAAAGCAATTCATGTTTTAAAAATTATTTCATTTAATCAAGGTGCCCAGTTTGAAACCACAAGATTCAGAAGGTTAGATTATTTAATAGCTGACCAAGTTTTTGCAGTTCTGGGGAGTTACATTAACTTTAGGATAAGTGATTATTCCTTCAAAAAGTGAATCCCTGCATTGTTGATTATTTTCTATTATTTGTATATGTCATAATATAAAAGAATCACAATCATTCTATCAGAGCAGTTAGTTACACTCCTGTGATAATTATAATGAGAATGACCGAGCTGGTAACTCACTGGACATTTTGACACCTCCTCTCCCCAAACTGCTTCCAATATGCCAGTCATCTTTTCTGGGGAGAGAAAAGTTAAATGGCCTTGCTCTTCTGAGAGTAAATCTGCAGCAGTCAAGTGGAGTTGTAGAAAGTGAATTCTTAAGTATAGAGGACACTGTCTACAGGGAAGCCTCTTTGGTATCAACAGCAGTTTGGCTCAAGTTATATTTCCATACCTGCTGGTGTCAATGCAATCTAGGGTGCTTAAGTGTCCTCCAGATCCATTCATTCTCTGGACTGAAGGACAGATTCCTGGGTTCAGTTATTTAATGAGAAGGAGGAGGAAATGGAAGTCAGACAAGAATTTGTCATAGATGTTACTCAGGCCTTTGAACATAGCTTTTAAATTATTGCCTGTGGATGCTATTGCAGAGGGCCTGACTCCGTTCTTACACCAGCATAAATAATTCATTAGAAATCTGCATGGTGCTCGTGCAAGTAAGAGAAGACTTTAGTCCAATATGTATGGTGTTCATCTTCTGCACCCATGTTTTCCACCTTGCCCTATGAAAACCTAATGTGAAAAGAAAGATACAGATATAACCCATTTCACCCTTTGACCCAGCCGCAATTTCTTCACAAGGTTGCACTGTGCATTGCCATCACTAACTATTCTAGATCTAAGCCAAAGAATTTTTCCTCTCCTCGGCTTCAGAACAAAAACAGACCTTAACTACTAATAAGTTGGCTTCTGTGTTACTGTTGCACTGAAATATGGGTAGCTATATTTGCATATCAGAAGTTTTCTGAGTGGGATGACCTTGTAAAACCTCAGAAGAGGCAGAGTGATGAAGATCTGGGAGATTTCTACAAGAAACATTTTGCTTCAACATAAAATATGAATCAAGCTCCAACTTAGATATCAGCTCTCAGAGCTGTTCAGCCTCACTTGATGTTTAACATCTAGATTTAATGAATGTCTCTGGCAATGTGGACTACAAGTCAGGAAATTTATAACCATTTTGGAAGCAAGAGACTGGAGGTTATTATATTTCTAAGATGAGAAGGAAAAGATCATAATAAAACATGAAGTTTTTTGTCATGAGATGAGGGAGCAGGTGTAACTAGGAATAGATGAATCTTTAGCTCATAAGCATTAACTCCCAATCAGAACAAGTTTTAAAAGTCTAATTGTGGAATAGAGAAACAGTACATCCTGCACATGCTAGTCATTCTGCTCCATTAAAAACAGGTTAGATGTTTGTATTTTCAGAGCCCAACGCAGTGAGATGCTGAAAATTTGTGGTTAGACTAAAATATTTGGAGTAACTACTGGAGTCAGGAATCTGAAGAAGCATGTACCTTTAGTCTAAAATCATGTGTGTTATGAGGTTCTAAGGACCAAATCTAACCCAGATATTGTATTTTAGCAATATATTTGGGGATGACAGGTTTTCCCATGCGAACATCTTGACAGTTCAGGTATTTCACAAAGATATTCGTGAAACTCCAGATCAGAAAGCCAAAACCTGTATGCAATTTCAAATAAGAAAACCACTTCTTTTACTATCCTTCCTGCAGGGAAGCCAGACACTCTTTTAAGGTCTGGTTATTAAGGATTAAGTTTGTCCTGGTTTCAGCTAGGACAGAGTTAATTTTCTTCCTAGTAGATGGTATAGTGCTGTGTTTTGGATTTAGTAGGAAAAGAATGTTGATAACACACTGATGTTTTTAGTTGTTGCTAAGTAGTGTTTATACGAAGTCAAGGATTTTTCAGCTTCTCATGCCCAGCCAGCAAGAAGGCTGGAGGGGGCACAAGAAACTGGGAGGGGACACCTCCAGGACAGCTGACCCAAACTGGCCAAAGAGCTATTCCATACCATATGACATCATGCCCAGTATATAAACTGGGGGAGCTGGCTGGGAGGGGCGGATCGCGGCTCCGGAACTAACTGGGCATCGGTCAATGAGTGGTGAGCAATTGCATTGTGCACCACTTGCTTTGTATAGTTTAATTCTTTTAGTATTACTATTGTCATATTATTATTATCATTATCATTATTTTTCATTCCTTTCTGTCCTATTAAACTGCCTTTGTCTCAACTCACGAGGTTTTTTTCCTGATCCTCTCCCCCATCCCAGGGGTGGGGGGGTAGCGAGCGAGCGGCTGCGTGGTGCTTAGCTGCCAGCTGGGGTTAAACCACGACAAAGTTGTACAGTTAAATCTAAGTAATTTCACTTTTACTTTAGTGAGGTGTCATGCTCTTTCCCCAGAGCACCCTCACGTCCGTGAAAGACTGGAAGGCGATAGAGCTCTATTTTATGTTTATTAGGCTTGGCTGTATGATGACAATCTGATAACCACGTGAATTTAGGGGAAAACATATCACCATTTTCTGTGTTGAAGAGGGAAAGCTCACCTTTTCACTCTAGCTACTCCTCTTGGTTGTATTCTTCTAGAGCTTTCCATGTTCATTTTGGCTAGTTTGCCTTGGGATTTCTGATTGCATTTTAAACATTGCAGGCATCGTTACATTTGCCCCTCTCCAAGATGGCAAACTTTACCTCTCTGAAGTGTAATAACAGGTAAAGAGATGGGTTTTGATGTGTTCTTATGCAGACACCAGAGCAAGAGTTTACCTTTCAGGGACATCAGTAGTCCAATCAAATCAGAATCCTTCAAACTAGGTTTAATAAACAGGCAAACATGCCACCATTTACCTATCAATGAACTTCATATAAAGAGTTTAAGATTTTCAGGGAGCTTTAATATAATTGATTTAGAGTTTTGCTCAACCCTAAAAAGGGTTGCACTGACCCTTAAAAGGTCATCAGATCATATCAAGTATTTCTCTAGTGAACTGTCCTGAGAAACATGTCTGCCTTATGATTTGTGAAAACAACATTTAAACTAATACTAAAAAAGAGCTCATCAAATAGAAAAACTTCTTGAAAAGAGAAGTTATGGGCCTTTAATTATCATACTGAAGCAACTGAGGAAGCATCATTTGCTTGTGCAACATTCATTACTTTGATGCAGGTAAACCAAAATGAATTAAGAATGGGGTGCTTAAATCTTGCCCCCTACATTTCAAAGTATTATTGACTCAGGAGTGGATTTCTTGGTTCCATTTTGGCAGTTTATATAGGCTGACACATCACATCCATTATTTTAACACAGTTTTTGTGTGTGTGAATTATAACTACTCTGACTGACTGGCTGCTCTGTAATGTAATGGATGTAGACAAAGGCCGCCTAAGGTAGAATACTTTATTAGGTCAATTAATATACCAGCAGCATCTTGTTCCTGGGTTAATCATTGGACTGAACCTTTACTTTGCATTTAAATGTGGGTATGGCCATAAAAATGACTCAGGAAAATGACATTTCAGTCATCTATGTTTATTCTCTTCCCATGACTTACACATCACATTTACTCAGTTTGTAAGTCATAACTTGATTTCCCAGCTGTCAAAACATCATGCTCAAGCTGACATCAAAAAAACAAACCACCTGTGATCTCTCTGCATCTGCACATCACTAATGCCAGTCATAATTCTGAAACTGCAATTAAACTAATGATGTGGCTTTAGGGTTTGTTTTGGGTTTGGTTTTGCATTTTTTTGGATGATGCACAAGGCAGAAGAACATCTATCTTGCTCTCCCACAGGACCTACTAATTGTTTTAGTTTGTATTGTCTGTAATCCCATAATTCATATGACAAAGGGTTCTTTCTGGTTTTTGGAACCATCATTTCATGGCTTTCCTTTCTGAAAAGGTATAGAAGAAAGGTCAGATAGACCTTTCTGTCCAAAGGGAAGGGAAAAAAGCCATTTAAGCTAAATAATAATGTTTGTGAAAGAGCAAATGTCAACAAACTGGACATGGATAAATTTAGACAGGGAATTTCCCCATAGGATTACCTGGCACCAGGAGCTGAAGCAGGAGGGGAAGCCTTTTAAAAGGTGCTCTGCACAGTTATCCAAGTAATTTTGTGATGTGGTGCCTTTGATATTGGGCTGAACTTAACCCAGAAGGGTTAAATTCTGCAAAAGGTGCCCTAAGAAATGGGTTGATACAGGCAGGTTCTCAGCAAAATTGTGATCTTTCTCTGGTATAATTTGAGTCTAATTCTGCTGAAGCAGTGTATGCTGTTAGACTGCATACAATCCCGAACAGTGGAATATGCCTCAGTGAACATCAAATAGAAATTAGTAGCCTTAGAAATTTCACTGGTGTTTTGGGGTTTTTTGGTTTGGTTTTGACTTTTTTTTTTTCTTTCAATGAACTTGTAGAAAGCACAGAGGTAATTTTAAACTTGCAGCGACTCCCATTAAAAAAGCTCGAAATTCACCAGTAGTTGCTGTCTCTCAGCATCTGAACTACTGCAGTTACTTTGTATTCTCAAAGTGTTAAGGGAGGCATTGTAGATACCTCTGCATTTTATATGTATTGGTAAATTATGAGTTTTTAATGGCAATCACTTATACCAAAACTACATATATTGGCCCAAAGGGCTGCTTATTTGAAAGAAATGAGCAGATTTTGACTTAATACCTCAGACCAATAAATTAATTTTCACAATTTTATTCCAGAGAGCAAAATGAACCACAATATATTTAAGTTTAAAACAAATGTTTTGGAAATCTGTTCTTAAATGTGTAAAGCTTACTCTACTGCAGCAGCATTTCCTGCAGAAAGGCAAGTATTGTTATCTGGAAGCTTCAGTATTTATCTCTCTGTTCAAATATTACACAAGATTTATAGTCCCTGTGTTTTATATCAGGCTGCTAATCAGGAAGCTTAAATCAATATTTCAGATTATTAAGTACTTTTAGAGAACAGCTTTATAGTGATAAAGGTAGCACAGCAGAACAGCCTGATCCTGCAGTTTAACCTGACCGCCAAACAAAACTTGGAAACTGTGACATGAAAATGGCAGACTAAGTGTTGTAACCTTCAAGAATGGCTTCAATGCAGAGCCCTTTAGAGCGGAATGAAGAAATGACAGCTTGTGGACTGTGAATAGAGGCAACATTACCTCATATAAAATCTAAACTTGTGGTTTTTTTCCCTCTGTGTTACTATTAGTCATGCAAAGATATGCACTAATGCAAGACCCGCCAGAAAGGTTTGAAAAGTCCATTTCTAGGACAAGAAAAATGTTCCCAGCTCTCCGTTACAGGGAGATGTAAGGAATTTTAATAACACCAAAAATATCAGACAAGGCTTTTGCTGATCTGCAGCAGAAAAGAAGATGCAAAAGAAATCATATATATAAACTATTTTTGTGTATTTTGGCTACATTTCCCAGCGAATAGTAATATCCTTTTTGAGATTTTCCTATTTCATTTCCGGGGAATTACTCATTTTTAATCAGATTATTGGCCTATCTTGTCTAAAATCCTGTCTTGGAGAATGTTTTGTTTTAGGAGGGGAAAGAACTCATCAAGCACTTGCCAGTTATGAAATTTCACCTCCAACAGGAAAAAGTCTTTTTCTGACCCACTCTGTCCACTAGTTTAGTCTCCTTTCTTACTCACGCTGAAGTAAAATGTCTTGCTGTTTATTTCACCATGATCAAAACTGTGTAACCACAAGGTGAGGAGATTAAAGCAATTCTCCATTGTAAATTCATGCATTTCAATTATCCTCAGTTTTGGACAGTCAGAACAGAGTTATACCTGTAGTCTAGTAATAATTCCTAGCATCTTTTCCTTGAAAAAGTGTTTTACAAAAGCTATATGCTCAATTCAGACCTGCTCCAAAGAGGACAGGAAGATTCAGAAAAACACCTCAGACCAGCACAGACTTTCTGCATCAAGGAGGATTCATTCCTGGATGAGGAAAGGAGGCTTTTGCTTTCATTCATTCATTCATTGCTTTCATTCATTCATTCTGGCATTTCCAAAAGGAAGAAAAAAAAAACATCTTAAAATTACAGTCTCCACAGAAGTCTTCAGTATCTCTTTGGCAGAATCTGTCTAAAGGGCTTAGTCTTTCACTTTTGTTATTGAGAAGACTCTAGGCCAAATGCTGAAGCTGGGGTTGAAGTCAGCTCCACCACCTAGAACATATAGCCCAGGTTTTCCAGAGGGTAATGCAACAAGACCCTCAATTTTATTTACAGGCAAAGAAATTGTGGAAGAACTAACAGGGGAATGAATACAAAAAGCTCGAGGAAATGACTTAAAATTAAACATAACTTTTAAGTTATATCACAAAATCATTTCCTTTTAAGGCATTCTTAATTTTTGTCAATATGTACTTCAGTAGCATCTAGAGACTACTTGCAAGATGAATCTTATTACCATAGGTATGACACATATGCATAGTTAAAATAATTCTTGTCCCAAATAACTGACAGTCTAAATAGAAAACATAGTGAAAGGAGATATTATCCCCATCCTCAGTCGAAAACTGAGGCACACAAAAATTCAAAACTAGCTTCACTCCTACAACCTTAGGCTCTAGATTCAGTGAGGACAGAAAGGCAACCACTACACCTCAAATTCAACTGCGTTCTGGTGGAGCCTTTCTCTTTCTTCATTTACTGCAGACATAGCCTAGCATACATGACATGTCAAACCCCACAAAATCTAGTTTGTAGGACAGCCCAGGTATCAGCTCAGCACCGCAACTGTGAGGCAAGCCCAAAATCTTTGGATGCTTTTTGTCTTATGGAGAAGTTTCCAGCCTGATGTGATGTGGATATTTATTTCTTTAAGCATAATTTAATGTATCAAATTTGAACTTGTTAAAACATTTTGAACTTCTTAAAATGAACCACTTAGAGATGGCAATTGTTTTTTAACATTAATAGAGTTATAATGCTATGAAAAATACTATAACCCAGAAATCGTAGAAAAAACTGGCAACTTAATCTCATAAAAATTAGGGTCTAACAACTGTTTTTTTAAAAACAGAATTTGCTGAGGAATTGACATTAAGTATGCTACAAAAAAAACCACTGTGTAATTAGTGACTAAAAGCTTTCAGAAGTGACATCTACCTCCAAGTAAAACATTTTTCACCTGTCTTATTACATGTGGGAGAATGTAAGATGGATGAAAAAGTAGTTTTTCACTTTTCTCTTATTTTTCAAAAAGTAATTGTTGTCATGTGGTAAGAAGACAGTTATTGAACAGTGATCCTCAACTGCTAAGAGCTATTAAGAAAGAATATTGTTGTGCTGACATAGCAAGTTTACTATTTTTTCCACAGAATGATTATTACTGGTAATACTGGAGTACCCAGTCAAGGATCTTTTTGTCCTACAGAGTGAATAGCATCAGAGCAAAGTTATCTGCTCCCAGAGGGCTTAAGGTTAAAGGAGAAGACAAGAGACAATTGAGAGATCTGAATCACCCACTTTTTGGGTCTTAACAAAGCACTACTTTACTGCAGAAAGCAGAAAATCCGCTGTCTGAACCATGGCTGTGGCTCAGCCGACTGAGCCAATACTGGGAGCTTTATTTCAATATGAAATGATATTTGAAAGACAGAGCAATGGGAACCAGCCTGAGTACTCTTTACAAATGAGGAGATGTAGTGAATGCTTTTTACAGCAGAGAAGTGGGAGCCAAGTGTCTGTCACAGCAGTGAAGACAGTGTCACAGCATAAGGAAATATTGTCTGCAGCTGCATTCTGCATGCACATCCTCGAGGCAAATATGCATTTGTCAAAGCTAGAGAAAAGTAACCTGCAGTAGCTGAGGCCTCAAACAAAGGATGTTGGAATGAGAAATTTGAGTTGCTTACATGAACAGGAAAGGCAGTACCTTAACAAGGAGAATTTGTGAGACACTGTTGTTTCCTAAAAGTGCAAATCCAAGGAGTGATCTGTGCTGAAGATGATGTCTGATATCGGCCTGAACAGTGGGCACTACGATGGTGGTGGTGTTGACAAGGGCCTTGAGGCAAAAAAATAGAAATTCTCTTTTTACCATTGAGATTGTTAGTGAACAGCTACAGAGACAAGCTGAAATTTTGCCCTGGACAAAAGCCTGGTCTGGAGGAGAAGGCAAGGTGCAGGAATCACCAGTGCAGAGGACAGGTGAAATTTTACTCGTGGGTGAGAGTATGCCGGGAAATGTGGCAGAAGGGGAAGAGAAGGGGACCAAGGACAGGGAAGCTCAGGACCCCCCATAATTCTGCAGGGGGAGAGGAAGACGCCTGGAATAAACAGAAGAGTGCATAGTAAGAATAACTGACCTGCCGCCAGAAAAGTCATGAGCATGAGGCTGAAGGTGGGTCTGACATGTCCTGGGCTGGCAGTGATCTAGTCACTGGAACATCCTTTCGCCCGCACAGGCTAGGATGTCATCTCAGGATGGATGAACTATTGGTGTCTGTGGAGGAGAGGTGTGAAAAATGAAGCTCAGTTGCTGTCTTTGATCCAGTGTCTTGGTGGTTCCTGAAATCAAATAAGATGAGTGCAGTAGGGACTTTCTATTACATTTGTAACAGGTGATATGCCTAATAAGTGTAACTATAGTACATTATTGAAAATTTGTTCCCACTAGGGTAGCTATCAGAGTGCTGACTTTCATACTATACTACCCATGATAATTTGCTTGGGCCATTAATCAAGAATACTTCCTTGAACTCACTGGGGACATGCCAGTATATATAAAGCTGTTAGAAATAAAGTAAAAATGTTAATGTTTTTATATGATTTGTTAACTTAGAATTTTTTTTTTCATTTAAGCCACTAGCAAAACTTTAATCAGCATCCATGAGAAGATAATCAGAGTTCTTTCAATAAAACATGTGCTTCAGAGTATTGAGTGCCATCATATGCCAGTGCTGTAGGGCCCGAAGAAATCATTGTAGAGACTGCATTAAGGTGTGTGTGTATGAAGTGACTGTCAGACATTGCCCCGTAGTATTGGGCCATGTGGTGTCTATCAATCTACATCCCGAAGACAATCCTCTCTGTGCCTCCCACACTCTCTGTCTCATATCAATTTTTTGGGAGTGTAATTTCAATGAGACATTGTCATTCTTCAGTTTTCTAAATTCTCTTTGTGACTACTCCTCATGAACATGCAGCAAGTTCAAAATAACAGTGATTGTGGCAGAAATTCAGTTCTTAAAAAAGGCAGAAATGAGGTAAGATCAATTAGTCTGTACAGGTGGCTGAAAGAGAAAATGAGGTTTCATGACACATTTTAAACTACTGATGTAATTTACATTTGAAGCTATTTGAAACAGATCCATTTTTGGGCTTTGGCAGATTTGTGTACAAAATACAAGCATCTACATTTTTTTCTTCCAAAGTGCTGTATTGGAAATATCCCTGTGGATATCCAGATGTTCCTGTTTGCTAAAATCAGGTTAGTAAAGAAAAAAAAAAGTCCAGAATATTTTCAATAAATATTAGAAAAACCCTGAACACAAACATTAAAAATAAAGAAACAACAACAATACCAGGATTTTTTTCTAAATCTTTTTTTTTTTTTTTCCTGTAAAGGACCATTTTTGAGCAAGAATCATTACTGAAAAATTTCAAATAACTCTAATACTCTAGATTTATTTTCAGATATGATATTAATCTTTTGAGAAATAGAAGATAGAGGTTTGGATCTAGTTTGCAAGTGTTGTTAATCAAGAATAATTCCACTGAACTGAACGGGAAAAAGCTAGTATAAAGAAGCTTTGAATAAAATCAGAATTTTAGTTCCCTTTATTTGATTTGTTAACTAAGGTTCAAGCATTTTTAGACTGAAGCAACTAGTGAAATTTTCATCAGCACCCAGGGGAAGATAATCAAACTCTTTTCCATAAAGAAGGTCTTTCAGGGTATGGAGCTTCTTTATGAACTTCCTATCTTGGCTTGCTCACAATCTGCCTACAGTATATTGCCTGGAGAGTTTAAATCTGATTGTATTATTCTTTATGGAATGATATGTCTCCAGCCAGAATCTACAGAGAGAGAGGGAGAGAGCAAGCTTTTGTGTGCATGCACAAGCGTGGCTGAGTATCTTTTTTGCCACTGAACTCCACAAAGGAAGCAGGATGAGTAGCTCAGTGATTGTACATTGTGACAACTGTAACACATTCAACAGTTTTCTTGCACAGGACTGAGGTCTGGAAATCTTTTTTCCATCTTTGAATGAGAGAATGTTGCCAGGACGTGAGCCCTAGTCCCTGATTCCTGTTAAACACCATCATGAGATCTTGAAATTTTGCTTTAGACGGTGATGGGAAGAGGGAAGTTGGCGAGCAAGGCTCACCAGGGTGCTTCCCCAGGGCACTGGCAGCTAGCTGGATGCTGACCTGGCAGTATGTGGACTGGCCCAGGACAGCATCCCATGGATCTTGCCACACTTCCCAGCACCATCAGGCAATTTTTAGACTTTCAGTTATACAAATACTGCATGGAAAAGAGGTGTAATTCATCCCATCAATCCCACTGCTGAGACAGGATTTTTCTGTGTGGTCTGCTCCTGAGTTTTTCCCCAGTCTGGTTTTAAATGAGTCAAAACAGAAGCATGTGCTCCCCCCAGGAAACAATTCTGCAGCGTGAATGACCATCAATATTAGGGAAATTTTCCTCATATTTTCCTCTGTTCTTAGAATTATTATTTCGGTGTTTGTTCACCTTGCTCACTCCTTTCCAGCGTAAACAGTCTGCTCGTTATTTTAATGTTACAAATAGCATGAAGTAACTGAAGATCTTAAATTATGAGAAACACATTTGGATTATTCATTTGTTCCCTAAATTGCCCAAAGGATTTCTATTTTATCCCTGCAGTCCCTTGATCTTAATGTTTCCTTCACTTTAACATCCTGATATTATATATATTTTTCATCTTCTTCAGAATTAGACAGACCAGAAGTGATACCTTTGCCAATTCATCTTCACTTACACTTTCTTCATTCAGCCTGTCAGACACTACTGCAAAAGGGAGACAAAGCTGGAACATGACAAATAGGCAATGTGATTGTTTTCAACATGCCACAAAAAAGTAGGACAAAATATCTTAATGTTTTCCTCTTTTCCCTCATCCTTCATTCAGCAGAGATTCACTGTCATTTATAAAGGTCACTGGCCTATGAAGCATCTGAGAAGGCAAAAACTTTTTCTTCCTCTCCAAGTACGTATTCAGGCTGCAGCAATAACATAAACCCTTTATTGTACGATGGGTGGCTGCAGCTACAGCTAGTCACAATCAGTTAAATAAAGGATTTTAGGGGACTGCCTCAGTTTATTTATGCCTGCTTAAACAAACCTGTTCTATAAACCAGATAAAATGACACTTTAATGTAAACATTTTGAAACTGATGATAGCTCTGACGGTTTTTGTTGAAGTGATCCCAGAATATTTTTAAATGAGGTCATTTAACCCTGTGCAAAAAGCCAAGATAAAAATCAATAGATTACTAAGTCTCATGTTGTACATGTCTTGTATATGCATTTTGCAAGTGTGGCCAATCAGCACACTCTTCCTCTCCACAAAACAAACTTATTTCCTCACAAAGCTCTTGGGAGCTTATGACTCTATGTTCCAAAGGTAAAATATTTTCATTTGGAAAGGCTGTGATAGTCACTTACAGTAGGTACCATTTACCTAACTTATACCTCCATCACGGTCCACAGGCCAAGTATCTTAAGGATAACCATCTCTTATCCTGCGTTGCTTTTCCTCTCCATCAAAATTCCTGATGGAGAAATAATCTAAGCAGTATAGAAGAGAGAAGCATGAAGCAACGAAAGTACAGTTACCATGAAGTATTATAAAAGCTTTTTCCCATCAAAATATTTCAAATTCTAATCAAAATATTTTAGCTTTGAAATTTCTGCACTTTTCCTTCCTCATAAAAAATGGCCAAGAAAAAAAATAAAATAAAAAAAAGGTAAAGTGTTTTGACCTGTTGTGTAAGTGTCTGAGAATCCTGTCACTGTACCAGCAATGTACCAGGAAAGCACTTCCTTAAATTTAAGTGCTTAACTTTAAGTGGCTGAGTAGCCCCATTTAACTCAGTGAGACTGTTCAAGTGCTTAAAGCTAAACATCCATTTACAGAGAACAGAGTATTCAGTACCTTGTGCCCACTTGAGAGAATGAACAGAAAGAGTATGCAAAGATTTTTTTCAAAATGTGTTTTTCTGTTCATTATAATTTCTAGTCTTTAAGTTGGTTAAACAATATGGTAGGATATGAGTTGACCCTGTTGATTTACTTTTTTGGTGGAAAAAAGGCTTTTTCAGGTTATGAGACAATGATGCGTTTCACAGATTTGTGAGGCAGCAATTCAGGAGAACAGATCTGTAGGAAGGTAGGATCCAGGAAGAAAGGCAAGTAAACTCCCTGAAAATGGAAGGCACCACTATGATGTTCCTCAGGAATAAGCAACATGAAACAGGAGGTGCATGGCAGAACGAGTGCTTATCCTAGATCAGCATGTGCAGAAAGCAAGCATCATACCTATTTCATATTGCTTTAGGGAACTATAGAAAAGCCAGGCTGTTTAAGCCTGTAATCCCAAAATATGAGTGCAAGGTGCTTAGTAGTTGCTCATGAAACGTTGCTCCTGTAAAGTCTCCACCAGATTTAGGGTGCTGTGAAAAATTTGAGTCCTCATGCTGCTTTAAAGAGAGGCTGCAGACCTAGAACTAAAGCTCTGACTCTCTGATGATAAGGTAGGGCTTGTTAAAAAACAACAGCAATTCCTCCTCTCCTCACCTCTGCTCCCCCCGAAAAAACCAAAACCCTTACCCACTAGTTCAGATTTTCTCACTAAAATCTTTCTATGGTTTTCTCTTCAGAAACCTTACTGCCTTCATTATCTTTGTGCCACAGAGGCATTTCAACCATGTCATTTTGTTTGTGACAGAGGTAAATGGGTCCAACTCACAGGAAGACATAGCAGTAGCTAGTTATCCTGAAGATTAAAGCAGGATTTTGGTGACTGAGTCTAGCGTGTGTCAACAGGAGAACCCTGTATATAGAAAAGAGAGGCAAGGTGTGCCTCCATGTTACAGGCACTGTAAGACTTGTGCACATGGCCTCACCTGCAGGGAAGAAAGTTGATCTTGAGTTCTTCTTAAAGTCCATCTACATCATCCCCCAACCAAATAAGCAGAGACAACAGTGCTCAACCCTATGAGCGTTACACACATGCTTAACTAGAAGGTTAATTTAAAGTCTGCTCACGTACACAACTGTTTGAAAGGAGTGGGGACTTTATGAGGGATTTTTTATAACCCTCATACTGAGTAGGGGAAGCATTTGTTATTGAAACAGATTCCACCCACCTCATTTTTATTGTGGTAAATTCTAACCATTTGCAAGACAGCAAGGTCAGGTCTACCTCAGCCTCTCTTTGATGACCTCAAAATTTCTAGTGTTTTAGAACTTGGCATTACGAAGATAAACTGACATAATTTCAACAAAGACATTTTGGTTTCAAATTTTAACAAGAGGTAATTTTCAGAACAGCAAAATAGCTTGGCGAAGTTTAAAACAACACTACCACAGGCAGAGTACACTATTCTAGCTGTGTTTGACATCCTCACACCTCACCTGAATTTATCTAGAGGAGACTGGCAAAAAACTACAAGTCTGAATGCACTTGACACACATCATCATTCACGGTAATGTAGGAAAAGATAAAGCCTAGGATAATCTGAGGCAATTTAAACCAGTGATGCCTGAGATTATTTGAGGATCTTCTTAACCTACCCAGCAGCTCTTTGGATGACATACAGCAAGTGGGATATAAAATTGTGACTTTACTTGGAAGGGCCTTATTTTTTCTGGTCTTTTTCTTCAAGTACTAAGAGAATGGAGGATGCAGTATCAGTGATAGCAATAGGTATAAAGCCATTATAGGATGGTTGCTGAAATTTTGACATTGTTGTGACTGGCCTTAAAACAACATTCCAGAAATCAATTTATTTTAGTGTTCTCCCAGTCATTAACACCACTTGTAGTGTAACAGGCAATGACAAGAATAAGCACTGGTCCTTGACTTCTGCATTTCAGTTCAGAACAGCAGTGAGGCAGCACCATGAGAAAAGTATTGTTGAAAATACATTGGTTAAAACTTCAGACCAACCAAGGTATTTTGGGCAAAAACAGTATGTGTTTTTTTGTTTGTTTGTTTGTTGGCTGAAGGGGGAGCATGTTCTCCCCCTTCAGCTGACATCAGAATGTGAACCCACACTGGAGTCTTCACAGCAGGATTAGTGCTTTTTTGTGGAGCCCCACTGGTGTCATATAGGTCACATATCCACTGCAGGCTGTAATGTGGCACCTGTAAGGGCTACATAACTCTTGAATATACAGACTGACTAAAACCGCACAGGGACCACTGGGGTCTCACTAATGGAATTTTTTCTCCATTTGTCCTTGTAACAGCTTGAGAAAAAACATGAGCTAATTGGATGGCTCACATTGCAGATATTTCACAGAAGTATTATGTTTCCATTTTGCAGACAGGCACCATGAGTTCATGTCCCACGTAGGTGCCTCTCATTGAATTAGTAATATGTAGGTGCTAAAACTCCTTTGCAAATCTCACTCAGAGTGATTCAGGCCCAGATCTTCAAAGGAGTATAGTGATATAGACACATCTTTGTAGCCATGAACTCAAGCTCATGCCAAGCTCAAATCCATGGATCTAACTCCAGTGTCAGCTGGAGCTGCATCATCTTGGATCCTGCAAGACTAGGTCCATATCTTATAAAAATTAGTAACAAAAGAATGAAATTGAACTTTTTTCTCCCAGAGCATTTGTGGACCCTCCACAGGACTACCTTCCTCTCATACAGCTTCCTTTCCTGCAGCTGCCATCATTGGGAACACAGATAATAGAAAGGAAGAAGGAATAAGACTAGCTCTCCATAGCTTTATTATTTCTTCATGCTGATTTTTTTTTTTAAGAGTACAATTTTTGGTGAATGTTTTGTCAAGATTTTTCCAGTGAAAAATAGACAGCACACAACTTAAGTTTAGCTGCACTGACTCTAGTTTCCTTGACATGTCATAATTCCTGTTATAAATATGCCTCCTTATGAAAGGAAAGTGTAATTATTTTGCTAATATGCATGAAAATAGCATTTGAGAAACAGAAACAATATGGTACTGTTTGACTTGGAATTTACTCCCCAGCTGTTAATAACCTGCCTACATCTCTGGTGGAATTGTGAGTTTGTTATTCCTGTGCTTACAACAAATAGCAACTGTTTCTGAAACTAGGAGCTGGGCCAAAGGGAAAAAAAGAAGCCCAAAACACATAAACAAACCCCTTAAAGTCCATATTGTGTATTTAAATTAGTTCCCTAGAGCAGCAAGAAGTAAAAAATCTCATGTGTATCTTGTTGTATTGTTTCAAGAATTATTTAAGTTTTGGAGGAAGCAAATGTTTATGACAGCCTTTTTGAAATTACATTTGCAATTACATGTGCCTTCTATTGTTAAATAAATAATATCAGTGATTAGTAATATATTTCCATCAAGTTTTCCCAAAGCCATATGCATGTGATGGACCAAAAGACTATCTTACTTTGAAAGACTGTTACAAAATGACATTGCCCCAGATTTTCAGTTTATCATAATTTGAAAACACAGCAACTGAATACTACTTGTATTATATCTAATGCCTGGGCATTCTTGACAGTCATTTTGATATATATGTTTTGGGCACAATTTTCTAAATTATTTAAGTGACTGAAGAGTGAAGGTTTAATTTTCAAAAAAGGTATATACCAGTTGAAATCTGATTAGACCTACTAACGTCTACTTTTCTAAATTTCCATGCAAAATAGAAATTAAGGTTCTTGAAAATTTTTTTTCCTTATTAGGTTTTACTTTAGGCAAGTAAAAAAAATTGCCTACTGACAAGGTTATGCAATTGAATTCACCACACAGTCTCTCTCCAAGCACCACTACTTGGTCGCTTCATCACAAGAAAATTGGCTTTGCTGAACATCCTGAACATTAGCAAACTTAAATGCCTCAAAGAAAAGCATAAGACAAAGACTCAGGACACCATCAGTACCTACTGGCCTTATGTTCTTTTCTTCTATTGCTATCAACAGAGGCATTTCACTGGTGTGATCTGTGGTACACACATTTATAAAGAAAGGTAGGTATATGAACATGTATAATAGAACTTGAACTTTTGCTCCAAACTTACATCAAATTCATGTGTATTGATTTTATGGTATGAGCTGTCTCCCTAGCACAGAAAAGTCCTATAACCTGTCTGAAAAAACTAGATTTATCACTTCAAATAATTAGTTTAGCTTCCCCCTTACTGACTTTGATTTTTTCTCTACTTTGTTAAAATGACACATCCCCAACACTAATGAAGCACATATACATACATTATGTTAGAGGGTTCGGGGGTTTTTTGTTGTTGCAAGCATGTGACAGTGCTTCCAATCCCCTGAGGGTTGATATATTGGTCAAATAAATCTTCCAGATAGGTAATAATACAGTGCACTCCGCAATGTTCCTTTACATGTCATATTATTTACCTGCACTGTTTATCAGCAATTGCATGTTTGCTGGAAAAAAGTGCTGTTGTATGGGCAGTTCTTGCTTCATTGGAATGATTCCTAACTGGGAGACAGTAAAACTCTTGTTTGGAGGTGCTAAGAGGAGATAAGAGGCAAGCTGTTTGAAGTACTCCAGGTCTCTGGATGAGTTAAATCCTGTGCAGAGATCCAGAACACAGATTATGCATGAACCATGTCCTGACAAAACATTATTTTGATAACTGAAGTGGATCTTCAGTGATGCATAGTTCTGTGTTGCCTATTTATACAGCAGTGGATAAGGTCAGGTGTGCTATTTACCCATGGGTCAGTCCAAGGACGGGGCTGTGCATCCATAGGAGAAGCCATACAAAGGAACTCTGATCTTATTGTACAGGAAACTTGAATACTACCCCTGTGCTTTAGATTTGGAGACAGAAAGGAAGTAAAAGAGGACTTGGTTTCATGCCACAGAGAAAAAAAACCCCTGCACCTCACCATTTCCTTGGGAAATGATTTGTCTTCATGCTCCCCTGTTTCTGAGTGTGGATTGGAGGATATGTGTGCACCACTCTTGCAGTTAGCCCTTCCAAAAAGAAGACAGAGCATGACCTATCTGCCCTTACTGGGATAAGTGTAAGAAATGTATGAAAGCAACAGAAATTGACTGCATTTTTCAAAAGCACATACTTTTTGTCATGCATTGGTGCAAGAGAATTTAAGAGCTAATGAGTAAAATTATTAGAATTGTAAGATGCAACTGAAAATATGCCAAGGAATATGAATAAAGTTTCTTCCTAATAGATATAGAAGAAATCAGTAGGCTCAGAATTTAAGGTTTATAAAAATAATGTATTTGACTTTCCAAGTATACATTTTCCACATTGTGAAAATATTTTGTAATTCAGATCTAAATATTTTCAGAGAGTCATAGAATAGTTGAAGTTGGAAGTGATCTCTGGAGGTTATCTAGTCCAATTCTCCCCTTGCTCAAAGCAGGGTCAACTAGAGCAGGCTGCTCAGGACTCTGTCTAGTTGGGTTTTGAATATCTCCAAGGATGGAGATGATGCCACAACCTCTCTGGCAAACCTATGCCAACGTTTGAATTGCGTTCGTGAATCTTAGCCTGAAAATGAAATGGAATAGAAACAGAAACAGAAAATGAAAATTACTCTTCCATTTTCAATGTCTCATCTGAGCAACATGAGACACAAATAATTAGCAACCATATAACTATTTTAACAGCTCTTTTTCTGTTTTAAAATAATTTCAGATGCTGTTAGTAACAAGAAAAAATCAAACAATTTTGTTGACTTCCTTTAGTGTATGTAATGAAAGTCTGCTTGTAGTGTAAATTTGGTGCCAGTCCTTTCTCAGAAAGCTCCTGCAGATGCTGACCTTGCTGGCAGAAGCATATGATAGAAACACCAGAATCTTTCCACTGATTTCAGTGGTCTTTTGTGCTAAAACAGATCTCAGATCTTTTAAGCAGACATGAATTTGTCTCGCTTATATTTGACTGAGATTAGGCAATTATGAGAAAACAGTTTTAATATTTAAATTAGTCAAATGCTTAATTATGAAAGTGCTGAAAGAAGAATGCTCAGCTTCATTGCACTTCAATGGCTTGTAAATTGGCAAGTAGCTGTAAATTAACTCCTGGATTTCTTTAGGTTAATCAAATCAGATTTAATGATGTCTTTGAAATCCACAGATTAAAGGTATAAAAGTGTGCATCATAGCATGGACGAGAACCATAGTAACAGTTGTTAATTTCTATTTTGTTCTGTTTTGTTCTCTGTTCTTTTCCCGTAGACCTGCAAAAAAGAAGTGCAGTATTTCTGGGAAGCATGTATTCTAGTGATTCTAAAGCCCTGATCTTCACAAAAGAATCCCTGATAAGGTCTTCACTACTTTTCTCTCACCATTTATTGCAAAAGACTTCCATTTTCCTCTTCTCTTCACTTCCCTTCCTATAGACTTCCCATCACTGATCCTATTGCATTACCTAGCATGCAAAACATGGAAGCTGACATTTCTGTTCATATATTTATCAAATTTTCCATACAGGGACAATGTAATAAATCAGTAAACAAACACATTTGTTAAACATCAGTATTTCATCTTGCTGTCTGGAAAAGAAGGGGGAATTTTTAAAAATAATTATTTCTAAAGATCTGTTTGAAAGATAACAACAGGGAGACAGATGATATGATTCAAGTAAAAGGATTGGTAAATATCTTGTCTATAGTATGAAAACAACAGTGTTTTAGGAACGGCACCTGAAAGAGTGAAATCACATGTCTAACGTGTATATTTTCTATTGTTTATCAAAGTGAATGTGAAAGAGTGTGAGGGAACAGGAAAACCCAGTGCAGGTTTAAGGCATGAATTCAAACCTTGCTCTGAAGGCCATATGCAGCTGACTCAGCCTCAAGTACCTGGTAAGAAAGGCTGGGCAGCTAATGTCAGGTGCATGCAATGCCAGCCACTTCGTCCCCCTCCATGCTCCCTGCTACATAAATTATTTTGGTTTTAATATGTTAACCAAGAGGGCCAACTACCTCAAGAAAAGACAATTTGCCTTTTTTATTTGAGGACAGAATTGTTGTTGCTCATCTAGTTATCAATTGATATTTTCTTCTGTTGTGGTACTTCCTAATAATAATTAAAGTTCAGAAAAAGATTTCCATGCAAATTTGGTTGTATTTAAGCATCTTTATTATCCACCAAAACAAAACTTTATGTTTGACTCAAGCCTAGATCTTCATGAAAACATCAGTGTCAAGAAAATCTTTTCTTTCCACCTTCAAAACTCATAGATGTTTGCTCTGATTCTGTGAAAAGCAAGACATTTAATAATCTTTTCTCTAAACTTCTACAGTGTTTCATTCATGTGAAAGCTAGTTTTACTATGAGCAGGCAACAATCACTTTTCTGTGGGAGGAAGGAAAGGCCTTTGTGGCAAAAAAATGGCTCTAACTCTCTGCAGATAATGGCAGCTTTTCACTTGGGAAAAAACTTGCAAAAACAATGTGTTAGAATGATCTGTGACTGCTTCCCCCTCAGAAGACTGGGCTAACGTCTGCCACTTTGCCATGGTGTGTTAAAAGGCCCTGGAAAGCCAGCTGAAGCTTTGGAGCGTCCAAGCAGGCAGAATACTTCCAGCACTTCAGTTAGTGTAAATTTAGTGTTCCAGCACTCCAAATTTAGAGCATTTCTTTGTTGTTGGACAGCATATTCCTTCCAGCATATGCTCCCTGGCCTGAATATTCCACAGAGAAATGGTGACAGTACAGACATCCATGAAGAGTAAGAACTGAAACTGGGCCCACCTCTTTTGTAAACTGTGAATAGGCTTCCTGTTTCTCTCCCATTCATATAGAGTGTAGACAAATTTTGGCCCCTAATGTGCTCCAGAGAAAACCCATCAAAATTATTAATAAATAATGAATTGATCTGCTGTGTACAAATGTTGCAGGATGATATGATGCCAGCCTCGGACAGACTAGCTAAACAGTACATTCAGGGTCTCAATATTCAATACCTGCCATTATGTATAACCACCTGTACCTGAAGGTTACCAGGCCATTAAGGTCCTATTTCACACCCTCTTTGCACCAGTGACAAAGCAGTAGAGATCTAGTCTCACTGCTGCAGTTGTCCTGAGTGTTTTCAGAAAAGTAGGAGGCATAAAGCTTACAGTGATTACCCTCAGCTGGGATTTAGCCATATGCATAAAATAAATAAATAAAATGGTTTAGTTTAAGTGTAAAAATTCACAAAATGAAAAAAAACCCCACCCTTCAAGCCAGCTCTCAATGTTATTCACAGCCATAAGGAAGAGTTTGTTAGGAGCTCCCTAGGTAGTCTTTCATCTGCTTTGTAGCTGCATGTCCTAGCATAGAAGTATGAGCACTCATCGTTCAGTAGCCCTTCATGTATTGCAGTCCTGTGACTGCTCAGACAAGACATACCTCTGATTAAAATTTGGCTGCACAGGTGGTTTCTCTGTAGTAGCATGAGATAAATTTATCACTGACTAAAAGAATATTTTCAGTGAGCTTGAATCACAATGAAGAAATCATCTGCCTGACTTTTGGCCAGCAAACTTCGGTAGTGGGTTTTTGTGGTGTTCAAGGGAAGACATTTATCCCAGTGTGACAAATATTTCCCTCTCTCTCTCTTTTGCTTTATTATGTTTAAAAAGAGATGAATTGGGAAAACATTTCTCCTGTGTAGACTGTGCAGGAATATTAAGCAGCCTGTGCCTGTTAGCAGCTTTCTTAATCATGGCTGGTTTACTGTCATGCACCATTCTGGTAGAGAGAGACCATTTCACAGCACTGTAATACAGCGTCTGTATTTTTCATTATCAGCAAGAGGGTCTAAGCTGTTTTCTTTTACCTCCCTTTCTCTGTTCAGTTTTTACAGTTGTGGTTACAACAGAATAAGCAAAATGTAAATTACCAGTTAAAAGCCCAGTCAGAAGAGAAGGAAAGTCGTGGAAGGTACAGAATACTGCTTGAGTTGTGCCCAAACAATCCATTACTATGGGCTGTTTTCAGCATTTTTCAGCCACATGAGTGTTGTCATGGCTTCTTAGAAACATAGAATAATTCAGGTTGAAAGGGACCTTGGGAGTTGATCTAGTTCAACCTCCTGCTCAAAGACAGGCTACACTTAAACCCCAAGTGCTAACAGCTTTATCCATTAGGATCTTGAAAGCCTATGCTGGCACCACTCATTTTCCTAGTGCAAATCCCTGCCTAAAACATGACCCAAATTCCTTTGTCACCTCAGCTACCTAACTGGAACAAAGTAGTGTGTATACAAGTCTATTTTGTTCTCCATTTCTCTGCTAAAAAGCAGGCCCCTTTTTGGAGATAGGCACTGTGGGAAGAAAGGATGTTTTTATGGTAAAGTGAATGAGTTATGAGAAAGTCTTCCAAGCTCTTCTGCAGTGATTTTCAGAGTAAGCCCCTTCCTCTCTCTGTACAACGTTCCTCTGGTATAGCAGCATGGATGTTATATGCTCTGGTTCCTTCTCAAACATTGTGAGGTAAAGTAGTCATATAAAAGAATATCTGCTTTTTATCTTTACTCGGAAAGGCTGATCAAGTTTCTAGCTCCAGCATTGAAACAACTATTGCCATACCCTTTCCTGAGCTTTTGTTGTGCCTATTAGTGATCTGAGACAAGAGTCTCACAGAGAAAACACAAGCTGCCAATGTGGTTCTTCCTAAGGTGTCCAACAGGCTTAGACTGGAAGTTTTTTTCAGGAATCAATTATACCTGTTTAGGTGCTTGTATAGGATCAAACACAGAGGTTTCTGAGATGAGTTGTTGAGTCCTACTGAAACACAAACAGCAAATAAATAAAAAGGTTAAACTTGTCACTGTGCTAAGATTGTTGCCAATAAACAGTATGACTCTTGTTGGCTGTACTCTGTGTGTACAGTGTGTGAAAACACACGGTTATCCAAGGTTGTATACTACCAGGGAGGTGTAGGCTTTTCTGTCTCCAAGTTTTACAACAGCAACATTTGAGATGCAACCCTTCCGCTCAGCTGAACCTGCCAAACAACCTTCCTGTGATCTCCAGCCAGCCCTGCCCTCGCCTTGCTAGGTAAGAAGGTTAGTATGTCACTGAATGCACTGCTGATACCAACAACTGTTGTTTCTCGTAAATAGCATAAGCCAGATGTGAACTATTAGACAGCATTTGGGTTTCAGATTCAAAAAGCTTTTGAACTTCTTTTCATGCTGAAGGCAGAAATTGAAGATATTAATTGCACTGCTTATAGCTTCAGCCTCTTCATCTGAATGAGATGCTTTGTGATTTCCATAAACCCCAGGAGTATGATGCTTGAAGCTGAAATATATTTCCTGACAGATTGACAAATAGGGCAGATTTTTTTCTTATTATAGCTATTGGAATTGAAAACACTACCACATAGAGATGCCAAAAAAGACTCTTTTTATACATAAGGGTATTGTTTCCAGAAATGCTTTGAAAGATTTTCTCCATTAATATTCCTCCTTTTTGTCCCACACAGGGAAGTTATTTTTTTAACTGATTATATATTGCACAAAACCCAATGTAAGTCTTGAAACCACTGAGGATAGTTTGTATAATGAAAAAGGCTTCATTCTACCATTGTTCAATACTGAGATAAATCAGAAGTAATTTTACTACAGTCGTGGTGTCTGATAGGTGCAAGAGAGATCAGAATTGCAGCCAGGTGTTTTTTCAAAGAAGTATTCTGGGAGACACTGACATTACTGTATTTTGGTTGTACACAAATGATTAATGGTAGAATCATATGCCATCTGTTCATGCTAATTATATGAAATGTTTGTAATAAAACCTAAAACTCAGTGTGTTTGTTAAACTGCTGAAATTCAGACCATTACTGTGGAAGATTTATTAAGGCCTATGAATTTTATACTGGAAATTGGGATCCTGCCACGAAAGAATCTGGAACAAGATGACACATTGTTCGTTGAATCAAAGGAGTTTTAATGTAAGCAGCATTCTTGGTTTTGTGAGCTAATTTGTTTTGGGGCTCTGAGTATGAGTGAAACTCAACCCAAAATTCAGATGAGGGGAAGCAAGGGTGAACTTCTGCAGAAGAGAAACAAAAAAGAGCATCCTGGTAAGTCTCTTGACGACTTACTGTCAATTATCAGTGGCTTTACTCAAAGCAGGGTATGAATGGGTATGCCAGTGCATAGGTATGTGACAGAGTGTGTCAGAACAAAAGATGAAAGCTGTCAGCTGTCCCTTACCCTTTTCCTGAAACAGCATCTGACTGTGAATCTCTCTTCCCAGAGGTGCAGCCCTTTTCTCCTATTATTGCAATGCAGAGAGACTGTCAATGCCTGTTAGCCAGAGGGAGAAGAGGTTCCCAGCACAGTCACTGTACCAGGCAAGAAAAGGTTCCCCTAAATAAGAGCGCAAATTTGTCAGGAAGAGGAGGACTGGGTTCAGGTAACATAACACCTCAATTTTGAACAACACCCTGTCATATTTAAATTAGATTCGTGTCCCTTTCTGAGTGATGTCAAGGATACATAGGTGCTTAAGGACACCCTTTGTGTTGTTAGCCTCTTCCTCAGGGGATGAGTAGAGGACCCTGCACACAGTGTAACCTCATCTCAGAGTCTTGCTACTGTGCCTTTTTGCTGCAATGGGCTGGGTTAAATCCCAGCAACAAAAAAAGGAATAGATGGAAATACAAAATGCATGACTTGTATTCTGCTTGGCTGTGTGTGGGTGTAAGGCAAAGCAAGTATTACTGCCATTTATGAGATACAACAGACATATTCAAGTGTTTTGCTTTTACACATTTCATTCTGTTATTGGAAAGGGGATACAAACCCTATCACTTTTGTCAGCTAATGAAGAAAAGTACTTGGGAGCAGCACTAATCCAATGAATAGGAAGGGCCATACACTAAGGATCAGAAGATCAGGTTCTATTCACAACTCTGTATTACCTGCCTTTTAGTCTTTTCCATCTTCACAGTGGAGATGATAACGCTTAACCACCAACAGAAAATATTTTGTGATCTATAGCTGAAAAGCACTATATAAGCCTAAATATTATTTCAGTATCATCTTCCCACCGACTCAGTAAGTAAAATATGTGAGAGTTATGGAAAGTGATGTTAATAATTATTATAGGGAGACTGAGCTTTGAAGTTGAAAGCATGTTATAGCTCATTCATTATATATAATACCTCTCAGACACTATGCCAATAAGCTTGGTATAAAAACTCCATAGAACAGATACTTAGCAGGCTAAAATGGCCACAGACAGTGCAGCACAGTTGCAGTTTCCTTGAACAAGCAACATGCATAAACGTCACAAGCTACTTCGGGTGCAAAGCTTCACAGCATACTTCAAGCTCCGATTACAATGCAATAAAGGATGTTCTGCTCTCCAGAGCTCTGGGTGATGGAACGCATTTCACATTTGGGGAAGTTAGAGACAAAACGCGGTGCATAAGGATGCTGGGTCCTCTCACTGCTGAGTTACCAGGAGGGCAAATAGTTAAACAACACTTTCTTTTTTTTTCAGGCTTTAAAACCAGCTTCTAATTTTCTATTTTTTTAAGATGCTTTATAATGCAATTAGAGAGCTCCTGGAGGCACTAATTGGATCATAAAGTGCCTTCTTCATGTTTCAGCTGAGGAGAGAGGAAAAAAGGATCACTTCACGTCCTCTTTGCACCTGCTAAGATGTTTGTGAGACACCTTACAATTAAATTATAAGCACCTAGAGGAGACTTTAAATTACATACTATAGAGCTAGAACCTTGGGTCAGACAGCAGAATCCACAAACTCAAAGCTTACAAAAGCCTCATATCCACCTTCTGGCACTTTTCTACCTCCTGGGGTGGAAAAAGACCTTTGTTTTTCCAGTGCCCTGAGTTCTTAATATTCTGTCTCAAAACGATGATCTAACTATATCCTAGGCTAACTGCAATTTCTTGCTGAGCGTACAATATGTCTTTTCAATACTCTGGCCCAGGAGGGAACCTGACAGCAGGCATAACATGGATGGTTCTTATAATCACTAACAGCTCCTGGGTAGTCATCTCTGAAATGGAACTGCCCAGTGGATGTGAGGGGGTGGAGACTGTGGAGCTTTATCCTCCATGGAGGCTGGTGTGGGGAAATGAGAAAATTATGGTGCTAAATCTGAAAATTGTATGAGAACAGTGCAGGTTGCAGTAACCCCGAAGCAGTGTGAGGGAGAGGAGAGTCAGGGACACAGGCAAGCAGAGTTTCATGAGATTGCTGTGCTGCATTCTCATGTATTCTGCCTATCAGGGTGCAGGTGTCGGTCCCCTTCTCATGCTTCACAGTCTGCACACAGATTTGATACCTGTGGAAGCATGAGAAGGGGACCAACCAGTCTGGCAAAGAGGCTTTTGGCTGTTCATGTTTCTGACTGCTGTATTAACCAGTATCAAATCTGGATTTATATTTTACAGTCTTCTTTGGAAAAGGATATCCAGAGACCTCTGAAACCACTGTACTACTTTGGGTTTTCAGTAGCAGGGCTGTAAATCAGAAAGTATGGAAAAAACTGGCTGCTGGGTTTCTAATCTCAGTATACAAATACACATAAACTCTGGCCAATCAAGTAACATACTATGCCTAACAGCCCAAAGGCCTACAGATCAATGTATAACCTACCATCAAGTCCAGCTGGTAGAGGTACAGTAACTGTACAACCATAAATTATTACCTGCTCCTGCATATAGAACTGAACTGGAACTTTTTGATATCTTGGACTATTTGGATATTTCTCCATACACAAGGTTTCTGACTAGAATGTAGCTTTGACTTTAATTCATAGAAACATTTAGAATACAGATACCTAAATACATTTATGAATTAGAGCCCTAGTGAAATCAATCATCTTTAGGCTCCTAAATGCATATGTGAACCCAGATCTTAGCCACGCTCTTTCTGTTCAGGTAACTCCTGGACTTCTGCATGAAGACTGTCAACAGATTTTTGTTTCTCATGCGATTTTTGTGTCATGAAATTCTGTATGGAATGACAGTGTAGAGCCCTCAATGTTCAGAGGCAAGAATGATGATTCTGTGGGCTGCCTATCTGGATTGGATTTTGAACATGAATAAAGTGCGTGAAAACCTCTAGCTGAAAGGAACCTCTGTTCCTGTTCCTTTCAGTCCTGCTCAAAAACATACTTTGACATTTTCTTGGTTTGGTGGCTTTTTGTAGCTTTTCTTCAAACTCGTAAGACATCACAGTTGGTTTTATTCTTTCAGTTTTCAACACGCATTTTCCTCTTTTCTTATTAAGTAATATAAATATACTTTGCATAGTCTGATTTTGCATATATAACATTCTGTGAAATTATGTTCACATACTGTTTAACCTGGATCATCCTATTTCCCAAATCCTGTGTATTTTTTTAAGATGGTTATTTAATTATGGTTTCTTCATGTTGACTGTTCTGCTAGTTATATCAATTTACAATATATCATTTATTCTCTTTCTCTATAGAGTGTTTTAATAAGAAACTGTATGCCTTAATGACAACATATAGTATTGCTTATTCTATTGAAAGTAGACTACATGCTCTACTCTACCCATTCTGATATGAGAATCAGTTGCTGTCTGTTAATTTATTTCAGTACCTCCAGGAATCCACTTAAATCAATGGACTAACAGTGGTGTAAACTTTCAATCACTTCTCCACTTTTATTAGGGAAAAAGCCACACCACAAATCCTGCTAAAATCATCTACTGTTTTCAGGCTGACTACACAGACAGACACAAAAATACAGGGATGGTGGCTACTTCAAAATACAGCTAGCTCAGAAAAGCAGATACGAAACTATTCCTTTCCTGAAGCAATAGCTGAAGGAATAGCTGAAGACCATAAGCCAGTCTGTTCCAGTTTCCGTTATACAAAAACCTTTGGCTGCACCTTAAAACTTTAAAATAATAGTAAGATTGTTATTGTTTCTTTCTTATTCTTTCCTAGCTGTGATTCTGACTAAAAGGCCCCAAAAAGTTGAAAGCATTTAGGCTGATAGTATTCTGATACTGCTGTTTATCACAATTTAAATCAGTGTAAGCTCTCTGGGGCAGAAACCATTTTATAGTTCTCTGCTGGCAGTACATTGTACGTGGTGGGAATTGAAAGATGAGGATCCTAAGAGCTACTGCCAAAAACTGTCACCATAAGCGTTCCAGCATTACTTAGGAAGAACCCTTAGTAGCAGTTTCCAAAGCAATCAGAAGGAAAAAGTGTTGTCTTTCAAAATCCTGATCCATTTTCATACCTTATTTCTATGCTACTGCTTACACAATAAAGATTTTTAGCTTCCACATTCAAGAGATTGCAAATGACCTGTGAAATAAAATGAAGGAAATAATAGAATGACATATATGACAATATCTATTTAATTTCTCTAGGATGCTGTAATGATGAAAACAATAGGTATTGGGGAATTATAATCTGCAGGGTATTCAAATAACCCTGGAGCACTGTTGGGAGTAATTTTTGTTTAATGCTATTTTTAAAGTTTTAGTAAAGCATTTATGGGAGAAGTATTTTAGTGAAATTTTCCTTTGCCCACCCACATTTTTCAGCTTGTCAGTCAAAACATGTAAAAGCTAGGAAATTAAGGAAGAAAATACAGGCTACATTTTCACTTCATTTTTTCATCAGCTTTAGTGAAAAAAAACCCCAACAAACCAAGAAATGAGTATTAAGAGTCAAACATAGAATGGTTGACATTTTATACAACTAACATTTGCCTGTTGGAAGAGAAGAGGAATAAGGGGAAACATGAGAATGTTAGTGTCTAATTCTCTAAAATATCATGCACTGTGACTGGGTAGGAGGAAGAAATGCACCAGCAGAAAGTACTCAAGACTACAATAAACTTTTATGCTGAGTCAGATGTGAAGACACATGTTTCAGTCCTGACATTCCATATTAATGATCATACTTACCCAGCCATCAACATTTCTCACTGGAAATCAGCAGCCATCTCACCTATCATTAACCAGGTCTGTCTAAAACAGAAAAGTTTATGCATAGGCTCCTTTGCTATGTTATAAAATGAAGGTAGAGAAGGCTGCAGCATGACTGAGATCAGGAGATGATCAGGAGAATGCATCTACTATGGGCCATGACAGTATCATAACCTTTTGGCTTACATCCCACCCTGCGTTTAATTACATCAGCAAAACCAACAAAAATCTACACAGAACAATCGCTGCTTCAGCCTCTGGCTGTTTCAGTGACTGTTTATAGGGAAATGTTTTCTTTCTGCTTTGCGGCTTTTTTCATAAAGA
The DNA here is from genome assembly GCF_018139145.2 of Gymnogyps californianus. Lineage (NCBI taxonomy): Eukaryota > Metazoa > Chordata > Aves > Accipitriformes > Cathartidae > Gymnogyps > Gymnogyps californianus. The sequence continues at coordinate 108,565,963 of NC_059472.1, read as the reverse complement.
CTAAAAAACATCTGAATGGTTTGTCCTCTCCTGGAGTTGGAAGGAGTCTCTCTGGTGTATAAAGGCATCCCTTGTCGCTCTATAAATTGCAACTATTGTTTAGCTGAAGTCTATTACTTTGATTTTGGATCAGAGAGGGCAGGCAAGAGACTGATGATTGAAGGAGCTAGACATGATTAGAGAAAAAAATCAATAAATGTATAAACAAAAAGAGGTTTTCAGGCTTTAATCAGGTGATTTATTGCACATTTTGTGCCTCCTTTTGCATTAAAGTTGTTAATGTAGTTCTACACAACTGACTTGACTACACTGCAGTGTCTTCTGGAGTGCCTTGTACAAGAGCAGAAGAATAAATATCTTGTGTAACATGTGAATTGAAATAATATTGCTGGAAAAAAAAAAGAAAGAATAGAAGAACTTGACCACAGGAGATGAACACAGCATCATAAAACTGAATGCATGTCCACAGAATGATTTCTTGCATGTTGACTGGGGAGAGGTTTGAAAGCAAAATGCTATACTCCCTTGCAAAAACTGACTGCTTATACAAAAAGGCAGCAGAGAATGGTTTCAAGTTTAAACAGGACCTGTGGGCTGCAGCAGCCTTTGATTGTATAAAGCTGAAAGGAAAGTATAATCTGCATTTCAGTGGCAGGAAAGCAGATACAAGAACTAACATCTGATGTCTTTAGACGCTGGTGATCCATTTACTATATGCGCATGTGTCTGTTAAGCATCCTTCCATAATATGCTCATAGAATTAACCTTCTGGGTAACTTTGGTCCATATTCTGGTTAAGCATAGAAATACAGACCTATCCCAATGCACATGCCAGACCACGTCTCCTATTTTTGCACGTGAAGTCTGATCCAAACTCACTTGAAATTCATGGGTATTCTTCCAGGGATTTCAATGGACTTTGGATATGGCTTGGACAAAAAAACCAAAACCCAAACCAAACCAAAAACCCTCAGCATTTTGCAACTTAAAAACTGCTACAATCTACTTGTGGAATTACATGAATTAAAGGTATCAGAACAGGCTGCTCTTTGAGAAGTCACTGATTTCTATTGAGCTGGGCATGGGCAGGGTTGTAAGCAGTCCTGTGCTGCTGCTGAGTCTTTGCATGAGAAAATCCTCAAGAAGCAGAATGTATGCTGGGAATGCAAGGCAGTACAGCAATCCTGTCCTGACTTGCAAAACTTTTGAACCCTATTGGGTTCCTTGGATATATTGCCTACAACCATGACTAATGGGGTGGAAAATAACCATCGCAGTACACTCCTAGATGTTATTGTGCATTGGAATGGGGCAGCTCTAAAGAATGAGTTGGGCCAGATGGGCAACTTCCACTCTCCTGAGGAGTAAACCACAGCTTGTTATCACTACACATATTCTGCCACCTGAGAAAGCAGCAACAATGAATATTTATCTGGCTCATCTAATTCTTTCAGAAATGTGTCTATCTTCAGTCCAAAAATCACTGCTGAGATAAACACATTCTTGCTTGATCCTGGGTCTTACTTTGTACCGTTCCTTTTGAAGCCCTGTTAAAGACTGAACGCAGCCAGTATTATTTCACTAACGTGTAGACTTGTATCATCATATTAAAGAAAACAGTCTTTTGACCATTTTCTGTGGTACACTGTGGAGTAAAGCCAATTCCTAGGGGATAAGGAAACGCTCAGTCAAGTTCACAGCAGATGGGGCTTCTTCCTACATTTGTTATGCAACATTCATAAGTGACGATGGTTTTGAAGGTCCTCAGTGCCTTCCATTTTCAGAGTGCAATGTCCTTTCTGTCTCAGGTTTGATGTGAAGATCACAGCTCAGGCTACATCTTTGTGCTGTGACTGCATGCTCTTTCTCATAGAGCTTTCTGCATGTGATATTGTTGAATGGGAATGGTTCATTATGTTGCCTGGAAAATTCATAATTAGACACATATCTTTTTGTAGCTAAGATATGCCGTGTTGCTTCTTATCTTGCATGCATTGCTTTTTGACAGGACTTCTACAGCTAACTGGATCCAAAATGTTTTGAATAATGTGAGAAATCTTCTTCATACGTCTGATCCATATTTTTGCCTATGATATTGTGTGTAAATTGTACACAAATAAACATGGTTCTGCAGAGCTGTAACGGAGCATGGATCTGTACAGCCACTCAAGCATTTGGCATGTAAAATGGATTCCTGAATGTACCACACTTGGGCACACATGCCTGGTCAGTAATACGGTGCAAAGAATGAAGAAGGCCTCTCTGTTCAGCCATTGCTCATTCGCATCTTCCCCCATCTTAGTAATTCAGGGGTTCAAGACAGCTGCACCGCCAGATCACTGAAAATCTGTGTGACTTTAATGGTCTTTCCCAGACTTGCTACAATTTTATACTGCTAATAGGGACACCTAAAAAGAGCAAAAGAAAAAAGGTTGATTTTCTGCAGATTGACTTCACAGATTACCTTTCACTGAAGTCTGAATAAGGATGGTGCATCAAGGAAAACACATGGTAGCAATGAAAAAGCATAGGCTTACATTGACTTTTGTTTGAAAGAAAAGTTATGTTAATGAGGCTTTTGTTTTATGCAAAAAGCAAACTTTGCCAATTAAAAATTAATTAATGAATTAATAGGTTATATGAAACTTCCAGAAAACTAAACAAAATAATGGCCTTTAAGTTCAGTTTAATTAATTCCATTTTCTGTTTCAATTAGAATCCATTAGGAAAGTAATTGTCAGTATTCATTGGCAGAATTTTTGTAAAGGCTTCCAGATTGCTTGGTTTACACCATCACTCTGCTGACCACAGCAGAGCTTCACCAGCATCAAATCTGCACAACTGAGTGAACAGTCAAACATGAGGCATATAAAGCTCTTGCACAGTATAGGAAACTAATGGTTAGACTCTACCTTGCTTTAGACAAATTTCACAGAGAAGGATCAACTCAGTGTAAGATTATCTCCGAGTGCATAAAGCTCTTACAGTGTAGAGGGGCCTTGGATATCTAATGTATGATTAGATAAATTTCACACATATATAATGTGCCCTAGTGATTTCTGTTCATTGCAATGGCCTGTTGGGGCTAGCTTTGCTGTGGAGAAGGCATGATGCAGCGTGGTGCTAGCCAGCATAAAGATGGCTTAGGGCTCTCTGAATCAGTTTGCCCCAGTGCAGTTTACCAACAGGGACAAACACAGCAGAGAGCTGTGCCACATGTGAAGTCTTCCCCAAACCATATAGGTTGACAGGCCTAACGCAGTGCACCATACCCAGTATGGTCATAGAGACAAGTATAGCCTCCTTTCCCTTCCCAGCCTTGGCAGGTTTGTGCCTTGCCTGAAATCAGAATAGACTGAAATACTATGAACTGTGACTTGTGGTAGTTCTGCCTGGTCAACATCAAACATTTATAGGAATATAGCTACACTGAGTTTGGTTCCCAAAACCAGTAAGAGAAGGGAACACAGGTAAGACTTAAGATCCTACAGCAGGCTGTAACATTATGCTCCCATTTCAAGAATTTGTCATTTTGCTTTTTCAGTTAAAATATAGAGAAATAAATGGTAATGGCATGAATTTGATCCTGAGTGCTGAGTGCTTCAGCCTGAACCCAAGTAGGTCCCCGACTCACTGGCAACACAACAAATCTTCTGTTGCAATTGCTTGCCTGGCTATGCAAATTGTTCTAGGAACAAAATGTTCCTGACTTAAAGATAAGTTGTGAAAAATCAAGCTGACCTCCTTTGTTCAACTGATCTGCAGTTGGATGAGAGGAAATGAATTTTGGCTTATCTAAAACTGGACGAAGATGCAGATTTCAGTATTCATTTGGCATTTATTTCATTTTGTTTCCTACTGAAGTCCAAAGGAGAAAGAACAAGACTTGATTTTTTTTGTGCCTGAATAGATTCCTCAGAAATCAAAACAAAATTATGCAACTGCACCACCAAAAAAAAGTAAACCTGTAATGAGATGGTGGTAAGAGAGGATATGGAGTATCTTCACAGGTGCCCATTCTCAAAATGTTTGGAAGTTAGACTACATATTGTCATAATACCTGGCAAGATGCAAGAGAAACACATGATTACTGACATGCTTGACACAGTGAACTAGATTTGATTGAGCTAAGAAAAGAAGGGATTTTAGCTTCTCACTATTTCAGGAAAGATTTCATTTAATTATTGATTAAAGTGGGTTTTTTTAATTGAGTGAATACAAACACGTAAAGAAAAATACTGCCTCTATCAATGAATTTTTAAATTCATTCAATTTGAATGGGAATGACAGTGCTTTTGGGTTTGTGACAATGTTCCTGATTATCAGTCATGATGTAACTCTTAAAACATATATTCCTTCATACTTCGAATGGACATAATCCTTTGACATGCAAACCAAAATATGCATTACCTTAGAGACCATGTATTATACATCCAAGAAAAAAAAACCCAAAACATTACCTATGCTTACTCAGGAACACTTGGGATATCAGACTAAGTTTTCATTTGGGAATACCAAACTTCATGTAGAGTCCTACAGTTAGCATGTGCAATTGTGGTAGAAGAGCATGTGGACAACTCTATAAACTTACATAGGGATGGATAGATGATTCGCTGTTATAACTGAATACTAACATATACGTAGGTGGTACACATAACTGCATCTATGTTACTTGAAACTTCTGATCCACTAGTCTCTGACGGAGTGAAAACACTGTAGGACACAGGCAAAGTACAACAGTAACAGACATCTTTTGATAACCTTACAGTTCTAATGAAAATTCCCTTTTATGCTGGAATCTCCCCTTAAGATCTGTAGCCAAACATGATCAACACTGTAAAACATACCAACAGACAGTTCATGCTTGATAGGATAATAAGCTAAGTAAACAAGATAAATAGGAGAAAGGCAGCACTTACTTCCAACTGTTAAATTAAAAAATGTAGGCAATAGAAGATTAAATTATTTGCTGTATTGGGTTTGCGTGGCAAGGTTTTGGTAGCGGAGGGGCTACAGGGGTGGCTTCTGTGAGAAGCTGCTAGAAGCTTCCCCCACATCTGATAGAGCCAATGCCAGCCGGCTCCAAGATGGAGCCGCTGCTGGCCAAGGCTGAGCCCATCAGTGACAGTGGTAGTGCTGCTGTAATAACATATTTAAAAAGGGGGGAAAAAACCACCTCTGCAACTGCAGCCAGAAAAGAGGAGTGAGAATATGTGAGAGGAACAACTCTGCAGACACCAAGGTCAGTGAAGAAGGAGGGGGAGGAGGTGGTCCAGGCACCAGAGCAGAGATTCCCCTGCAGCCCATGGTGAAGACCATGGTGAGGCAGGCTGTCCCCCTGCAGCCCATGGAGGTCCACGGTGGAGCAGGTGGGTGCCTGAAGGAGGCTGTGACCCCGTGGGAAGCCCGCGCTGGAGCAGGCTCCTGGCAGGACCTGTGGCCCCATGGAGAGAGGAGCCCATGCTGGAGCAGGTTTGCTGGCAGGACTTGTGACCCCGTGGGGGACCCACACTGAGTAGTCTGTTCCTGAAGGACTGCACCCTGTGGAAGGGACCCACGCTGGAGCAGTTCGTGAAGAGCTGTAGCCTGTGGGAAGGACTCACATTGGAGAAGCTCGTGGAGGACTGCCTCTGTGGGAGGGACCCCACGCTGGAGCAGGGGAAGAGTGTGAGGAGTCCTCCCCCTGAGGAGGAAGGAGCAGCAGAGACAAGGTGTGATGAACTGACCACAACCCCAATTCCCCGTCCCCCTGCGCCACTGAGAGGGGAGGAGGTAGAGCAAATAGGGAGTAAATTTAAGCCTAGGAAGAAGGGAGGGGTGGGCGGAAGGTGTTTTGAGATTTAGTTGTTACTTCTCATTATCCTACTCTGACTTGATTGGTAATAAATTAAATTAATTTTCCCCAATTCGAGTCTGTTTTGCCCATGACAGTAATTGCTGAATGATCTGCCTGTCCTTATCTCGACCCACAAGTCTTTTGTTATATTTTCTCTCCCCTGACCAGCTGAGGAGAAGAAGTGATAGAGCGGCTTAGTGGGCACCTGGCATCCAGCCAGGGTCAACCCACCACATTTGCTCATGACCACACAGTCTGGTGCAAAGCCATGGAATTGGACCTAGACCGCCTGAGCGGTCTTGTGTCTATTGCCTTAAATATAGGCATGAATGTTTATATAACATATATAGCAATATACTTTGATAAAGTTTGCTGCTAGAGCTATGACTATCACATACTGAAGAGTTAGGTATTTTGATTATTCAAATCATTTAAGGTCAAGAGAAGGTTTAAAGATATTTCTTCTTCAGTGGTATTATGCCTTTCAGAATTAAATATTTGCAAGAAAATAACATCAAAGAAAAACATCTAACATTTATGTAAGAAGCGCCTGTCTAGATGTAATACACACAGTACGTTTGACATTGCATTAAAAACCCCCCACAACACAACATTGCTCTCTGAATGAGCTGATAATTGCACTCAAGGTTAGGTATGAATAACACCTGAATTTTTCCACTTACTTATGATAAATCCCTGCTCATTAGAATACTGGGTAATTATAAAATAGTTTAAACATACTTAACTACCTGCACCCCCAACAATGCTTATGCTGTAGATGTATCCCATGAGAAGAAAGAAACACAGAGATGCCTACTATTGCTCATAATGCTATGGAGCACCAACACTTTTGGACAAGATGTTCCGGGGACAAGCTGAATCTCAGATCAGTGGAGATTTGTTGCATGTGGACAGTCTAATAATTTCTAGTTTCCTATGGGTTGAAATACTAACAAAAAAGTAAAAACCTGGGACATCCACCACAGCACTAATCCAGACCTTGACAGCAAAACCAATTTATTGTATACTGACAGGGTAAGCCACTGTCTTGAAGGATATACATTCTGAAGGCTCACAGAGTATAGTAATGTGAAGGCGTGGAAGAGATAAGAGGTTTATTTTGAAATTTTTGGTGCATATGCTGATGCTTTACTCTCCGTTCTTACCCACCAGTAAAATGCAGTATTACAGCCCCTAGGTCCAGGACCACAATATAAAAAGACTCTTCTAATGGAACAGAGAGCACTGACTGGCTTCTACACCAATCCAAGCCATACCAACACTCAGTCTCCATGCAAAGATACAGGGCATCCCCAAAACATACAGGCACATCTGACCTTTATTTTTGATTCCTTTCAGAAAAAAATATATTACTGAACAAAACACAGCCTCAGTGTCTATCTGCTGCAGTCTGAGAGGAACTCTAGAGGAAATCCAAAAAAGTTTGATTAATAGCATGCTGAAAGGTTTATGTGTGAATGTCTCTGTTCTTTGTGATTGCAGCTAATATGAAAGCACCATGTGACAGGAAAAACAGCTCAAGACACTAAAATTTTAGGCCAAGTAGTGTTTCAATGGAAGGATTCTTATACTAAGATTTCCCTTCCAGTTTTTCAGAGGCAAGAGTTAACTTTTCTAAACCTATTTGACTGTAGAACTTAACGTCAAGGAATTCAGCACCTGGCAGAACTGGTTCCCAGCCTTCAAGACTTTTTGAGGTCTATCATCACAAACATGAGCCATCTTAAATCCTAACATCTGAAGGTCAGACCTGGGAAGCCTGCTGACAACAGCTAAGATTATTTTATTGATCATTGCCAAATGCAAGCTGCAATAGATCACCTTTCTCACAAGTCTTTTCTATTCACTCATACACATTGCTGCATAACATTTGTATTAAATACTATCTTGAGATGATATCTTTCTTGACTGAGACTTCCTTTTTCAAGGTCTTCTGTTTTTGAATATACATTGACTTCTCACTTTATTTTCAAACTTGACATCAGACGTTTGAATCATGTGCCATTATATAGCAGGTTAATCCATCTCTTTGACTGGATGCATGGAGGTTTAATAGATAAAAAGGTGAAGAATAAACAATGAGTGAGATGAAAAAGGAGAAAGGATTTTGGAAGATATTTTTACCTCAAGTAAGACAAGGATGTAAAAGGTATAGCTATAATGCAGAATCTTTCTTTTTTTTTTTTTTAAAGAAAGGCTGATGAATAAAATAAATCTTATGAGCACAGACAAGAAAAACATTGAGGATGAGAATAACTGAGGTAATTTCTAGAGTTACATGGTGACAGTTTAAAGCTAAAATTAATAGTTAGCAAGCTATTCATTCTTGTCGTCCTCTCAAAAAAAATCAGTTTTTTACAGGACTGGCCAAAAAATTTATAATACACCATTTTGCAGGCTTGGGAAACTGATCTTCCACCTCTGATTGTCCTGGGTTGTTGTCACGAAGAGCCATGGTCATCAGTGAGAAGTAACAAAAAAAAAAAAGAAAAAAAAAAAGAAAAGCCTTTTCTGTAAAGCACCTTAACAATCTAAGATAGCTGCCAGTAATAAAGAGACAGGGAATCTGTTAAAACAGATCAGACTTTCTGTTACTAGTTGAAGCTTTGCCTTTACATTTCCCATATCTATTCATGGAGCTAAGAGTGCAATAAAGGCATTAAATCCATCAGGGATAAAGAAAGAAAGAAAGGAAAAAAAAAGCCCAAAAACCCCATCTGCAAAAAGATGGGTAGCCAGCAGAGATCTATGAATAATTTAAAAGGCACCTGTCTCCCCTCATATTGGCAACTTTGAACTGCTCTTGCCTTACAGATATATTTCAATTGCCTGAGCAAAAAGAAGTGTCTCAAAATTCTCAGAAAACTTAAAAGTTCTTAACATTCCTCCAAGATGCTTCAAGGAAAACTTTACTGTTATACAAAAGCGATTCAACTTACACTGTGCATATATTTACTGATGACAGTCATCGTGGAAGAAGCACATCACTGGGGGAAGTAAAACCTTCAATTAGGCAGAGAATCTGTAACATCTAATTACAATTTCCATTAAAGGTTAGGTCCTAGCTCAGCCACAGGTAGCTGGAATTCAGGCAGAAATCCTGGAATGAAATCTATGGCCTGTGTTATGCAGGAGGTTGAGTGAGATGATCATAATGATCTCTACTGGGTTAAAAATAAAAATAATTTCAGAATCTACCAAAAGGACCTATGTTATTATCAAGAGCAAACACTGTGATCTGAGTCTAAAAGCATTTGTTAGGTGCTGGGGATTATGCCTGTTCAGTTGGACTGAAAAATATCCCAAGCCCAAATCTTAGAAATAACTCTATTATGCATGGATGTTAATGAGACGGTTGTGATAAAGTACTGGTAACAGTATTCCATGTGAAAGTCTGCCTTTCCACAGAATCATTCATTGTAAAATGTAGATTCTCACCTGCATGTCTGTTAAAGGAAATCATTTGGGCTTAGAAATTGTCATTTATCCAGATGAACCCTAACAAAGAAGAAGATTATAGCAGATGCCACAGGAATTTTTCAGAATGATGTTATAAACGGATCGGCTAAATACCTGTCCCCATGTGAAGCAGTCTATTAAGTACTGACAAAAATTAGCAGGAATGGGCAAAGATATTTCGAAAGAGAATATATATGGCTATATATAAATCTATAAACATGTGAGTATTGTCAGAAGTGAAACATTTTGTAACACAGAAGGATTTTCAGCAGAATTACAAGATCTCATTGTGCCACTGTTAAAATAAATTATTTTGGCTTTACAGTTTGCAATTAAAATCTCAAATTTTCTAAAAATATTTCATTCTGACTGAGAATGACAATTGATTTACAACTGTGGAAATTGGTTATGACCAATGACCTCCATCTGAGATGTTTTTGCATCTTAGAAGCATGTGGTAAAAATAAAGAAAAGGGACTAAGAGTTAAGAAGGGTAATCCATCGCCTACAAAACCTGAAGCATTAGTAGCATGTAAGGTGAGGTTTTCTGGAACTATTTTGGTATTGCCTTGGCCTGCTCTGTTCAAAATAGAGCTGTCAACACTTTGTAAATAAAAGACATTATAAAAGACAGCTAAAAGCTGTGTCACTGACCTCTTTCAGAAAAGAAAGTTGGCCTAAATTATGAGAGCTTCAAACCTGTATTTGTTCAATGAAGTGTTTTGCAAGGCTGAAAAAATTATCAGCTTTTACAAGCAGAGGATAAGACTGTTATTTGCGCAAGTTGATCCTGAGATACAGTTATTACCTTGACTTCCCATTAAGCTTTCCCAAGTTTCACTCTTTCATCCCAAATTTCAATTATAAGTAGTTCTAAAATATGAATTACTGAAGTGAGATTTCCTTATGATATCAAAATGCTATTTCAGTCCCACCTCAGTGAAATCAGGGATCACTGAGAGGCCATTTTCTTTAGGTAAGCTGCTGGTTTGGAAGGTGAGCCCCGCCTGGTCGCCCGCCCCGCACTAGCGGCAGAGTCGGCTAGCCTGGGGAGCCATCACAAGGTGTGCAGACGATGCCGAGGAGGAGCACGGGGGGGTGTGAGGTCAGCCCTGTGGAATGGCCACCTGCCAGCCAGCTAGTTGGCAACTGTGGGGGCTGGCACACAGCCAGGTAGAAATTTCATAGAAATTAATATGTTCCCACAGAACGCATCAAGGCTGTTGAAACAGTGTGTTCTGGGGGCGGGGAGGAAAGGAATATTCTACTATACCCTCACTGGCTCTTTTACCTGTGAGCTCATTTGCCTATAATGACATAAAACAGAGCAATACCATGCAGCTTCCTGCACTTGAACTGACAATCTCCTTTCCAGGCCTCTCTTCTTGAGATGCAATGCAACAGAGCGAACACAAAAAATGTAAATTAAAAATAGAGCAGTTATTCTTCAGAGCAGCTCTCCATGGCATCTTAGGATATTCTTAGGGGAGTACCAGCAGCTGATCTCAGCAATAAGGAAGCTGAAGGTACTGAAGAGAAACACAGTGGCAACACAGTATTTAAAAGGCTCATGCTGCAAAAAAAAAGAAAGGGGGGGGGGACATGCTACAAGAAAACATTTTATTTAGAAATTGTATTAGAGAAATTTTGCTCATCACAGACAGTCCATGGTTCTCCCCAGTGTCTGTGTTTATTAAACGATGTTTATGAAGAAAGTCATTAAATTGGCCATTTTATAATTCAGCTATGCATTTCACCCTCTTTTCTTCTTTTTCTTTTTTTTTTTTTTTTTGTGTGGGAAGAAGTAAATGTGATCACAAACTTTTGACCTGAACAGAAAGATTTCTGTGATTAGAAAACAGAGGAATTCGGAACACTAAACATATTTCTGTGAACAGATTAAATCATTCATACAGAAAACCAAATCACAATTTGTTTAAAAAAACCCCCAGCCATTAGAATTGAACTTCCTTTTCTCTACACAGAAAAATGAGAATAAAGAAAAAATCAATTATGCTTCAAAAAGGTGATATTTTGTGCTCATAAACACAGAATTTGAGAAATACAATAGAAAAACATAATCAGAAAAATATTAAATAACTTTCATAGAGAATTAAACCCTGCTAGTCTGTGCATATCTATTAAAATATTTAGCATTATACAGTCTTTCCTATACCATGTTTGGAATTGAGAACTGTTGATATTGCATCTTTAGAAAGGTAATTTTCCTTAAATTTTCTGGGAAGTCTCAAGCTTAATCAATAAGCTCAGTTTCATGTGCTATTAATTATTTTTAAAAGGTTGACATTACAAGCAAACTAGCAGGGTATTTAGTAGACTCACCGTAAATATTTCATTTTAGAAGATGAAGCTCATTTTATATATTAATCAAAATGTAATTTTCCTTGGTAATACACAAATGTAATGGGTTTCACCTGTGTGCCTTTATGTCGGCAGGTACACAATTTATGCACTTCATAGAGGCAATATGGAGACAAAATTGATTTTTTAAATATATGGCTAGTATTCTACTAAATTATAAATTGAATGCAATTAGTAAAACTTTCTATTTCCTAAAATTTAATTTATTTATGCAGAATATATCTGTTCCTTGGATGATTAGGTTCAGTAGTCATATAACGAAAGATATGCTATTCAAAAGAGGTATTACTCTTTTGAAGCAAAGCAAATCTCTTGTAAAAAACCAAACAGCTCAAAATGAAAACACATAGGGACAACTATGTTTTCTCCAGACAACATAACAATTATTTCAGAAATAGTTTTGATATCACCTTTGAATTAAACACATATTACTGCTGAAAATAACCACATAAAATGGAAGGTCTTTTTGCCGATTGCATGCGTGTTTTCTAGAACAACAAGAAATCTCAGGCAAGAGACACTTTTTTGCGAACCAAATGCCCCATATGTGAAACTTGTACAATAGAGTAATAGAATAGAAAAGGTATTTTCCCCTCCTCTTTCTAGACCAATTTTCAGTTTCTCTGATGTCCCCTGATATGGACATCCACACCAGCGGATCTTCTTTCCAATTTCCTCCTGCTCACTCCAGGAAAACTTAATGGGCTTTGCCTTCCGATTCCACATTCTTGCCCTTGAATCACAGTTACAAATATGTGTCTATGGCAATTAAAGCATTTCATTTCTATCTGCAAAGAAGAGATTCATTTTCAAAATGGTTTCTGTTGTTTTTAAGAAAGTCTTCAATTTCCTGAAGCAAAAGTAATAATATGCTGTACAAATACATAATTTAAATATATGAAATTTAGTAATTATGGTAATGCTAATATCTTAAACATTGCCAGAAATTCTTAATAATATTTTACATGACTATGGCAATACTCCAAATCTATAGAGGAAACCAGGACTACTTTTAGTTTTGGTACCCCACTGCAAGCCAGTGGGCAGTGCCAGTGCAGACTTGCTTACCAGGTAGGTGGGAACTTGTGAGAGGGGACTTGCATTTTGAACAAACCCACCTGCCACATTTGCAGTATCTTCACTTTTTAGGTTGCCAGAAAGGTCTTTTTGCCGCCTTCTCTCTAACTCTGTGTAACTTCATTGGCAAAGCTGCGTCCAACAGATTTTTCTGACACATGCAGGCAAAATCATTTCCTAGCACCAGAGTGTTACCATATAGATGTCAATCTAATCCTTTGTTGTTTCAATGCTCTGTGCAAACACAGTGCACAGTTTACATCTGTCACGGTAAGATAATTAGATATAACCACTTGGTGTCCTCACTCCTCTTGCCTTGTAATGGCTTTTGAAAATGATACCTGATGGCCAGCTGTGACTTGGCAGCAGCCATTAGTTTTCTCCTTTTATTGGAAAGCTCACTGAGATATGTGTAACGGTGTTAACTCAGTTTTATGTATTTATTTAATATAAATCAAATAATAACATTAAAAGCCACTGCACCTAAAGGTGACTCTAACAGGGACTTGTAGCGTCACAGCAAGTACAACTTGGAAAGTGAGTGTTTCATGCAAACTGGGCGACAAACAGAGCACAAATGTCACCTGACCATGGGTAGTTTTTCAAATAGGTGAATTTTAATCTCAGTAGATTCTATAGATTTTTAAGTACATGTTTACCCCTAAGCCCTTGGACGGTCCTACTAAATAACAGGTTTACAGTTAATTATGTGCACATGTCTGCACACCTGGAAAAGGTAGCATGGTTTTCAAGCCTTTCCAAATATTCTAAAATCTTTGCCTTTCTAATCCATTTCTTAATTGGCTGGTCATATTTTCTTTCAGAATAACTGCTTGCAATATTATGGCCTCAGATGAAACCAAATACTTGCTCCACTTCATAGAAGAGCAGCTGAAATTAAATAGCCCAACATTTTGTTTCTCCTTTAGCAATTCCTAATACAGTTCAGGAAGCATTTGTCTTTGCTAAGACTTAAAAGAAATGGTTGCCAACAATCCAGAAAGACTGAAATATCAGCCAAGAACAGAAGAGAGGTAAAATAATCCTAGGTCTTCTTATCATCTCTTATATTTGAACCAGAGAAGACATGTAAGTGAAGAATTTGTTATTCCAACTCTAGATGATTAAATGATCCAGAAAGCAATGGCATTGCTTGTGAGGACAGGGATGGGATAAGATAAAGGAACCCCTTAACTCATGTATTTTCGAGTGCAGAATCTGGGTCTGAATACTATTTTAACCCTTGCTGCAAAGTTTTCTATGTCTCCTGAAGGCTTGATCCTGGAAGGTGCTGAGAACCATCTTTGGGATGGTCTATTCATGTATTTAAGTGCTTCTGGATTGGGTTAGATTACTCACATTTTGCAGAATCAACTGTCTGTTGGGTCTGTCTGTTTTGAAAGTATAAGCCTGATCTGAGATGCATTTCATGTACCCAGCTCCAATTGATTTTGATAGTTGTTGCATATATGGAATGCAACACTCAGGATCATGCCTTAAGTCTTGCTACTTGGAGCACAGCAGAGAATTATACATTGAAAACTCTACTGAAAGACAATTGTGTAAACATGACATTCCATATAACGTACTGAAATTCATCTTTCTGGAGAATCGTTCTGTATTTAAACTGTGCATGCTTTGCGTAACAAAAATCTACACCATATAACACTAGACTATTTCAGGACTTGAAAGGCTGGTGCTAAACTTTTGAAACTTGAAGCCTTTGAAATGTCACTATTTTTCTCTGCAAGAAGGGATTCTTGAGCTTGCATACCACTTTCTTCTTTTAGTTTTGTCATTAGAGTTATGAAAGAGTATTGTGTGTTATGTCTCCATGGAAGAAAAGAGCACAAAGAGGGAACACCCCACAAAAACCAATGCAAATGTAGAAAAGTTAACAAAAAGTGCCATTTTCTTCCATGTTTTTAGCTGTACTATTAAGGCTTTGCTGAACCAAAAATTTATAGTAAGAGAGAAAAACAGCACAAACTGTGCTAAGCATTTTTAAAGCCACAGGAATTGCACACAGCCTAATCCAATGTACTTTTCACAAGTTCTTCTTTACTTGATATCTTTAAATACTAATTTCTCTCCCTTGTTACCAGACTGAGAGAGTGTGCCAATGGTTAATAAAAACAACAGCAACAAAAAAATCCCTCTGCTTTTCCAGAACTCAAGGTGTTATTACTGACACAGAAGAGTATGTTTGCTTTTTAGGAAATCTGACAACTGATGTAAGAAAAGTCTGAAATGCTTCACAGAATGCTAGTAAAGCACAACGTAAGTTAATGAATGTTGATAGAAGTGGACAGAATGGTTAGGACAGCTCTATTTAATTAAAGTACATGAGTTTTACAGTTTTATTCATTTGTAGAGGGGAGGTACTTTTATTTTTCCATAAAATTTATATCAATAACATTCAGCAATCTGCTAATTTCTAACTGCTAAAATTCTTTCTCTAGTTGTGCAGTCCTCTTGCAGGCTTTGGATACTTGGAAATATGGGGGAAGTACTCAGCATGCCTAATAACAGTATTTTAAACAGATTGCTGTTCTCTTCCTCCTGTTACATACAGGCAGTTTTGCAAAGTTTCCTGGTGAAAGGCCCATCATGATCATTTTTGTTTCTTTGCCTCTGATGACATTTGGCTTCTGCATACGCAAAAAGTGAGCAAGCAAGCAGAGACCCCAACCAAACTATCATCACCCAGAAAAACAGAAGGAAATATGGGATGCTGTGAGGGGAGGGATCAAAATCTGCACATTCCAATTCCTCATAACAGCAGCAGCTTTTCCAGGGGCATACTCCAAAGTTAGCACATTTTTTGAGAGCTGAGGCTGAACAGAGAGGATAAGGGACAAGGGAGCAGCTGCTTGCTTTGGACTGTTCTACTGGCAGTATTGCTGGATTTTGCTGTAAGTGGTAATGGCTTCTATTCAGCAGTTTACAGTCCTCCTCTCTCACTCATCCTCAATAGGAGTATAATGCAGCCACAGCTGAGACACCACTATTGATGAGTAAGCTAACCTGCCAAGATGGAGAAGAAGGAAAGAAAAGCCATGTAGTAGTATGGCACGGTAAACATCCAAAATCAAAAAAGCTGGTCTTAAATTTCTTATAGATCTTTTTTCTATTACAGGTTCCTTGTCTATGCCTCTTGCCCTCTATGTGTAGCACAGGATCCTCTTCAAAGGAGACCCATTCTTCTTGTGAGCCTTTATGGGTGGCAGTGCAGGGGGTTAATATCATGTATAGTTTATTTGTTTTCTTACAATATTATGCACATAATCCAAATACACAAAAGTTCTCTCACACATGTACTTTGCTAAAGCAAACTTAAGTACAAGTTTAAGGATGAGATGCTTCCCTGAAATGAGTCCAATAACGTGTTGTAAATGAATAGAGGATGGGTGCTTCTGGGTGAAATAGTTCCCCCTCCCAATCTGGGTTCTCTGAAAGTAGGAAATTTTTGGCCCAGGGCATCATGTGAAAGTGCAAAATAGTCTTCCAAGGGAAATGGTAGCTCCCAGAGTCCTGGAAACAGACAATTATGAATGACCTGATGAAAAGTTGTAATGGAATTTAGAACCATGTGATTTTTCTTACAAACTGTTCGCTGCAAACTACATAATGTGGTACATGGAAAAATTTAGAAGACTATAAATCATGCAGGACTTTAAGGAGTTCTTTGTGTTTCCTCTTTCTTTCTAAGCATTTCAGCAAAGTTACCTTAACTCTTCTGATAGATGTGACAAATTTCTCCAGTTGATGCTGTGCATTTCCAGATGAGATCATGGACCATGAAGTGCAGAATGGTGTCTGAAAGTTATTATTAATTTATTTCCTATTTCTTCTTAATTTTTAAAGTATTTTTGAGGCTCATTTTTTCCACATGGGCTCTTTTCAGAAATATAGCAATAAATGCACTGATTTTGCAGCTCTGCTTCTCTTGAAACAGCTAATATCTATCCACTGACAGATCCATCCATGAAACAGCCCTAATAATGTCATTTTAAACATGGAGAGTGTTGTGCTTGTTTTGCTTCTGTATTTTGGAATCTATTGCTATTCAATTTAGTACTCTAAATGAACTCATATCATATCCCATTATTGAGGCAAATGACCACCTGCCTCCCCCATATGTTGATTTCAGTTTTAAATATGGCCATTTGAAAGTCTTGAAACTCATTAAAGTGACAGGGTTTTCAGCACACAGACTCTGGCACTCAGAACAAAAGATATGGGGAAACATAATCTGAATTCTAAAAATTATTTCAAAACAAGTTCTGTTTCATTTTCCACTCTTTCAACTCTCTTGTAGCTTTCCAGATTTAAAAAAAAAAAAAAAAAATGTTGCTAGTTATCTTTACAGGATTTGTCATTTTGCCTGGTAGTTTATAGTCTATTTTATTATTATTATTGCTTTCCACAGTTTTATTTTTATACAGTGTTCAAGTCTTTTGAAATAGTAGAACTCAATTCTGGCTGTAAATTACTGACTTTCTTGCAAGCTACCTCCCCTAGCAGAATAGACATTGAAAATGTGACCTAACCTTGTCCAGGCTTTAAGTTGTCCATATTTGATGATTTAGCATGACTACTACAGGTATTTTCAAAGCTACCAATTCAAAGACAGGTGGGAGTCTAGTCTCAAGGTTAGATCAAGACATATTCTTGAAATTCTTATTTACTATTAATATGTAGTAGGATTGTGCAAAAAAAGACAATTCCAATTTCGATGATACGGCAAACACTATGGGTTTTACAAATGTCCCAGAGGTCTTTATTATCTCTACATACTATTCTGTAATGCTTGATTGTGGGGTAGGTAAGCTCTTGGCCCTAGGTGGATAGCTGAAATGGCTCACAAGTTAGATTGTATCATTTAAATCTGAGTCCTATCATCTTGGGGAACTGCCAGAGACATCTTGTTGCAGAACTACAAAATGTTCAGGACTCAAAATACAGTATACACCTTTACAGCCAATACCATATGGGCAAATGTGCTTGCAGAGTTACATTGATGTCTTCCATATAACAATGTAAAAGCCACTAATTTATCCTGTACTTTAAGATCTTGTCCAACTTCTTCATTTTTATGAAGGGATAGTGATTCACCAGATACACTCACTGAAACAAATATTAAAAAGCTCCTAGTACTAAAGGAGGCACAGCTGGGTTTTCTGTACTGTAGTCTTAAGTCTTAGGAGATGAGATGTAAACTTCTGCTTCTAACATGATGCATGCCCTCACTTTGGGTATAACTTGCTCGATTTTCATAAGTCCCTGGCTGCCAAGACCTTTAGGCTTTTTGAAAAACTCTGTTCTTTCTGTCTCTCACATTCCTCTCTAACAGATAATATTTTTACTTTTCAGGAATGTTCTGAGTATAAGGATGCTTTCAGTTACAGAGAAAGATAGAAATACTGCCCTGTTTCGGTTACCCAACCATTTAGAAGGAAGGAATTTTTCAGTTAAGACTGATAGCAAATCTATTTCTCTGGAATCAAAATTTCAAATTCCTACCAACTCCACAGGTCCCAAAATGAATGGGTGCTCATTTATTATGTCATGACGCAGCCTGCTGCTGCTCACTGTACAAGCGGACAGCTCAATCCACACAAACCTTCCCGTTAGGGGTGCTGTATCCTGTAAGGACAGCCAGAAACTCTGGGATCTCTGCTTCATGAAGTGTTTGATGACAGAGTGCCCTCACAGAGACAGAGATTCATGTTTGTCATGTTTCTTTCAATTGTGGGTTTACTCCTGTAAGTAAGCAACACCAGTGACGAATTACTGGGAAAAACACAGAACAAAGGCCATGATCAGGCCATTTCCCTACCTACAGAAAGCAGGCCACCCCTAGCAGACTTACTGTGCCTGTTTTATACTCAGGCTGCTAAAGGTCTGGAAAAACATGGGTTTTGGCTGCTGCTGTGGGGGACCTAAGCAGAGAGTTGTCCCTCCCAGCAAAACCGGCAGCTTTCAGATGCATTTCTTCCCTCCCACTGGTAGAAACAACAGACAAAAGTCTGGCTCTGCAGGGCTTTCCCCACAGCTCTCCATCCCAGCTCTGTCCTTTCTCCTTCACTCAATCCTACCTGTGGCAGGAGCAGCCTGCCCTTGGCCTTTCTTGCTTGCCTACACTGCAGAAAAGCCTTGAAGTAACTTTGCTACAGATCCTAGCAACTTAACAGCTTTCTGTCCCCAGAGAGATGCACATGACAGGACGTGTTTAACAACTAGGGAGCCTATAGGTGACAACAGGAAAACTACAAAATTGCAAGAATGCTGTCTAAAAAGGAAAGCAAAGCAGCTGACACAGAGACTGACGCTGACACAGACACACTTGAATGGTATCTGAATATGTAAGCAGTATATTGAGTGCTCTCTGTCAAATCTCCTGCACAATCCAAGAGTATTTTGAACTCACAGAAAGTGCCATGTAAGAACGGTGTCTTTTCACAACAGTAACTGAGAATTTGAAGAAACAATAGAACAGTGGACTGCTAAACTCAGAAAGCTGTCCAGTTCCTGGAATTACCAAACCTGAGTAAGATTAAATCATTTCTAAGAAAGCCATTTTATGAATTAGCTGGAAGGTCAAAGGAGGATGCTTAGAGAATCCACAGTAGTTCTTTGATCAAACTTGCTGAATAAGCTCACCTCTAGAGCCAGAGCACAGCTCAGATAATTTGCTAATGCAAAAGTGAAAATAAAGGAAAATTTCATCAAAATGCATACAAAATTAAATGCAAAAATGTAAAGAAGAGTCATGGCTGAAGTGACACAGAGGATCTGCATGGAAAAAAACATGGTGGTGTGAGCAAAGACCTTCTGTGAACTCATGTCCAATAGAAACAAACATGTATCCTATTAAAAGAATATCATACAGGTGAGACTTTACACATGCATAACTAGAGGGGAGTTCGAGAGAGGAATTACAGAGCCATTTTTGGTCAAAAATGCCTTTTTAAAGAAAGGTATCAGTTCTTCCATCTTTCACACTTGAAAAAGCTAAGAAACTATCAAAATATATTTCTATGATACTTTTAAGGATAATGTTTTATAATTGGAAGCATTTTTCTAAGGATTTATACTGTTTTGAAGCTATGTATGAATTTGAAAACCAGATATTTCAGAATTACCAAAAAAGCCCACCTGTATCTTCGAAAACAGGTTTGTGAAAACTGGAGATTACAGCTCTCATCCTTACTCCATTCAAAAAGATTTCTCAGCATTTTGAAAATTTTTGGAGGTAAGAAAGCAGTAAATTGCTGAGTCTACGCATGATAGTGATGCAGTGCAAAACAGGCAACTAATACTCAATCTGTCACCAGCTGTAAACACAAAAAAGCAAAATACAAAGAGACAGCTGGACAACAACAAAGGCCATGTCTACAATATGGAGTTGGGCCTGTCCATGTTGGTCTAGGGTGTGAAAAAAATCATACCCCTCAGGTGATTTTATTGTGCCAGCAAAACCTTGGTGTGGATGCAGTAATGCTAATAGAAGATGTATTTTGCTGTTATTCAGGGACCTCGTTATTAAGCAAGCCAAAGAGCTTGTGTCAGCATGCTCTGTGTCTACACTAAGGGGGTTTGCTGACAGCGCAGCAGAACCTCTCTAGCATAGACAAGGTTAAAGACTTCTTCTGAATGTGCAAGAGAGGGAAATGGGATTGTAATCTCACAAAACCAAATTGCCATTTTATAATGGTATGATCATAGTATGAACAGGATCAAAATAAATAGCAGTTAGAATAGTGAAGATCCAAAGACAGCTATAAAGTCAGAGATTTCAGCTCATACAGGTTATGTCTACAGTAGGAAGAGATCCTTGTGGGATCCTGGTCACACTCAACCTGAATAAATGATTCATATAACAAAAACACAATAAAAAGTAAGCAGACTTGTTCAGAGCAAGCATTTCATGGTAGTCTCTCCAAAGCAAAGCTAGTAAAAGACTACCAAAATGTTTTGTTAAGACCATGATGAATTTCAGAGTATGACACCTGGAAAAGTATAAAATAATCCAACCATTAAAAAAGAAAAAAAATGAGAGCAATAACATACACTGGAGAGAACAAAAACAAGACAAACTTCACATCATTTTAAAAGCTACAGAGACCATGAGTTGGAAAAGCTGCATGATAGCCCTTGAAACAGCTTATTTGCATAAACCCAAACATTTTAAACAATGCTCACTGCCAAATTTCTGCAATGGAAAAAGTATTTTCTGACTTGACTAAAGCAGAAACAGTGCAGTTAGTTAGAATGCCAAAAGCAGACACCAATGATTGCTACAGCAGGCAGCTACTGCACTCATTTTGTATGCCAACAGGTAGATTCAGTGGACCAAAAGGACTTGTCACCCATGATAACTTTCACTGTACAAAATTTGACATGGGATGATAGAAGCTCTGGTATAATTTTTCTGTAAGCAACAGACAAATGCGTAAAATTAAATATAAGCCTAGACAGAACTGCAATGAAAGTTGTATACTTGACATATTCACACAGTGATTAATTGCTTAACATAACACCCAAGCAACAAACCAATACTCTTGCATCAAAGACATTCTGGGCAATGAAATAGATGCACAAACATTGCAAAAGAACAACTTATCACAGTTTTTCCATGTAGAAAATATGATGAACATGTTCATGGACAGGAAACTGAGTAGAAAGTGATCCCTTTAAATACATATAAAAAGGATTAGCATCCACATGCTGGCTTCTTCTCCAAAGTAACTTTGCAGTATCAAAATATAGCAACTGAACAAGTATATAAAGAATTACATTTGACTGAAATACAAAGAAAGCTTAAACTAAGCCTATTATGTGCTGGGAGAGTGATAGAAAGACTCCAAGAGAGAAACAGAAAGGACAAAAACCAGTGAGAGTTCCTCCTGGCCTTTATACTGTTGGGATGGTCAGAAAGACCATTTCAGAATGAAAAACACCCAGCTGTTGCCCAGCAAGCTAGTAAGAGGTAAGCATCCAACAGGTTTAATACATAAGAGCAGTCAACCAGAATAAAGCCTTACAGGAAACAGGGAGTTCTGCCAAGACTGTATCGAACTATTTTTGGACTGAAGTCTCTGGAAACTTCTAGACAGTACACGCACCTTGTATTAAACATTATGGCCAAGGCTGATTGCAAGCTAGTAAATAGTTCTGATACAAGTGGGAAAATGCAGACAGGCCATGTGACAAAGTGAGAGAACGAAAATTCAGAGCTTTCTCCAGAGGCCTGGGGACAAACGGACCTTTTTGCTATGATGAGCTATAAAACCAGTCTCATACTCCTTAGGCTTCTGGGAAGGAAACAAACTATGAGACACTACCACAAAGACTATCATAGATTAAGCATTTCATCAGACATACTATTCCAATAGTAGTTTCAAGCAAACTCTTGTCTTTCCCCATCTCTTACATAATTCATAGGACACTATGAAATCAGTTTGAATACTGCACTGCTGTACCATAGAAGTTGAATAACAAAGTTCAGATGGTAGTTAAAATAGCTAGAAATCGTTATTAAACACTTCAAAAGGAAGATACATGGCAAACATTCCTGAATGAAGTAACTTTTCCATAAACAACAATATTATTATTTTTTTCCATACTGGATGTCAAGACTCAAACACATCTTTTTGTTTAGATAGCATGATGCCTTACTCCACTCTCATGAGCCCCCACCTGGTACTGCATCCAGTTCTGGGGTTCCCAGCACAAGAACGACATGGACCTGTTACAGCAGGTCCAGAGGAGGGCCACAAAAATGGGCAGAGGGCTAGAACGTTTCTCCTATGAAAAAAGTTTGGGTTGTTTGGGTTGTTCAGCCTGGAGATGAGAAGGCTCCAGGGAGACCTGGAGTCTTTCAATACTTCAACGCCCCCTTATTGGGGCCTTTCAATACTTAAAGGGGGCTTATAAGAAAGATGGAGAGAGGCTTTTTACCAAGGCCTGTAGTGACAGGACAAGGGGCAATGGTTTTAAACTGAAAGCGGGTAGATTTAGATTGGACATAAGGAAGAAATTTTTTGCAATGAGGGTGATGAGACATTGGAACAGGTTGCCCAGACAAGTTGTAGATGCCCCATCCCTGGACGTGCTCAAGGTCAGGTTGGTTGGTGCTTTGAGCAACCTGATCTAGTGAAAGATATCTCTGCCCATGGCAGGGGGGTTGGACTAGATGATCTTTGAAGGTGCCGTCCAACCCAAACCATTCTGTGATTCTATGATGGAAGAGAGTCTCAGGAAGGACATCTGTGGTTTGACCATACAGATAGAAACTTAAATATTTTTAGGAAGAGTCTCACAGAAGAAAACAGAATACAAGGGAGAGAATAAAATTTAAATCATGCCCTGACTTGACTTCTCTCTTTTTATATATTTACACCATGCACATCCTTTTCAGGCTAATTATCCAGTTTCTTAGATAAACTTATTGACTGCTAATTTACCATGTACATTTTTAGGATTGATTATACAAGTTGCAGTTGCAAGACAGAGCCCCTAGACAATAGTAGTTATTTCTATGTTTACTTCCAGAGCTAAAGAGCACATATATTATGGAATTCATTTTCAGAATCAGAGGCTTCTGGACTGAATTTCTGTACTATCTTGCAAATATCACAAAATTGCTGCCCTGCAGGGACATTCAGGAAGTAGTACCCACATAATCCGTGACTCCCTACAGAAGCTCATATCCCAATGCAACATTATAATGAAGCTTTTGGCCCTCATTAGAAAAAAAGTAGATAGAAAGCTTATTTTATTACTGTAAAATCCAGCTCAGTGTTAACCAGTCAAATTAGAGAAAAAATATTAATAATAGTGGCATATTCTCCTATGTGTATTACTGTTCAGCTCCAAATGTTCCTTTGTGACCAGAGCCACAGATATAACAAAGGAGGGCTCAGAAGGGCAAGACAGCCCTTTTTCAGTTACTTTCTTGCTCAGGACTCCTAAAATGCAAATCTATGCAGGAGTGTTATTCTCATAAGCTGAAAGTTGGAAGTACTAAACCACCCTAGGGAGAGAAAACATAATTTTGCATCTTTCATCATTTTGAACTTGCCTAGTACATAGCTTCTGAAGGAATGAATGAAAACACCTTGATTAGCTCAGATGGAAAGCAGGAGCGCCTTAGAGCTGCTGCTTATGAGCAGAAATCCAAGTTGTAGCCAATTTCTTACCAGAGAAGAAATCAGGGTCAAAGGAACAAGTACAGGTAATTTTTTTGATGCAGTAGAGTTTGCTTTATGATAAAGTGCACACTGCTTTGAGAACAAAGGCTACACAGTGAGTGCAGGCAACTCCTTCCTTCTTCAGGAATATCAGCCTGGAGCTGTTACCTAGGTCTCAGCAGACAACTCTGAGTGAATCCAAATACTGCGCAAAGCTAGAGAAAATCAAGTAAAGAGCAGACTTGCTGGTGACTTGCAGCTATTTCCTCAAAAACAGATGTCTCAAAATTAATAGTTAGCTACTACTCTCCCACACCGAAAGAAATGGTCAGATTAAAGAAAAATTTTCCACTGTAGGAGTGGTGAAATACAGGAGCAGTTTGCCCAGAGAGGCTGTGGAACCTCCATCCTCAAAAACTCAAATAGACACGGCCCTGAGCTACCTCACCTAAGCTGGACTTGCTTGGACTAGAGGGTTTCAACATCCAGAAGCCCCTGTCAATATGTTGTTACTCCATGGCAATGTGATTATCCTCAATACCTCTTCACAGGGCTGGCTGTGATAGCAATACTGAAAACATTCATCTTAGGATATGCAGTGTTCAACAGACATTAAGTGATGTAACTTTGCTATATTCCTGTAAGGAATATGTTGTTTGTCTCTGACTGTCTCTCTCTTACATGGATAACAAAACTGAGATACACTGAAGTGCAGTGAAGTAGAAATTTGACCAATTTCAGATGGGAAGTTTAGTATTTTTACTAGTACCTTTCTGCCTGGTTGCTTTAAATAACTTAAAAGGCAGTAGAAAAATACAATTAGAGATTTGACCATCACAGACAACATAACTCATGCAGCTGATAACACACAATCACTCTTACATATACAGATGCAGAAAGAATACAAAGGCACTGTAGTATAAAATTGAGGTGGGAAATCATCTATTACAACTGATTAGTTTTCATTACTAAGCACTAACCCAGCATAACCGCCTGGGTAAGGCTCTTTTGTGTTGGCTGACCCACATCACCGATATATCAATGAATGCTTTGCATACAGTAACTAGTGATCAATCAGAATGTAAGATGTTGAACAGAAAAAAATATCATCATGCTCTGTAAAATTCCCTTTATCATTCTTCTCCAGGCCTTCTGTGTATTTTCTTGCCAGTCTCTCCCTACCTTTCTTATCTTCTTTCCCCTTCTTCTCAGCCAGGCTTAGCCCTACCTCTCCTAGGCTCAGCAATAAGAGGATTTTCTTCTTTGTTCATTTAATTTTAGATAAATGTTGAATTGGGAGTTGTACATTACCCCTGATTCAGCTGTCTTGCTGGAAAGTCAGTGGGAGACTTAGTCTGAGTTGCATGTGAATGGACTTCAGAGATACATGCTATATAACTAAAAGCTCGGGGGAGAAAAAGGCAGTTAAGGAGAAAAAATTAAACTGTTACCATCAAGATGCAGCTTAAAGCAGCACCTGAGACACGTTTTGGCTAAAATCCTTTTCTGACTTTCTAACACGACTGCTTGAAGCAAGATACAGGTAAATCTATCAGATACAGGTAAATATATCTTTTCTCAAAATCTTGAGATAGAAATCACATAGAAGTTGAAAGCTTCAAAATAAGTCAGGTCCTTACCAAACACAATCTGAAGTTAAAAACTAGATCCAAATCAAATGCTGCGAAAGGCCAAGGGATCAGAAATCAGAAATAGTATCTTGGGTCCTCACCACCTATAATTAATATAACTGAGCTCAGAATTTCTGCCCTCTTCCTTCTTATGCCCTGTATAATTACAGTTATTCACGTTTGTCTTCATTCCTAATAAATTACTTCCAGGTGTACGTTAATATACAGCCCTTTCTTAAGTGGTTGGGAAGGACCTGTCTCTTGACCCTATATCCGACAATAAACTGACTTGTAGAGGCATCCAAAGATGATATATACTGCCTATCACAATGTACTGATTCAATTTAGAGCTAGGTAGGAATTTTTTTTCCCTTAAAAAAAATCCCGTGTTCTTTTCATTGACATCAATAGTAAATCTTCTATTGACAGCATGAGGGGAAACTTAAAATAAGGCTAAATGCTTTTTAAAATAAAAGTTTAAAGGTTTTTCTCCAGTTGTCTAATGCGATCCTATCTGCAATGTGGAATTTTGCAGCCACAGTGTGATTGCATGCGGTGCCTACTTTCAGCAGTCTGGCAAGTTTCAGAACGAAAAACCCCCACAACCAGACAGGAATTTCAAAGCTGCTATTAAAACTGACATGAAGACTGCTATTGCTGCAATTCAAAGACATGTAAAGCTTACATATATCTTTATGCTTTAAAAGGCAGCATTACTCTTAGGAAACTGACCAAGCATTACTTTTAGGAAACTGACCAAAGTCTGATACCTATTTTCTTTCAAAACATTTGGAAATTATTTGAAAATTAAGGCATACGTGACTTTTAAAGAGTATTAGAAGTAAACATTTTTTGGTCATACAAGTCATACTTCTTTTTCCTTAAAATGGATATAACCATAAACAGGGTTTCTTTTATTTATTAATACAAATCTGTTGATTTTTATGTTAAACTGTTATTTCACTAGATCAGAACTCATACAATAGCCTTACTTTTTTTAGACTTATACCCTTTGGACCTCAAAGCACTTTAAGAAATGTAATTTGTATTGTTGTTCCCATCGTAGTTATGAAATAAACACAAGAGTGCCAGAATTTAAGTTTACATAGAAACAGTGGCAAAAAGTTGGTTTTTTTTCTGATTCTTGCCTGTAAACCTGACCCTCTAAAGTTTAAGTGCCTGTGTCTGCTTGCAGATGGAACTCTAGTACCATTCACAATGGGGACTATAGAGGGAAAGAATCTCATCTTCTCTTTCTTCCATTTAAAAGGCCCAAACTAACTACTGGGAATGCTGAAAGTTGCTCAGGTATGAAGTTTAGCTTAGAATTAAAATCCAAGTGGAAATTGCTAAATTTGACTTCTACATGTCTGAAAGTCTGTGACATATCTGAACATCTACAAAGATTCAAATTTTTAAAAAGTACAATGTACCCACTTTCTCTGTTTCTGTAGACTTAATGAGGGCTAGTGTCCCTGAAAATTGGGTCTCCTACACTTGATAATGTTATAAAATTATGTATGAAAATTAAATAAGAATTTCAGTCTGATTAAATCTGACCTATTGACATGAATCCTCTTCTTCATATTTAGAAATGGAGATATTAAAGGGTTCATTTCTTTAGGAAATACATTGCTTATTCTCTTTCCTGAAGAACATGATACCCGATCCTGGGGATTTTTTTTCTGGCTGGTTGTTTCAGCCACCATGTGTAAGTAAGTTAGTCAAAACACATCCACTATACTGTTTTATCCTTCACTGCATTGGAAGGTATTCAATAAGCTACCTTTTTCTATGTGATGGCCAGCACTTGAGTGTCACATCTGCTACCTTGCTGCCAGTGAGTGTTGCTAACTTAGCTGACCTGGTTCCACTTCCTTGTAGGCAGATGCTCCAAGGAAAAATGCAAGGCCCCTGCTGCAGGGAGGCACTTACTTAGGTCTGTAACTGCTGTCAACTGAACCAGGGCTTCTGGACTTGGAGCTGCAGCAGTTTGTACAAACTGGGAATCTGGCTCGTTCTCTACTAAACGTGATGTACATAGGAGTACAATGGAGTATTAATTCAGTGACAGTAAGTATCTAATAGAAGTGTAATAGGGAAGTTGGTATATACTGCTATAGATACAAAGCTACACACACAAAAAATTGTGTGAAAAAATAAAATCAGTAAGAAATGATTTCTCAGCAGGAATACGAAGCCATTTTGCAGCCTAACATAGGAACCTGTGTCCGATTACTCTATCACAGGGGGTTCAGGCAGCGAATATAATTTAAACTAATGCATGCTGTAATGAGGCCCAAAGAAACAGACCTGTCAAAGCAGAAAAGGAACCAAAATAAGAGGGCAAATCAGCTGAGGAAAAAGTCATATATACACAGATAGAGTGCTTTGCAAATGTAATGCCCATACATGAATGGCAGAGAGTACCACAACTTTTGTAGGCATTACAACTACAAGGCAGAGGGTCCAAAGTCCTGCCACCTATTTTGAATCTAGTCGTGTGGCAAGATCACAGCATATGATCTTTTGGTGCTTCATCCTGAATAAGTGGACTGCAATATTTAGCTATTTTGGCAAATTGAGATTACTAGGTGAAAAAAACTAGGAATGAGATAATTATTCTTCTATCACTAGCTATTAGCTCTCATGCAGAGAAGTCAGACTGCCAATAATAATGCTTCAGAAAGGATCACAAGCATATGGAGTGCTATATAAAAGCAATGAAAAAGAAATATATATTGTGAAATTAATAGGTGGGCAATAGTTAATGCTATTTTAAAGTCTAAAGCAAATAAGAAAGACTAAAGCCTGATTTTGATTTTAGTGTCCTGCAGAAAGAAAGGTAATGATAACTGTAATAAACACACTTAAAAACAGCTTCTGCTAAGCACAGAATTCAAAATCAATATCACAGCATTTATGCACATGGATTCATCAAGACTCTAGCACAAAAATGTTCTGAAAGTAACACTATTGCCTTGAATACAATAAGACAAAGATTTATTTATTTTTACATATCCAGGGCTAAACAAAAAGAAAAAAACAACCCCCACATTTCACTTGCACAGAATTTCACATAATTTTCAGCAAAATAAAAAACTTAGATGTTTCATAGTGTGTTTTCTGTTTATTTTCCTTAGCCTTTTGGTTTAAATCCTTTAATTCTTTATTTTTCGTTAATACACAAAATGCTGCTGAGAAAGAAATACTAGGAAAATGTCAAAGTAGAAAAGTAGATATTTCTGCTTCACTTTTGGGGCAATTGGAATGGAAATAGAGGAACTAAATCAGCAATTGTCAACAACTGTGTTTTAAAAATGGGAATGATAGCAATAATGATGTTTGCCTAATTATTCGGAGCATTTTACCTTTTAACTATCCAAGAGCTAGATTATTTCCACATAACTTATCACATCCTTCATGTAACTTGCCAGATCAGCTCAACAACCTCCACAATCACTAGCAAACCAGGGAAAAGTCTCAGAGCAGCTGCAGATGATTATTTGACTTTTGTCCGAGTCAGTAGGCTTTCCAGTAACTGTTGTCTACACATAGGGGATTTTGACTGGGATGTGAAAAAAGGAGTATCCATGATCGACAGTAGAAAGTGTAGTGCTGTCATACTCCCGTGGTTAACATAACAAAATACTACGCTCCTCAAGAACACAAACATCCTGTTAATAACCCAGATACTTAAAGATGTTCACATCAGAAAATATTTTGCTACTAGATAGTTTGAAATGTGTGCCCATGCATTCAGGAGACAGACTTAGTTTTCTAGGATCTCCTGAGAACTCTGCATGCAGTGTACTTTCTCTGTATTTACGATGAGGCAGAGTTTGACTTTTAGTCATATTACCAGTGAAAGTCTTCACTTTTCCTAGTCACCACTTACTTACATTTTTATACCGTTGATGCAATTCCCCTTAGTCCTGAAATATCATGTTAAAAAAACTCTGTTTCTGTAATAGCTCAGTTTTCCTGTCTTCTCTTATACTGGATTATGTCCCATTGTTCTTTCTGTTTGCTTCTTTAGGTATGTGCTGAATTCCTTTTGCTAACAAGTCTCAACCTCACTATAATTTGCTCCTTCTAATGAGTCTTTTCTTCCCTTGACTGCCCATCTCTCATGTAGAGTTACAAGAAAATTAGGAATTAGTTCCCTGAGCATGGAAAACTTTTTAATGTATTTGCATGTTTTGATTTAACAACTTTTTAGTCAAATTACATATGAAAAACCTCAACTACAGAAACTGATAAAGGAGGGAATCCTCATTCAAGAAGTGGACTTCCACACGTCTAACAAGAGGTGAGTGTAAACCACTCTTTCAGTGGAATCTTTAACAGATTTTCTCCTTTATTCAGATGCATGTTTTCACAAGACTGGTAGAAAATATAATAATTGAG
Organism: Gymnogyps californianus; assembly: GCF_018139145.2. Taxonomy (NCBI): domain Eukaryota; kingdom Metazoa; phylum Chordata; class Aves; order Accipitriformes; family Cathartidae; genus Gymnogyps; species Gymnogyps californianus. Next base: position 108,535,949 of record NC_059472.1, on the reverse strand, counting down.
ATAAATATTTAAAACTCTCAAAACATGCAAATACAATCATATGTTTGCATAAGCTTAATTTCCTTAGGAAATCAAGGTAAATCTAACACTAACAAGATTTTAAAATCTTTTTAAACACCTTAGAAATAATTTAAGTTCCAAATCCTTTATCTTTGCCATTCATATTGAAGGTTTGTTTTTTCCACTAACAAGAAGCCTTCAAATATCATTCAAGTCATATGAAGTCCTACTGCACATTGATAAACACACCTATGTACATATTGGCATGTTCATTCTAATGCATATGGTGTATTTCAATTCAGCTGTCAACCACTTTCTTGAACTCAACTGATATTCCAATAACAGAAAAGATAAGGAAGAAATAGACAACTAGAGTGAAATTCTGCAACACTGAATACACACCTGCCCACTAAAAATGGAATCTACATCCTTTATACTTTCTAAAGACCACTACGGCATAAAAATTTCCTGAGAAGTTTTAAATTATGCAAAAATATCTCTTAAATATTTAAGGACATTACAAAATAAAAGAGGCTATCCACCTGAGCCCAGTAGAATGACACAATCTTTATTACAGCACCAAGAATGCCACCGGGGAAAGACAACTTGTTTGGAATTTAATCATATGGAGCCAGATGACAAACTAATTTCAAGGAGGTGCCCACCTACTAGGCATTCCAATCATTTTCTATTTACTTAAAATTAGAGGCCTGTTCCCATGACATATTCTATTAATGTTTGGAGCAATGTAGCATCCTCAAAGGAAACCACACAGAAATACCCATAGAAATACACTGCAGTGCTGAAGTAAGCATGTTTTGTCAACCCAGAGTTCAAATAGCATATTGGGTCTGAACATTTGTTTACCAGTGATGCTTATCAAGTGAAATAGAGAGCTATTACTACATTACTACATTAAAGATACCTCTTGGTCTATGCTGACAGGGTTGTCCTATTTTAGCATACAGTCAAATAATTCCATCCTGCATTGCAACATAGCTTTGCTTATCTAGGAATTAGAACTACTGTATGCAAGTAATGAGCTTGAGTAACAAACTTACTGTTTTGGTATGATGCTAAAAACTATTACATTGAAATTAACTTTAAAATATACTAATCAGCAATTTTGATAAATTGGGACAGTCTTAGGGTTCTGCACAGTTCCAAACACTTCATTTTCTATCTGTCTTCAGAAAAGTCAATGAATTCAAATTGTTAACTCTCTGGAGTACTATCAGACACACAGCCATGCACCATACCCACTCAGTTTAATTTTCAGCAGAAAGCATCTTCTCATTTCCAGCTTCTGCATACAAGTGCAGTGTCTCCAGAAGGTCTGTGCTGGCTACCTAATTGGGGAAAATTCCCAAGGTTTGTCATATGAGGCCCTTGTAAGGTCCTTTTCCCCAGGGGTTACTTTCCCAGTGGTTCCTTTGTATTCATTGAAGTGATAGCCATGAAGAAACAATTCAGGTAAGGAAATGGTGGGTAGCTTTAACTCTGCCCCTGCTGATGTGTCTGATATAGCCTACTGGGAGGACACACAGCTATAGGATAAACTGTGGAAATGCTCTAAGAAACCACTGAAGTGAAGAAATTGAAGGAAATGCAGTATATTAAGTCCATGTTTTAATGAAAGAGTATTGCTTTGAGTATACAGAGTTCCCAAAAATTCTAATGTCACATAAAAATCTTTCTTCTCAGAAAAAAGGAACAATATCTGGAAAGAAGTTATACAGGCTTCAGTAAGCACGTCATGTGTCATTACACAAAAGTAAATATTGTAAACTTCTTATCACTTAGTAGCATTGTACATACCTTTACTGAATATTTGTCATGTTTAAAGAGGTAAGTAAATAAACCTGATATTAATGGAGCTGCAGATCAAGTGCTAAAAGGTATTTCTTACTTGTTGACATATCTCTAAAAATGGGGTAGTGAAATTAAAATGTGGAAAGCAGAAAGCATCAATATAGTTGACTTTTTTACAAACAAAAAGGAGGTGCTCACATCAATATATAAAACAGATATTTACCGCTATAAAGACAGATACAGATGAACTGTATGCTTTAGAGACACTTGAAAAATGAACATGACCTCAAAATCTTTGCTTCACAGAATCTGAGGTTGGAAGGGACCTCTGGAGATTGCGTAGTCCAACTCCCTGCTCAAAACAGGGTCAGCTACAGCAGATTGCCCAGGATCACTTTTAATAAGGTTTTGACTGCCTTTAAGAACAGAGGCTCCACCATCTCTGGGCAACCTGTTCCAGTGCTCAACCACCCTCAAACTAAGATTCTCCTTATGTTTAAATGCAAACTCCTGTATTTCAGTTTGTGTCCATTCCCTTTCGTCCTGTGACTGGGCAAAACTGAGAAGATGCTGGTTCCCTCTTTACTTCCTCCCACAGGGCATTCATACACATTGCTAAGACCTTTAAGGCTAAACAGTCCCAGGTGTCTCAGTCTCTCCTTGTAGGACAGATGCCCCAAGCCCTTAATCATCTTTGTGGCCCTTCACTACACTTGTTCCAGTATACCCATATCTTTCTTACACTGGGGAGCTGTTTTGCACCAGTAGATGCTGGTCCCTTATGAACCCAGTAAGAAAGGCACTGACACTCTTTAAGACATCTTTTAAAATGCTATTTATATAGAGCTAACACTGTAAGGAGAGAATAGTGCAGATAATCCTATGTCCCTTCAGATGCTGGAACCCCAAGTGGTGTAGCATCAAATGGGCCCCTGATCCATGCACAACACACTGTGCAGACATCCATCGATAGAAGAGGTTCTCCCCTCTCAGTCATTCAAGCTATTATAGATTTTTTCTTACAAGAAAACAACTCTATTCATCATTTCCAGTGTCAAACAGAAAGGATGTTCACATGACAACTTCTTGCTACTCTCCTAGATAAAGGCTAGTACATGCAGGTGACATAATTGCTGGTACCAGGCAGGAGCTGCCTGCAAGATCCGCTATTACAATGAGCTGGCTGAGTTTGTTCTGCAGCCATGGGTTTTGTGCAGCACAACGCAGGTCTGAAGGCCACACTGGACATGCAGCCCAGTGCAGCCCAGCACAGGCCCAGGCATACTCAGGTTAAATGTTACATGGTTCACTAACTCCTCGATATACAATGGTCATCCAGTCAAGTTCGTTATAGACATCCAGAACTGGACCCAGCACTCCAGATGTGGCCTCTCCAGTGCTGAGTAGAACAAAGGGATCACCTCCCTCAACCTGCTGGCATCTCTCCTCCTGATACAGCTCAGGGTGCTGTTGGTCTTCTTTGCCACAAGGATGCATTGCTGGCTCATGTTCAATTTGTTGTGCATCAGAACCTGCAGGTCCTTCTCTGCCAAGCTGCTTCCCAGCTGGCCAGACCCCAGTGTGCACTGGTGCATTAAGTTATTCCTCCTCCCTAGATGCAGGATTCTGCATTTCTCTGTTAAACTTAAGGAGATTCCTGTCAGACCAATTCTCCAGCCTACAGAGGTGTTTCTGAATGGCAGCAAAATACCCTGGCGTGTCAGCCACTCCTCCTAGTATTGTATCATCTGCAAACTTGCTGGGTGTGCACTTTGTCCCATCATCCAGGTTATTAGTGATTGTATTAAACAGTACTGGTGTCAGGATTGACTTCAGGATACTCCACTGGCCTCCAGCTGTACTTTGTGCTACTGATTCTTTCAGACAGGCACTTAAATTATTTCTCAGTCAACCTAACTGTGCATTTACCTAACCTGTACTTCAGTTTGTCTATGTGAATGCTATGGTATACAGTGTCAAATGCCTTACCAAAGTCAAGGTAAACAAGATCCCCTGCTCTCCCCGCATCCACCAAGCCAGTCAGCTCACTGTAGAAGGCTGTCAGGTTGGTCAGGCAGGATTTCTCTCTGTAAAACCATGCTGACTACTCCAAATCACCTTCTTGACCTTCATGTGGTGGGAAAAAATTTACAGGTGGATCCATCACCTTCCCTGCAATCAAGGTGAGGCTGACCAGCTTGTAGTTCCGCAGATTGTCCTCTTGAAGATAGGAGTGAGATTTGCTTTCTTCCAGTCCTCAGGAACCTCCCTCCAAATTGCCATGACCTTTCAAAGATAATAGAGAGTGGCCTCGCAATGACGTCAACCAGCTCCCTCAGCACTCATGGGTGTATCCGATGATGCCCTATGGACTTGGTTATATCCAGTTTAAGTATTCCCTAACCTGACCATCCTCCATCTAGGGTAAGTCTCCCTTGCTCTAGACTTTCCCACAGGTTGCAGGGACCTGGGATTCCTGAAAAGCAGCCTTCCCAGTAAATATTGAATTGAAGAAGGGATTGAGTACTTCAGCTTTTTCCATGTTCTTTGTCACCAGGTCCCCTGCACCATTCAGCAGCAGGTCCACATGCTGTTGATGTACTTGTAGAGCCTTTCTTGTTGCCTTTCACATTCCTCACCAGATGGGCTCTCACTTTCCTAACTCCATCCCTACATTCTCAGACAGTGTTTCTATAGCTTTCCTGGGTTACCTGTCCCTCTTGTATACTTTCTATTTATGTTTGAGTTTAGCTAGTGTCATGGTTTAACCCCAGTCAGCCACTAAGCGCCACACAGCTGCTTCCCCCTCCCCCTTCCCAGTGGGGTGAGGAGGAGGAAAGAGAAAAAAAGTAAAACTCGTGGGTTGAGATAAGAACAGTTTAATAACTAAAGTAAAATATAATACTAACAATAGTAATAATGAAATATAATAATAATAGTAATGAAAAGGAATATAACAAAAAAGGAACGGGGGGAAGGAAGGAAAAAAAAAACCAACAGTGATGTACAATGCAATTGCTCACCACCCGCTGACCGATGCCCAGTTAGTTCCCGAACCGCGATCCGCGCCGCCCGGCCAACTCCCCCTTGTTTATATACTGGGCATGACGTTCCATGGTATGGAATACCCCTTTGGCTAGTTCAGGTCAGCTGCCCCGGCTCTGCTCCCTCCCAGCTTCTTGCACACCTGCTTGCTGGCAGAGCATGGGAAACTGAAAAGTCCTTGGCTTAAGATAAGCGCTACTTAGCAACAACTAAAACATCAGCGTGTTATCAACATCATTCTCACACTAAATCCAAAACACAGCACTGTACCAGCTACTAAAAAGAAAGTTAACTCTGTCCAAGCCAAAACCAGTACAGCTAGCAGTTTCTTGATCATCTACACATGCCTCCTGCTGCCATTGCAGGGTTTTCTGCATGTGGGGATGGACCATTCTTGGATGCTTGGATGTTGGGATCCTTCAAAAAAAGCCAGCTTTCCTGGTACTCTCTTCTCTTCCGGGCTGTATCTCATAGGCTTCTTCTAAGCAGATGCTTAAAAATGGAAGAACTGCCAAAATGTAAGACCTTAATTAGAAATTGCACACGATTGAAAAGAAAAGTCAAACTTATCCAGCCACTGTTGACCTTGGGGACACCTAAGGATTCTATTAGTTTTCTTACTGGATTAGAGCAATGCCTAACAGTATGGATGTAGTTTGTGTTACTACTAAAATAGTAATAAAATTTAAATTTGATCAGGTTTGTCTTGTTGTCCATAAGCCTGTCTTCAGTTTTTCTCTCTCTTTAAAAAAGGCAATATAACTTTCAATTAGCACTAGGAAATTTATCTGTATAATTATTCTAGACACTTCAGAATAAAGTCCAGTCTGCGAAGAGACATGCAGTTCCTTTTCACTCTGATCACTCACTTCCTTATGGGCTTTGACAAAAAGAGGCTAATATGTTGCAAAAATATTAGATCTTCTGAAAATAAGCTTTGGGACTTGGATTAACAAAGGTGCTGGTTGGAGTTAGAAGAGGAAACATTTTGAACAGCTTACCACTGACGTCAAATTGAACTGAGGAGTTCAGCATTCTTTCAAACTTCAAGATACTTCATGATTATGATGCAATAAACAGGACTCATCAGGGCTGTTTGACATGATGCAATCATGGCAAAAATAATATTTAAAAAAAGGTGCCAAACTTTAGGATACAAAAAGGTGGTGTCCCTTTCTCTCACACAAGGTTTGGGACATGATGAATCTTGCTTCCTACCTTTTCTTCTGAGTTTGCTCAGACTTCAAACAACTACAGAGGCCCTACAGGATCCTCAATCTGTACAAAATCAAACCTTGCCTCCTGTAAGCAAAGCACATGAACCCATCATGGGCTACTGCACTTTTAAAAATTCTAATTCCACTTCATTCTTTAGCTTTTGCTGTGTCTATGCTCTCCAACAAAAATAAATACGTGCAGTGACTATTGATCTTAACCTAATTTTTAATTGAAAACATGCAGTCTACATCATCCATTCTCACAGCAACTTTAGAGGTGAAGGTCAGCAAACAGCTCAAACAGTTGAACAGCATGGTGCCCAAATGAATCAGCTCTCCAGGTCTTCCAAAAGCCAGTGTTTTACATGGCTTCAGAATGAAAACTTGTTATCCCAGGGTCAGTTAAAAATCCTAGGTTAGATTTTGAATTTATAATAAACCTTGCTACCAGCTTAGTTGAGTCAAAATATGGATTTTATAATGAAATGTCACAAAATTCTGCAGCTGATGATTCATCTTCTAATTTATTCTCTGTTGCTTTTTGCAACAGTTAAAGTTTTTTCTGATTAAGTACACTGTGTGAACTGAAATGGCTAATATGACATTTCAAAAGTTAGTAATCAATATTACAATCATTAAATTAATTGGGGTTTTAAATAAAAATGACAGAGAGGGGACATGTGAGCAGAGTTATCTCCTTCATTGATTTTTATTTCCTGTCACTTTAATAAAATACTCACCAGTGTTGACTAGATTTATCAGAATTGCCTTCTGAGCAAAACCAAACAAAAAATTATTATTATAGTTATTAGTTTCTAGGAATATAGGGTGAAACCTTTGTTGGTTCCAGTAGGAGAAAGGTTTGACTGAAGCTTCTTGTGAAGTTAAAAACTATATGAATTCAGATTTCACTAAAAGTGCTTTACAATTTCCATTTCATGATTGCAAATATTCTGATACAATCACACAGCTAATTTCATTTGAAATAGTCATGTTAGAGTCTCTTGCATGGTGAGCTAAAGAACTTCATCTGTATGTTTTAATAAAAGTTTCATAGTTAGATTCAGCGAAGTTACTTTATACGTTGAATCTCAAAGCACCTTGTTCCTTATTTTCAAACACAATGAGGACATCCATACCTACCACAGTTTGGGATTAAAAAAATGTGCACACTACTCGACTTCTGAAACAAAAGCCAAAAAGCATTTCTGCCTCCTATTGACATGTTAAGGCAACAGGTTTTCACTTGTGATTCAGCAACATGGTATTTCCACAAATAATCGGGCAGGTTTTGATGCCTTATAGGTGCTGAGTGGAATATCAGTATCAGACACCAGTTAAAAACATCATAGAGATGATGTAGTTCCTGTTTGCTTTCACCTTCATCCCGTGCTACTTGTAGGTTTTTACATAGGTATGGAGTGAAGAGGCATGCAAGGAACTTCCTCTCCCCCTTTTCACAACTGGAGTCTCAGTATGTGGATCCCTCCCTTATTGTGAATTGTCAGAGATGTTTCTCCCCTCCTTCAGAGCAATAAGACAGTAGGACTAATATTCCAAGCTCTTCTAGTGAGGTTTTGACCTAGTATAGTGTGTCAAGGGGGTCCAGATATACCGGCCCAATCAGTGCCGTAGACTGGGCAGTTGTGCTGAACCAAAAAGCTCAGTGACACATGCTATTGGTGAGGTGACTGGCTGCCTAAGAAGGACAACAGGGAAGTACTTGTAAATTGCGATGTAGCCTTGAATAAGCTGCTTCTTGTTTAAAGTGTTTGGTTACAAACATATTTTGCAGCCAAAGAGCTATGTGAGTGTTTTACTTTGCAATCTTCTGGTTCCCTTGTTGGGATAAACTACTCAGCTGAACCAGCTTATTGCCTCATAAACCAGAGCAGCAATACTATTATCGCTTAACTGCACCTGAATTCAGGCAGAACTACTTTGTTCAAAGAGCAGTAAACACTTGGAGTAAGTTGTCAAGTAAGGTCATTGAAGCAAATAACATAAATGAGTGCTAGAGACATAGGACACTTTCATGAAGGAGATTGAAGGATACAGTGACAAGAAGGGATGCAAGTAAGATGGACTGAGCTCAGGAAGGACGTATTTCAATGTTATTATTAAAAATTATCCTTTTGCAGAAAGCCAGTACAAGGCTTCTATGGCACTTGTTCCTTATATGCCCCTAAGAGCCTTAAGTAGGACATAAGAGGTACAGAGCAGCAAATTTTAGCCTGGATAAAGAGGCCTTTGATCAATCCAATAACCATCAGAAGCACTGTATTCATCTCTGTGTACCTTTGGAAAGAGTAGCTCTTTGAAATTTTTTCTTAACACAGTCTGGTTTTGTGCTTTTTCTTTTCACTGGTTCCCAGCTAAAGTTAGAAAGTCACACAGTGGCTTCCCTGCAGCCACAGTTAACATACAGGGCTATTTTTGTTACACAGTGACTACATGTGTTTTTCAGACTTTTATCATATACAAGACTCTCAGAAATTAAGCTGACAACTAGCTGGGCACTAGTCACTTAGCTACGGGCAATTGCTGAACAAGGTATTATCTGCTCAGGCAAAGGGAAGCCCTGAGAAATCCTGAGCCCTACACTGTCAGTCAGCAGAAACCCCACGGCCTTTTACTAGTAATGGCAAAAATCATATTTACTTGGCTGCAAATAACACTATTCCATAGAGAAAGCATTAATTTTAATGCTCAATGCATGCCAAATCTTAGAACTTGTTCTCACCTGAGCAGCCCCCTTGCTGTCCCTTTCCCTAAACTCAGCACTAGCTTCCTCCCACATGCCACAGCTTCTTTCTGCCATCCTCTCTACCCTCAAGCACCTCTGCTGATCCTACCTGTTACCAAGGTTGCCCAACTGCCATCTCCACTGCTTCTGCCATCTCTGGCTTCTTTCTTACCTCACCTAGGCAATTCTGGAATGTCTCTAACACAGGTACTTTACAGATTCTTGTTTCCTTGTTAATCTCTGTCCCGTCACAGTTCCTCAAAAAAAAAAAAAAAAAAGTATGGTGTCTTTCCCTTCAGCCTAGGCCCTGGGCTGGCTCAAGATCTCTTACCAGTTCTTTCTCACTGACTGGTTACCCCCTGACAAACCTTTTCAGAGTCTATAATAGTCAAGGTGCAGGATCCCATCAGCATTGTTCTGTACTGGGGGGGCAGAGGCAGTGGGAGGGAGAGAGAGAGACAGTGCAGCATTCTTTCTGGATCTCAGTAAAAAAGGCCCCCAAACAAATGGTGTAATAAAATACTTGGTTTAGTAAGATGTACTAAAAAGAGGAATATAGATAGCAAGTAAATCTTATATCCCTTCAGATGCTGAGAACCCTGCTTTCTCACATAGCATCGGACTGATCCCAGATGGATTTTCCCACTGTGCACTGCACAGATTCCATTCATGCAGAGGTTCCTCCTCTGTCCCATGCCATGGTGCCTTTCATTTTGCATAAAAACCAAAACCATATACTTCTCCTGACAGGCTGGAATGCTATGTCTGTCATAACACCCACTAGCATGCAGCACAGGCCAGCATGGGGCACTCCAGCAGATTCCCTTGCAGCAGCTACTCATACTAACATACGGGCTGCTCAGACCTGGCGTACAAGGCCCAATACAGCAGACATGGCAGGCTCAAGATAACTAACTCCTCAAATACAATGCCTTCTGGAAGGCACCCAATACAATCACACCTTGGATAGATGGGTGTAAATTATTGTACTTACTATTTAACTAATGTTCACAACCCCCAATGACCCTTTAAAGCAGACTTACCATTTCCCTCCTGAAAATACCTCTGTTTGTCCGATTTTCCAATCAACTCACTGAGCTACTCTCCCTTGGGACAGAGGTTTATCATTGTACAGCCAGCTCTGGAGTCTTATCATGAACATGATAGAAATACTCACTTCTATTTCAGTCCCAGAAGCAAATGAAGACACAGTTCAGCTTCACATTGAGACAATGACATACAATGCACATACTCCTCTAGAAAAAGAAAAGAGCAACATAAACTTTGCTGAGATAGAAATAATTTTGGGCCAAATAATAGCTTCTTTCCTTTTGAAAATCTGTAAAGCAGTTTTATTAAATATGCCCCTGAAAAAATCAGATGCATCTACTATTGAACAGCAGCTACTTCTATAGGTAAAAGAGAGAAGTTTGTTTCCACCAATAGAATTAACATTAGAAGGAAATTAATGAGTACAAAATTTAAGTCACATATTTACTGTTCTCACCTTTTGAGTTTGAAATTACAATACCCAAACAATACTGATCAGCAAATGTTTTCATCTAAGGTTCGATAAGAGTAAGACTCACCCTATACTTAGGAATTCATGATGGGAAATGATGACTTCAATTCCAAATGTTTGTATGATGTCACTTAAGTTCAAATTCAGAAATCCCAGCCTTAGTCTTAATCTCTGATCTTAGGCAAGGGAAAAGGCTTCTCTAAAAAGCCAGTCAAAAGGAATAAAATAAAATACTAGTCAAGGAAAAATGACTTAGCTAATAAGAAACTAAACTCAAGGAGTTGTCCAGAATGTGGGCTTCTTGCAGATGACTCCAACTCTCTTTGCTGTCATATTGTCCTAACTGTCTATAAAATGGGGCTAATACCAGTTCTCTCTGGAGATTCATGTAGTGTTCAAATAGTATTGTAGTAGACGAAGTATAAGCACCTTCTAAAGATGGTTTTTATTGCAGTACCATCAATTTGTTTGCCAGAAGTAGTGACTTCTTTTCTTAAAATTTTCAATTGTCTTAGTTAAGTGTCTAAAAAAAGAAGGCTCCATGTGTACCTCAAACTACGCAACATTTGTTTAGCCAAAAAAGAAGGACACACCTATACTGCTGCTTTTCAACAAAATCAGTAAGGTACTCTTCTTGTCAATGTTTTGATGCTCCCAAAAATTCAGTTTTACTGAATTCTTTTTGAAAGTTTAGCAGAGGGAAAAAAATTACATCACCTTTTGTGTGGGTCATCTCACAGAGATCTAACAAATTCCAAGAGCATTTAAAAAAATCAGTTAAAAACAAACAAAACACTAACCTGAACTAAAATGAAATTATTTCTTGCTGTAATATAAAAACCTGAAGGCAATTTAAGTAGGCAAGAATGTAAGAGGACATATTAAGTGCCTTCATCCTGCTGAAGGATACAACTAGTAAATTAAGGTACTTAATCAGACTTCTGGTGTTTGTATTTCTGATCTGATTTTCCTGCAAAAACTCATTTTTGCAGGAATCACAATTTAAAACAGTAGTCTATCATTATATCCTGTCCTGAAAACTGCCTTGGTGACAAATCAGTGAAGTCATTCATGGTATCCTTTATTTAACTGTAATTAATGGCTGTCTGTGATCTTAGAAGGCCAACTCTACTAAATGTCATTTTATAAACATGTTTTAAGAAGCATGAGGAGGATGCATATCTAAGAAGCATGTCCACATTTCAAATATTCAGACAATTACAGGTAGAAAGTACAGGTCAAGTCATTCAGGATTGATTAGTTATTTTGGATGGTTTATATTCATTGCTCAAAGTGGGGCCAGTTTTCAGCAACTGTCCTGAAATATGTTCCTTTCAAGATGCCTCAAATTGCATAGCCAAAATTTAGCTCTTCCTCAGAAGCATTTACAAGGCCTTGATTTGGCATACAGCTGCATCTCTTCCCTTGAGGCTGTTTTATGCCACAGTCATCAGGCCAGCTGGGATTTTTTTGCACTTTCTTTTAAAATATTTAGAACTGGTCACTGCTTATGGGTGCTTTCTGGCATTAGATGTATCAGATAATCTAATATGGTCTGGAAAAACCTGTGTTCTTCCTATAGAAAATAGTATGCTGAATTATACTCAATCTCAGGAATGGTTGTGAAAGTTATAAAAGATATGTGAAGAAAAAGAAATAGGTATCCTTCAAATCCTTCCACTGAATTCACTTCCTTTTCCTTTTTATATGTCACTGTTTCTTCCTTTGCCCAAACCCGATTAATACTGAAATAAAATGGGAGATAAGACACAGAACTTTATCACAACATGAAAATACCCTTAGAAAATTGTGAAACCAAATCAGAGGCTCAGAACTAAATTGTTTGAAAATAATGCTTTTCCTAGGCATTTCTTCCTTCCTTTCTTTCTTCCACTAGCTTTCCATCCCTTTCCTCTGACCTTCTGACCAGCTGTAATTGTTCATTATATTATGATTATTATCCATTTAATTTGTATTATAAATTCCTCAGAGCAAGAAACTTAAGTCTCCACAATCAACAGCAGCACTGTTCATTTTATACTGAGACACTACAGGAGCTTGATCTGTTTAGTTTATCCAAAAGAAGACTAAAAGGTGACTTGGCCACCACCTACAGGTGGCCACACAAGAAAAAAAAAAATTTTATAGTCATCATTCCTTTACTCTGCCAAAAAAAAGGGCATAATAAAATCCAGTGGTTGGAAGTTCATACCAGCTACATTCAGACTAGGGGAACACAGATGTACCTAATAAAACTGTAAAAATAAGAGTAGTAAACCACAGAAACCTAGGAAACCACATTTTACCTAGGAAAGTGGAGGACTCTTTTGAAGGTTTTAAATCACAACTGGTCATCTGCATACATTAAAAATGTCTGCCATAACTCATATGGAAGTGATGGGCTTGTGTCATGATTTAACCCCAGCAAGCAGCTAAGCACCACACAGCTGCTCCCTCACTCCTCCCCCCACCCAGTGGGATGGGGGAGAGAATAGAAAAAAGAAGTAAAACTTGTGGGTTGAGATAAGAACGGTTTAATAACTAAAGTAAAATAAAATATAATACTAAGAATAATAATAATAAAATATAGTAATGATTATTGTAATGAAAAAGAATATTAAAAAAAAAAGAGAGAGAAATAAACCCCAAGAAAATGCTAGTGATGCACAATGCAATTGCTCACCGCTGACCAATGGCCGAGCAGCAATCTGCCCCTCCCGGCCAACTCCCCCCTGTTTATATACTGAGCATGACATTCTATGGTACGGAATATCCCTTTGGCTAGTTCGGGTCAGCTGTCCTGGCCATGCTCCCTCCCAGCTTCTGCTTGCTGGCAGAACACAGGAAACTGAAAAATCCTGAACTTAGGATAAGTGCTACTTAGCAACAACTAAAACATCAGAGTGCATCAACATTATTCTCACACTAAATCCAAAACACAGCACTGTACCAGCTACTAAGAAAATTAACTCCATCCCAGCCAAAACAAGGACAATATCCACCCCTTATTCTATACCATTTACTTCATGCCCAATCCCACACTTTCCGATACATTTCCAATTAATCACCACCACTTTTCCTGTCTTTTAATATATACATACAGATATCATTCCCACAGTCTATGGGCCATCTCTATCAAATGTTTGTTGAGTTCATTAACTCCATGACTTTGGGCTCCATCTGTCATAACAGTCTTCCTGGGCAGGAGGGATGGTGCGAAGTCCACGCAGTTGGCAGAATAGGATCGGGCTTCGGTGTGGTGCAGCAGGCAGGTGACATTGGGCGCAGCAGGAGGATGGTGTGTAGTGTTGGATTGGTGCATGCTGAAGTCAGTCCTGGTTCCATCACTACTGTGCTTCGCTAAGTTTTATCAAAGTTCATTCTTCATTAATCTAAGTGATTCTTACTGTAATACCATTGATATAGCATATAACAAGTATAATAATGATGACATACAGTATCAGGGTTATATAGCAATCAACATCATACAATTTAATCTATTGGCTGTTCTCACCTAAAATCAAATCCCCTTGAGGCACACATCGGACTTCCCCATCCTTCCGCATCACCCACCAAGTGCACCCAGGTCCTTGAGCAAAAGCAATCCAACGAATGGGTTTGCCTTTGCCTGAGGCAGCAATGACCCAGACTGTTTTCCCTAGCATATTTTTTATGTGCACTACAGGAACTTTATCCCCTTCTACAGTATGTAAAAGTTCTGATTGGGCAGGGCCAGCTTGATTGGCAGATCCTCTAGGGTTGACTAATCAGGTGGCCTTTGCTAGATGTGTATCCCAGTGTTTGAAGGTCCCATCACCCATTGCTCTCAATGTAGTCTTTAACAATCCATTGTATCGTTTGATGTATTGTGTTTGCGTGGCAAGGTTTTGGTAGTGGGGGGGGCTACAGGGGTGGCTTCTGTGAGAAGCTGCTAGAAGCTTCCCCTATGTCCGATCAAGTTAATGCCAGCGGGTTCCCAGACGGACCCGCTGCTGGCCAAGGCCGAGCCAATCAGCAACAGTGGTAGCGCCTCGGTGATAACATATTTAAGAAAGGGAAAAGGAGTTACAGGGGAGTAGCAGTTGAGCCAGAGAGAGGAGTGAGTCAAGTCAGTTTGCAGAAGTGAAAGCCATCCAACTAGCCCTAGAGATTGCTGAACGAGAAAAGTGGCCAGTATTCTATCTCTCTACTGACTCCTGGATGGTGGCTAATGCCCCATGGGGGTGGCTGCAGCAGTGGAAGAAGACCAATTGGCAGTGCAGGGGTAAACCCATCTGGGCTGCTGCATTATGGCAGGACATTGCTGCCCGGGTAGAAAACATGGCTCTAAAGGTACGTCATGTAGATGCTCACATGCCCAAAAGCCGTGCCACTGAAGAACATCAAAACAATGAACAGGTAGACAAGGCTGCCAAAATTGAAGTATCTCAGGTGGACCTGGACTGGGAGCATAATGGTGAGCTATTTGTAGCTCGATGGGCCCACGAAACAATGGGACATCTAGGGAGAGATGCAACGTACAGATGGGCTTCTGATCGAGGGGTGGACCTGACCACTGAGGCCATCACACAGGTCACTCATGAATGTGAAACATGTGCTGCAATCAAGCAAACCACGCGAGTAAAATCTCCCTGGAACAGAGGGCGGTGGCTGGGTTTTCAATATGGCAAGGCCTGGCAAATTGACTATATTGGACCACTGCCACGAACACGCCAAGGCAAGCGCTACATACTCACCATGGTGGAAGCAACTACTGGCTGGCTAGAAACATACCCTGTAAACCATGCCACTGCCTGAAACACCATCTTAGGCCTTGAAAGGCAAATTTTGTGGCGACATGGTACCCCAGAAAGAATTGAATCAGATAATGGGACTCATTTCTGGAATAACCTCATAAACTCCTGGGCAAAGAAACATGGCATTGAGTGGGTGTATCACATCCCCTATCACCCACAAGCCTCTGGAAAGATTGAGAGATATAATGGACTGTTAAAGACTATGTTGAGAGCATTGGGCAATGGGGCATGGAAGCACTGGGATACAAATTTAGCAGAAGCCACTTGGCTCGTTAACACCAGAGGATCTGCTAACCGTCCTGGTCCTGCCCAAACAAAACCCTTACGTACTGTGGGAGGAGATAAGGTCCCCGTAGTGCACATGGGGAAGTGGCTGGGGAAGGTGGTACGGATTGCTCCTCCCATGGGAAAAGGCAAACCCTTTCGTGGGATTGTCTTTGCTCAAGGACCTGGGTGTACTTGGTGGGTAATGCGGAAGGATGGGGAGACCCGGTGTCTGCCTCAAGGAGATTTAACCTTGGGGGAAAAATAATCTGTGATGTGAGTTGTATGTTGTAGGAAGTAATGCAGCAGGAATGACCTGAACTGACGAAGAGTGAATTTCACAAGGAACAAGACGAGTGCAACGATGACTGAAACCAAGCCTGTGTTGGTGCTCAACAATCAAACATACTGCTTCTTCTGTCCTGAACATCCATCTTGACAGACGGGGCCCAAGTCATAGCCTGTTTGTGAACATCTGGAGGAGTGCAAGAAGCCCATGGAATGGGAGAGTAATATCTCTCTGTTAAAGGACAGAAGATAGTAGTTAATGAGAATGTGTAAATCTGTATGTTGGGTATAAAGATGGTTTAAGTATGTAGTTTAAGTCGTAAGTGTTGGTAAGAAGGGATTTCAGTAATGAGAATTAAATACGATGGGATGGTTAGAAGATATATATATATGTGTATTAAATTATGTGGGACCTGAGCGTGACACAAATGGTATGGAATAAGGGGTGGAGATTGCACTGGGTCTAGCTGAGATGGAGTTAATTTTCCCCACAGCAGCCCTCATCGTGCTGTGCTCTGTATTGGTAGCTAGAACAGTGTTGATAACACACCAGTGTTTTGGCTACTGCTGAGCAGTGCTCTCACAGCACCAAGGCTGTCTCTCCAACATTCCCCCCCTCACCAGTAGGCTGGGGGTGGGCAAGATCTTGGGAGGGAACACAGCCAGGACAGCTGACCCAAACTGACCAAAGGGATATTCCATACTATATGACGTCTGCTCAGTATAAAAGCTGGGGGAGGAGGAGGAAGGGGGGGCATTCGTACATTTACGTTTGTCTTCCGGAGCAACCACTACGCATACTGAAACCCTGCTTCCCGGGAAGTGGCCGAACATCACCTGCTGATGGGAAGTAGAGAATAAAATATTTTGTTTTCCTTTGCTTTCGTGTGCGACCTTTGCTTCTGCTTTATTAAACTGCCCTTATCTCGACCTACGAGCCTTTTGTTTTATTTTCTCCCCCTGTCCAGTTGAAGAGGGAGAGTGATAGAGTGGCTTTGGTGGGCACCTGGCATCCAGCCAGGATCAAGCCACCACATTCGATTTTCCCAGAGGCTGGTGCATGATAGGGGATGTGATATACCCACTCAATGCCATGCTCTTTGGCCCAGGTGTCTATGAGGTTGTTTCGGAAATGAGTCCCATTCTCTGACTCAATTCTTTCTGGGGTGCCATGTCACCATAAGACTTGTATTTCAAGGCCCAGGATAGCGTTCCGGGCGGTGGCATGGGGCACGGGATATATTTCCAGCCAGCCAGTGGTTGCTTCCACCATTGTAAGCACATGGAGCTTGCCTTGGCAGGTTTGTGAGAGTGTGATATAGTCAATCTGCCGGGCCTCTCCATATTTATATTCCAGCCATTGTCCTCCATACCAAAGAGGCTTTAACCGCTTGGCTTGCTTGATTGCAGCACATGTTTCACATTCATGGATGACCTGTGCAATAGTGTCCATGGTCAGGTCCACCTCTTGATCACGAGCCCATCTGTATGTTGCATCTCTTCCCTGATGGCCTGAGGTATCGTGGGCCCACCGAGCGAGAAATAATTCACCTTTATGTTGCCAATGCAGATCTATCTGAGTGACTTCAATCTTAGCAGCCTTGTCTACCTGTTGATTGTTTTGATGTTCTTCAGTAGCCCGACTCTTAGGTACATGAGCATCTACATGATGTACTTTCACAACCAGGTTCTCTAGCCAGGCAGCAATATCTTGCCACAATGCAGCAGCCCAGATGGGTTTACCTCTGTGTTGCCAGTTACTCCACTTCCATTGCTGCAACCACCTCCACAGAGCATTTGCCACCATCCATGAGTCAGTATAAAGTATTGGCCATTTTTCTTGTTCACCAATGTCTAAAGCCAGCTGGATGGCTTTCACCTCTGCAAACTGACTCGATTCACCTTCTCCTTCAGCAGTTTCTGCAACTTATCGTATAGGGCTCCATACAGCCACTTTCCACCTCCGATGCTTTCCTACAATGCGACGGGACCCATCAGTAAACAGGGCATATTGCCACTCATTTTCTGGCAGTTTAGTATACAGTGGGGCCTCCTCAGCATGCGTCACTTCCTCCTCTGGCAATATTCCAAAATCTTTGCCTTCTGGCCAGTCTGTGATCACTTCTAGAATTCCTGGCTGGGATAGAGTTAATTTTCTTCTTAGTAGCTGCCTGATGCCAAAATTATTTGACAGTGTTTTTTGGTTCATACTGTATAGATGATCGTACTGAATTCAACTGATCTTTAAAAATATTCACAGATTTTTATAATTACATACACACACACACACACAAATAATTTACGCAGTCTTAGAGATGGTAAGGGCTCCCTAAAAGAAAGACATTCTACTGAAAATGGATTGTTTCCTTACAATAGAAATATTTTTCAGATTTATCCCACAATCTATGAAGTTTTGTTGCTAGTCATTTTGACATCCACTGTTTTAGAGGACCCAGGAAGAGAGATGTGGAGAAAATATATGGAGAAACTTCTGGTTTTCATTCCAAAAGTGTTATTTTGAAACAACGTTATCTTGTTTGTTTGTTTGTTTTATTCCAATGGAGAATAAAACCAAACTCTGAGACTTCAAAAACTGCCACCAACAGAAACCCTACTTTTCATAAGTTTTCTTAATTAAAAATAGTTAAGTACTCCCAAAAGAGGTCATGTCACAGATCTAGCTAGCATAAATATCCAATGCAGGATATTATTTGCTCTTCTTGTAAATCATTCATGCCATATTTGATTCCTCTGTCTTTTCTTCCAGATCTTGTTGGTTGTTACTGTTCATTTTGCTGACAACAAAATGACAACCACCTTCTGCTGGTTGCTTCAGTTGTGTGTATTGTTGTCAGGGCTCGAGCACACCTACTGCCTCTGCAACCTCTTATCCCCTCCATGGGGTTTGGCTATCTGTGTTCAAGAACAACTCTGTGCCACCCTGTCAGCTTGGATCAGACTTGTGTGAAAGGAGCTGTATAAGGAAGAGAGGTGAAAGACCTCATCTGAAGCCTCCCCCCTTCATTTGGAAGCTGCATTTAAGCTCAGGTCCTTTCCCCTTGTCTCTGTCATACCATAGTAGGTAAGCCTGAACCTGGCCAGGTACCCTGTTGGGCCAGACCCTGTCCTGCTGACTTGATTTCCTGGCTTGACCTAGGAATTGCTTGTTACTACGGTATTGTCTGGCTGTCACTGGACTTTTGGCTGATCCTTGTTACTGTTGGCCAGCTCAGGTTGCTTTCTCTGGACCTGCTCTGCTTTCTTGCTCTGATACCATAGGACTGTGTCCCTTGTTAGCGAAGACATTGCTCCTGCCAGCCTCGTTGGCAGACTTGTCTCCTGGCTCACCTTTCTTTGTGAAGCAGCCTGCTTTTGCTGTGTCAGGGAACAGCGAGAGCAGGGTTGCTCCCTAACAGATGGTGAGCTGGGAGTTGAGGGTGGCCACAATGCAGGCTGGGGGCAATGACCTCACTGACAGGGAGCAGTGCCATCGCAGTAGAGGCAGTCCTAGAGAGGGCAGTCAGGCTCAATCAAGAGTCCAGATCATCAGGCAAGTTTGTGGTGATGAGGCAGGTCCAAGGTCAAGCCAGGAGGTCAATCTGCAGGTCAGGGTCAGGATCAGGTCCAGTAATCATAACCTGGGTCAGACATAGTCTAGTGATCAACAGGCAGGTCCATAGTGATGAGGCAGGTCCAAAGTCAAGCCAGGAAGTCAGTCTGCAGATCAGGGTCCAGATCAACACAGTCTACATCCAGGCACAAACATGACTGTGGCTGAGCAGAGGACAGGCACTCCTGTGACATAGCTTAGACTGGGACCAAAGGCCCAGAGTTAAGCTGAAATGGGGCTCCTGGGCCCATCAGTGGCATGTGGGGATGAAAGTCCCAAATGAGGCTGGTCAGGGCCATTAAGGCCTATTAGTGCACTCAAGACCCCAGCAATTGTGCTTCATAAATATGCCCTCAAATTTCTGGTGACAAGGTTTACATGCTGCTGATGACAAGCAGCAGTAGAACTTCTGGAGCCACTCCTAGGAGCAGTAGAGAATGATCTTGAGTGTGACTTTACCTACTTGAGATAAAAGAATTGCCACTGCAGAATCTAAATTAATGTGCCTGCCTGTTTGCTATCTAAGATGGCAGTCCTGGGATAGCCTGATGTTAGTCAACCTGCATTAGAGATTCTTATTCAGAAAGACTATCACATTATCTTAAAGCAAACAAGAGAAAAAGTCCTGAACAGGCTGTTCCCTGCTTACTCTGTGAGCAAGATAATTGCTAATATGATAGGCAAATCAGGTACTGTAAGTAAAGGCCATATGATGAGGTCATAGCCTTGCCGAAGATGCATTTCATGTCTGCCCTATCCATCACTGTCTAGAGATTTCAATTTCACAGGTGAAATTTACAATCTGATAAGGACATGGCTGCTTATATTGCTCAGTTGCTCTGCATCATTGAGCATTGTAACTGGTGATTTTCTCAATGACAAGTTACGTAATTGTCTTGTCTTTGGAGTTCAGCACCATCTTTTTCTTGAGCCAAATTTATCATTTGTAATTGTTTAGGAAAAGGCCTTAGCCACTGAATCACAATCACTACACACTAAGAAAAGTTTTATTACAGCAGTTAATCTGAATGCTGGTTGCCATGATTAGAAAGATGATTGTTGTCAATACAATAGGGAACTCAACCACAACGACATTATCAGACAAGATCAGTTGTCCAAATTTCTAGTCAGACCATATAGTGGTCCATATAGAGATTCAAAGATGATAAATGCTATATTTCTGCAAAAATAAAAACTTCAGTCCTTCAATTTGGTCATCAAAGGTTGACAGTATGAAGGATATTATGTCAAAGATTCTCATTTGTGGGCATCAGTGCTTCCTTTGACAATGAGTAAAGAAGTGTTACCACATCCAAGGAGTCCCGAAGATCTCTGAAATGCTCATTACAATGGTAATAAGCGCGCATGAGAATGAAATGGAAGTTAACAGAGATCGCCTCTGAAAAGACACATTCCATTGCCTCATTTTCATAAATTGTCAAGTCTGCTCTGATGACAGTGGTATGGACATGAACACTAGCATAAATGTGAGGTGAACATTTTCTGTGGATTCTTCTCAGAAAGACTGATTCTTATTGGTATATCAGTCATCAGAAGGAGATATTAAAATAGGCTAATAAAATATCAATCTCCTGAAGATAATCTGATTTCTGAAGATAATCAATCAAAATTGGATTGGACAAGATCATGGGGAGTATGATGTAAACCTTGGAGATCACTCTGCTTTGAGTAGGGGCTGGACTAGATGACCTCTAGCTATTGTTCCCAGTCTAAATTATCCTATTAACTCATTTATGCTGTTGGGAATCAGTTTCCTTGGCATCTGTCATCAGTGAAGAGTAACTAAGAATCTGTCAGTGAGTTCTTTCAAGTGTTTCCTGAAAAACTGGGAGCTTATAAAAAATGATCAGTGTTATTTCACCTGGATCCAACAGTCGAACCAATTCTCATGAAAGACAGAACTGCACCTTCAGTGTACCATACCAATGGAGAACTATACTGAGCTTGTGCATAGAATAATGAGTTCTTGAATTGGTCACATTTATAGAATTATCAGTTATGGTTGTACCAACACACAAACCTAAAGGAGTCATGAAAATCTGTCAAGATCATGGCATGCTAACATGGCATACTAGTGGCGCACATCTAGTGATTGTTTTTAAGCAAGTTTCCTGCTTTTGCAGGAAGTATTCTTGAAACCTGTTCTGTCAAAGCATCAGCAAATTGTCAATGAAGATGCTACAGGTGTGCAGATGAGAGTCACACACTGAGAAAATATCCAAGTCAAGGTATCCTCACCTGTTGAAGAGTTATAGCTGTGGTACCAACGTTTGTTAAGGTCCTGACTTTGGTTATATTTGAGGAGGAGCTGAAAATTTTTGAACTCTTTTGAGAAGTGAATATGAATTCAGAAGAAATACACACAGAGGGATTGCAACTGTTTTGTGTGGTATCCACCTGAGATGCTGTTGCTGTTATGTGCAAGGTATTGTAGAAAGAACATATGTCAAATTTGTCTTCTGTCTCTCTCTTTTTCTATCTCTGTCTAGGACTCATTTGTGTGCCAGTATTTGCGTGTCATGTTTCTGTCATCAGGTAGCACGTGTATGTCTGGTCATGTTATGGAAATGCACACCTGCATTCCATGACAGCATTTCTTGCACATCCTGGCATGTAACATCAACACCTAATAGGAAATACCTACACATTTTAGCAGGTGACTGATTGGCTGTACCCTTTCTTTTTGGAATTTTGTTGTTCAACACATGATAAAAATGTATTTAGCTGCAGTTAGCCAATTTCATGGCTGAGTGTTTAAATACTGGGAAAATGTTCATATTCTAATACAAGGAGGCGCTTCATGCATTCTTTTTGTGGAATCTACAGATACAGAATATTTTATTTGGAGAATGTTTCTAGTATTTCCATCCACAAAACATTTCCAAGAATGCTCTTTCTTAGATAAATTATGTGGATTTAGACATTCCTGTGCTCAAGAAACATTTAGAATACTTTCAAAAAATACAGCACAGTATGGCTTGTGGTACGGACAGATGCCAAATGACATCTCTGCAAAGTCCAGCTCAGTCTGATTCAACAGTAATCAGTGAAAAATCTCTAGCAGACTCAAATGGATTACTTACCAAGACCATAATGTATAGTTAATGTAGTGAAAATCTCTGTGAGACCTGACGTAAACTTGAAGATAATATTGAGGAGGAGGAAGACAAGTTATTACTGACCTTCCTCTGATCTGGTAAATTAATAAATTAGTTTCAATTTTAGTCAAGCAGCTGGTTATAGTTACAACAGCAAAGAACTTATCTATAAGCCAGAGCCATCAATGCTATTTTTGAACAGCGATTTTTATAACCCTGAAAAAGAGGAAAGGAAAAAAAAAAGGCATCTTCAGGCATTTAGGAGTTCATTTACTGTATTGATATAATTTTTTAAATGGGCAATTAGAACCCTATTGATTTTAATCATTGGCAGTTTTCAGATTCTATAAAAAAGCTATCTTGAGCCAATTATCAGACATATTTGCAATTGTTCCTTGTGTCATTGCAACTTTAAGGACTTCTGTCATCTTTTGTTACCGTTTTTTTACCCACAGTCTCTCTTTGGAATCTTTACTTAAACCTGGAGTTCTCACCCCTACCCTTTCTTCTTAGCATTATCTTTCCTATATGATTTCTTTCCTCCTCATTTGCACACCAGTGGGTCCTTGTGGTTCTATTTTAAAAGTGTTTAAAAGAACCTTTTTTGATAGAGGAACTCTTCTTTCTCATATAAAAAAAGGAAGGGATTTTGCCTCAGAACAGAGGGAAAAGCAGCAACTACATACCTGCAGATCCTCGCAAGAAAGAATGGACAGAAGTACTCCTCTACAGCTCTGCTTTTCCTTTGTGAGAGATCCCAGAAAGCAATATTGCAAAATGGCTCACCTTCCCTGAGGGGTCCATAGGGTTCTGTTGTGCCTGCTGTCATGGTCCACTTATACAGAATCACACACATGAAGGACTATTGCAATAATTTAACATAGCTTTCTGCGTCACAGTGGCCACAGACGTTCCTGCTACAAGCCCCCAAATTTCCAGTTGTGGTACAGTATGTCCATTATAGAGTTATTTAATAATAATTCAGTGTTCCTTATATCCTGAGTTAAGATTTCCGATGGATAGTTAGCCTCATTATGAAAAAAATCAAAACAAAACTGTTCTACATTTCTAATATGTGTAAGTTGAATTTCCGATTTTAGTTACTGCATATTATTTTATGTTTTTCTACTATAGGAAGAAAGACAAATAATTGCCTCATGTAATAACTGATTTGCAGTGGCTGTATGGGCTGTCTGAGTAAGTGAAGATCAAACTCAGCCTGCTACATGAAATAATTTTAAAAATCATTAAAAGATAAAACCAGAAAGGTGGAATTCACAGACATATTCTCTGTGTTTTGATCACACACAGAAACATATGTATAGGCTAGAAAGTTACGTCTTAATAGGTTGTTTACTAAGGAAAATGGCCTTTAGGCTTTCCTTATAAACGACTTCTCCAGACCATAAGGCACTCATTCTTTTGTCTGTTTTCTCTCTTCACTTTATCCACGTTTTCTGAGTACGGATAGTAGAATTTGTTGCACAGCTTTGGTGCTAGTCTTGCTAATAGAGGAAAACTGAAGCCATACTACTAAAAATTTCATCATTTCATTCTACTTGTCTAACTCTGAACACTTCATCCTTTTGCAAAATCCAAAAACTTCCATCATTTTTACAGGGCATGAACATTTTCACGTGTAATGTTTTACATATTCTGAAGATACACAATGGGAAACTCAGTGTTTTCTTAAGTTACAAACATCTCTGTTTCATTCAAAGCATGATGTTCTAGTTCTCACCATTATATTATTTTGTCAGTTTCTTCTGATCCTATGTGAAGAATCATAGCATCACATCTGTCATCCAGAAAGGGAAAACCAGGTGCAACAAAGGGACAAATTATGCGAGAAGCCAGAAAATAGGTCCATAACAATATGAAAAACAGAAATTAGATGTTCTGATGTATAATGCTTGCTCACAATGCTGTACAACAATAATTTCTGTGAATTATGACCCAGTAAAATTATATTTTACTGTAAAATTATATTGTATTGTCTCCGTATTTTCCTTATATTTTTTCCTGACTGTCAATTTTTATGACTTGTGTATGCCAGCATTTAAATTTATTAATAGCTAGTTACCCAAATGGATGCTAAACATTTAAACTGCTGTAAAACTTGATGACCTCCACTAGCCATAGGGCTTGAACATTTAATAAGGTTGTTAGCATTAGATTATTACCACTGAGGCCTTCTGTAACTGCGTAGCATTTGATATTTACAAGAGTTTTCAAGCATCTCTAGAAATGACACCAGACAGACTTGTATTATGTGCTGTAGGTAATCCCATTTTGAGAAGGACTTTTGTTTGAGTTCTGCTTGTAGCTCAGGAAAATTGTGTGAAACAGGGTTAATATGTTCTTTAGTCCAGTCTTGGCTAGCTGCTAATATGATTTTAAGGTTATTCATATACCTACCCTAGAGCTCTTTCATATTGGTCGCACACAGTTTACTGAAATTTTTAGCATTTCTTGTTTAAAGAAATTCAAACCTTTCCATATCCAGTTGCCTAATACAGATGACTTTACTACCTATTTGCTTAAATATTTCTGAGTTCGCTCTTTGGAAATATGGAACTTTACTCAGAGATGTATTCAAATTTGTCCCTACCTTTAGTTTGATCTGACTCACCTTAAATTAACTTCAGTTTAAACTGAATCAAGCCATAACTATGTTCTGTGACCTAGTCTTCTCTCACCTCCGTGTCTCTTATACCAGCCTGTCTGAAATAACATCACAATTTTTCAGTTCAGCCATTATTTGATAAAAGAAAAAAAACCCAAATCCTATCACCTGTAACACTGAGGAGAACCTAGGCTTTACCATTGTCAGCGGAACTTATTCTCCAGTCTGCTTCTCAGAAATAAACTCCTGTTAGTATTTATTCCTCTACAGCTTTAGAGAAATCTCTATTAATTTCCAAATTTGACACAGAAATTTGCACCAGACTCTCAGTATTATTCTAGTAGAAATTTTTTAATAGACCTCCACAAAAAAATAATTTGATGTTTTTTATTTTAGCCAGCTCAGTTTTATTGTGCTTTCCTTCCTAACTCTTAATAGCCCATCTATAAATGTATGTGTTAACCTACTGCTTTACCTTCCATTTCTCTGTTCCCAAAGCAGCACATCCTCTTCAATGCATACTTTATCACTACAATTGCTCTTCTGTCATGTTCCAATAATCTTTATAATGCCCTAGATCATATTCTGCTCTGGTAGTTCATATGCCCTTCCGTCTTGTTGCTCAGTTTTTATCCAGAAAATCTAGCCACCGTCTAGCCCTGCAACTTTCAAAATGTTGGACCCTCTTAATCAGCAATCACAACAAAACAAAAGGCCACGCATCATAGAAGTAACCTCCTCCATGATCTTCTAACACTGGGAAGCCTATGGACACTAGCATCTCCAAACTATAGGGAAAATATTTTGTGATTGATGTCATAGGAAGTAAGAAAAAAATCTTGTTGTTTGTTGCTTTTCTGTTATCCCATGGGCTTTGAACCAAGCATAGCCTGTGAGAAGAGGATCTTTTTCAACCTCTTTGAGGGGTCAGACAGGAAAGGAGGGCTTGTTTAGAGAACTCCTGCCAGACTAAGAAGGCCAGGATTATACAGCACCTCTCTGAACTAAGAAGCAGAGTAAGCAGTGCCTCGTCCTGACACAGGAGCTGATGAGGCAGAATCTTGTCACAATCTGGAGGTTATTTCCCACACCAAAATCTCATAACTCTGCCCATTGGTCCCAGTGGTTCACAATTCCCTTCCTCCACAGACCACAGTGTAAGGTAAAGAGAACAGCAGCTCTGAATGCACAGACCAAAGTGGGGGTCCAACCCAGAAGATGCCAGCAAAGCAGATAGACAGTAAGTGCACTGTTGTATATGGCTTTAAACTACAGCGCAAAGCTGTGAGCACTTATACTTCTAGGTAATAAATATATTTTTAAAATCTTGGCTAGCGTGCTCTTCTCATCTTGTTGTTTCACCTGCCTGCGCTTCTGCAAACTATCTACAGTAATGAGATCTTTTTTTGCACTTTTATATAAAGTACTAGTTTTGTTGAAATGTGATCTGTATGTTTTTAGTAATATTTTATTAAAAACTTCCAGAGGAACACACATCCCACAATATGAAAGCATATTTTGCTTGCATGAATAAGCTTCAAGTTTTATTACAAATCATAATACTCCATACTATATAATGAAATATTAATTTCATATTCATAACCATAGTCACAAGATACTTCCTGAAACACAATGCAAAATATAAAGAAAATATCACAACCGAGTTTTAATAAGGTAGAGGCTTAGGATAGTAAAATCAGTTCTTCTATTACAAAAAGTAGCTTAAGGCAGCTCTGACCATGTGCCACTTATGACTCTTCTTTTGAAAATCTGTGTATTGCTGGTGAACCCTTGGTAAGATTCTCTCCCTTTTTCTCCTGGATAAAATTGTTCATTGCAGAAAGGACTGTTCAGCAGTCTGGAGTCTTGTCCTAGAACAATAATACTTTCTGGTCTTTCAATTGCACCTTTCTTTAGCATTTTGTCTCAGTTCAAAAATTCTTGAAATTAAATTAAATTCTTTTCCAGGATCCAAACCAAGGTCTAATAAAGAGCCTTTCTTCACACTAGGCATCTATAAACAAACTTTTTGAAAACTAAGATGACTATTTCCTTTTAATGAAACCAGTGGAGACAGAGAGTGATAATGAGGGGGGAGAAAGTAGCTCGCAGTTTACAAGGTTATGTGACACCTCCAGCCTGTAACTCTCCCTACTAACTAAACTCGGAAAAAGTACTGCACCAAGGAAGACAAGTCAATAGCAAATGGCTACTCAGCATCCTCCTCCTTTCACTGCTGCAGCTGCCTGTGGGACAGACGCTGATGATCATGGCACTAAGAATATCCTTAGTTGTGCAGTGGTTGATATGCAAAGCTAGTGTCCTTTCTCTTGTGAAGATGTTAACTACCACTCCACAAATCTCTGCATTTTTGCGGTCATTGGCAAAGCAGCACAAGGTAGTATCTGAGAAACAACAATAGCCAGGCAAGAAATGACTGATTGTGTAAGCTGAAAGGAATCACTGAATATGAGATCTTGATTCTCTCCTTGTCTCCGCTAATCCCTCAAATCCAGATGCTTTTGATTGTCTTCGATTGCATTTTCCATAGCACTCCAATGGAAATATCCTGTTACACATAGGGATCATCAGTCACACTGACGAGACACCTTCCCATGAAGCAGACTTTAGTGCAGAGTAGGTTGTCATCGTAGCGGAGAATACTCTTTGGACTGCAATAGGAGAAAGCTAGCTGTGTGAATGCTACTGTTGACCATCTAATCAGCAAAAGCCTAGTGCAAATATGCTGTCCATGTGCAACTGTCTGATCCACACATAATGTTGAAGCTGAAGGTAGGCAGGAGAACATTTAAAATTTCTTAGTTTGTGCATGTTTTTTTCCAATAAATACCCATGCAAAATGCTTGGTGGGATCCAAATATCTGTTGAGACTGCTGGAGTTTGGTAGGAATCACTTTTTTTTTTTTTTTTAAAGTACAGTAGCAATGTATCTCTAATTGATTACTTGCTATCTTTATTTAGAAGAAAATGTACACATACATATTCACGATTCCTTCCTTTACTCTGTTCCTTCAAATATGCTTCTTATTCCCATCTGTTTCAAAGGAGGAGGGAAAAAAACTCTTTCCCTGTTTTGATCCCCAGATATCCCTATTTATAGCTTCCTAATACCAACAGATCCTAAAAGTGTCTCTGTGTGACAGTTGGGAAATGAGGGAAGTGGATGAGTTTATTTTTAGAAAAAAAACCACCCTACATTAAAAAAAAAGGTAGTAGGTCTGCTTCGTGTATTGTGTTTTGAGGCCCTGTCTTCCTAATGAAGAGTCCAGGAGAGTCAGCACTGGTGAGGAAATGGAGCACCAGCCCAAAAGGGCAAGAAAAACCCAACACAGTCTCAGTAACATAATTTAAAATGACTGTGGTGCGACTGAACCAGGGATCTTCTTCAAATTAAAAATTAATTTACTGGAGGGGTGATTTTCTTAAGCAGATGGGACGAGTGAGCTATTAGCATGGGCCTTAAACATCATTTGTGTTGACAATTTTTTTTCTAATTACTCCCCCTGCAGATTTGCAGCAATGAGAAATAGCCAGAAGAAAAGCACTTGACTAGTTGCACACCACCACTGCTGACAGAAATGTGTGACACTTTAAGCAGATCAGCTCTTGTCAGTTTATTTTAAAATCAAGAGACAAGTGTTTGTACTGAAGCACGAAGCAAGGAGCTGTCAAGGACTCTGTTACGACTTTCTGCCTTCTGAGACCAGTTCCATTTGTGCCCCAAGCCCAAAGCAGATTAGAGCTGGTTTGGACTTGGCCAGGGCTTGACTAGTAACAGTTCTCAAAACACTATTTGCTGTCTGTGGGCAGACACAGCAGGGCACATGCACCTCAGAGACTCCTATGCAGAATACTCCAGTGGCAGTAGTGCCAGAGCCTCTCCGGCTGACTTTCTTGCTGCTAGGGGCTTCGCTGCTCCACTACTCGCTACCCTCATGCTGGTGCAAGGATTCAGGTCAGGTCAGAGAATTTAGCTCAAACTTGTTGTGTTATTACTTAAGACTGTTCAGTCAGATGTGTCCTGTTACTATATGTACCATCACTTATAACTTTGGCATCATTAGGTAGACAAAGAAGAGCAAGATTTTCCAGCAATCTATACCTCAGTCCTGCCCCAAAGAAAGACTCATAGATCAGAAATGCTGGTATCTGAAGTTTTACCTCTGGTTCGTTTTAGAGATAACAACCGTATGCAATGACTATGTCTGCATCTGTGTGACCTCCATGTTTCAGGGTGCTTGGATGTCCCTTGTACATATCCTTAATAAATGGTAAACCATCTTTTCACTCTTAGAATGTCTCCTTTCGTAAGCATCATAAGGCTAGAATAGCTGAGTGGGATGCAAATGATCCCATTTCCATTGTGTGCACATCCAGAAAAGCCAGTAAAGAGCATAAGCATAATTTGGACAAATTGCTGTGGATAAGTGCAGTATGACCACTGCAGAGCATGTAGCCATAGAAGTCAAGCAATGCTCTACTAAAAGAACTGCAATGATAAGTAGCCTGTAATCAGTACGTTCTCCCTTACAATCCTAGTTCTTATATTCTCTACTCCTGTTTCACTTTCAGTGACCAAAGCTAACACTTCCCTTAACACTCTTAATAGATTACCTTCACTTACATATAGGCGGTTAAATAGAACTCCAAAAAGCAGAAGGATTCAGAGTGGGAAAGATACTGTTACCTACATACCAGAGAAAGAGAGAGAATGTGAGAGGATAAGCTGCTGTACTTTATATGAAATCTCCAGTAGGAATGGGGTGAGACCAAGAGGCGCTGGTTACAAGGGTAGATTGCTCAGGCATTTAATGTGTACGTGATAAATCCCTACGAAGTCCATGCTGCATACAACAAAAGTCTAAGAAATGGGTCATGAATCCATGTCTGAAAGTGCTGATATGTGTAGGAAAGTACTGCCTCATGACTTACCTGCCTTTAAGAGCACTCTACCAGTGCTAATCAGCTGTTTTGAAAAAAATAATTCAATCTTTAGTATTGTTAAATTAGCTAAATGGGAATGCTCAGCTTCTACTGAATGTTAATTAGTAACTGCCAGCTTTTTCACATGCAGATAAAGCTGGCTGCATGAGCAAACTTTGTTCTGGCATTTTCCAACTTCTGACTCTTTTACTTGACAGTTCGAATGACCATTTCGATACATGGCAGGGGGGTTGGACTAGATGATCTTTAAAGGTCCCTTTCAACCCAAACCATTCCATGATTCTATGATTCTTTAATATTTCTGCTTGTTTTGTATGTGTATATAACATCTATATGGTATACCTGAGAAAAATTAGGGACCTCAATATTGCTATTACTATTTCTTTAGTTTGTGAATACCATGATGGCTTTTTTAAAAATGTTGTGCGTTTTGGTTTGTTGTCTACTTTTTTTTTTAATCATCTGGTGCTGTCTTTAAAAAGCTAATCGCTTCAGAAATCTTTGTTGACACCAAAGCCTGGTTTGCTACCCCAAAACCCCATATGCTGTTAAAAGTGGTATAACTCACTAACTACATAAAATACATTGACAAATGCTATTACCAGATTACCATGACTTCTGGTACCATGCAACAGGAATGATGACAATTTGATCAATTGCTAGGCCCCAATATATCATATTCACGGGCACATAGTGTACAAGATCTCTTTTGCTGTTTGGAAGCATTGTCTTTCTGGAACTGAGGAGCCTATATGGGTCATGTTAAATACTACAAATGCAGACATATGAGATGTTAGCAGAAAAAATTCTCAATTTCTAGCCTCTTATACTTGGTTGTGAAGAGAAGGTACATTGGCACTCTGGTAATCACTCTACTATTCATAGTGTAACCAGCATCCATTTAGACTCCTTGGATTTTCACATACCTTCTCTATTTGACTTCACTGAGAAAAAGATAGACCAGGAGTAAAAAGCCACATTTGTATCACCCTGAGCCTGGGTGCTCTCCTTATGTGACCCATTTTCATTTTTCTCCAGATGTAAACAAAATCAGAGCCTGCAGTGAGTCACAGAGTCCCCTAGAAAACCGTTGGGTCTCTCAATAATTTGGTGCCTGAAAAACTACTTTTTATCTTTTTTGTCCCACTTCAAGTCCTAAAGTTTGTAACCCCTGTTTCCTTTCCCATCTTTCAAATGCTGGATTTAACTGAAGTGCAAATGCAAGTAACTTGCTGTAGATCCATGCAGTGGTGAATCTGTAGGTACTTCAAACAGACGTAGATGACCTGCATAGTGTGTACTGCATAAGATCAAGTAGAGACTTAGTATCTGTGACCTGAACTGATAGCAAAGTCACATCAACAACGCTGAGGGAATCGCACAAATTGGCGTGCAAATGTGTAACAAACCCAGTATTTGTGAACAAGGGTGGGAGAATATCCATACTACAGGAATATCCAGAAACTTGACAGATTCACCATAAAAATGAAGAAAAAAATTCTGTTATGAAAAATACGTTAAATCAAAAGCAGCTACCATACAGTGCAGAGGGTGTTTCCATGGAAGCAGTCTCCCACGTGACAGCAAGATCAGCAACAGGTATTGCAGAAAGAAACAGGGAGGAGAAATGTCACCAGGTTAAGCCTAAATGTCACACTGGTTTATAAAACAATGTATATAAGAATTTAAACTGACCACAAATGTTTTCCTTGGAATAGAAAGTTAATTATTTCCTATCCAGACTATATCTGTATATATACAGTGGGAATGCAAAAAATTCAGTGTTGGATAAATGTGAACAAAAAAGTACAAGTGCTTTGTCTTGGTCTTGTTTAGTAACTAGCTTGCAAAGTAATTTGTAATCATCTTGTTCTAGTTCCTGCTGAATCTCCTAAGATATACAATCTAATAAATAGAATTAAAAGTAGTATTTTGTGTACAGAGGCAGCTTCCTAGGAGATATAAGATTAAAGTGGGTTCCACTATCAATCTTGAAACACATGGTCCATGAAATATCTCAACTACTCAGATTTAGGACTAATTCAGGAAGAAAAAGAAAAGGAGAAAAAAAGTATTAAACCTGTAAAGCAGGAAATCATTCAGACAGTATACATGCTAAGTGAAAGCGAAAAAAACATGATTAACATGACTGACACTGACTAGATCTATGAGACATAAGAATAATACAAGAGCATTATTAATAGCTTATGATGAGCCATCTGATGAGCTAGCAATTCAATTAGCTAATGCTTATGTTTTCAACAGTCTTGACCCCAGAACAGGGCATTAGCTGAGACAGTTATGTGGGGAAGGTTCTGTGCTATGCAGATTACAGGAAGATATTCACTCAGCCAAAGTGTTTCAAAAGTTGTGGATTACACATATTCCAGGTTAATACAGCCTTTGTAGGTATTGTTCTGAGGTCTAAATGCAAGGCACATCTGAATGCCAAATTCCTGTTTTCTGGGGAAAGGGAATCGTATCTCAACTGAAAAGGAAGTATTTTGTTCATGTTCTTTCATACCTGACTGTGCAGAAGTGTCAGAAACCAGCAGAATATTGTGCTGAGCAAGAAAAAAAGTGTAAGGATTAATGATTTACCTTGTCGGTTTATTCTACTCCTTGCAAAAATTTTGTCATAATTAAGAGGTCTCTAAAGACATCATTCCAAGCTTTCATGTGATGATCAACATTATCCTGCCTTCACCAAAATGAAAGAATTCATCACAGTGGGAAGGCACATTGGCACAAGGGGCAACAGTTCAGAGGACTGCATCCAAGCAAGGGTTATGATAAGAAGAGAAGCTCATAGTTTATTAATGTCAGTCTCTCACATCCACAGAAATAAATCATATGACATGCACACCTGTTTGGATAAGAATGACATACATGCAGGTA
Source organism: Gymnogyps californianus (assembly GCF_018139145.2). Taxonomy (NCBI): domain Eukaryota; kingdom Metazoa; phylum Chordata; class Aves; order Accipitriformes; family Cathartidae; genus Gymnogyps; species Gymnogyps californianus. Next base: position 108,503,041 of record NC_059472.1, on the reverse strand, counting down.
AGATGTTTCTGTCTACTGTGACAAGCCATCATTCTCACAGCTAACAGTGGTACCAGTATCTCTATAATTGGTGCTGCATGTTTGTTTTGCATTTTACTCTTTTTTTAATTTATTTTTTATTAATGCTGAAGCACAGAAGACAAGATGATCCCTTGGCATAAATGATGTTGGCAGGGATGCAGCCAAGGACTGGGACAGGAAACTGACACTGTGCACAGCTACAGGTCACAGCCATGCATACAAACAAAATGGTTTTATTCTGCTATATCCCCGACGCTACCAGCAAATGGACCTCAACAATGAGAGATATCCCACTCTACCAGTCTAGATACAATCCAGACAAACCGTTTTGCATTAAAAAATTACTCCTTTCTTCCCATTATTTTGTTTATGGGAGGAATATGACAAGTTACTGTAGTTAAAATTGACAGCATTGGTCTTGCTCAGTAGCATCCACACGTAGAGTACATGCTTGACAGATTAGTAGCAAAGAATTTTCAATGTTTTTTTCTTATTTCTGTATAGAACATTTTGCTTTTTTTACTGAATGCAAAGATGAGACTTTCACAGTTTAAGGTGATCAGGCAGAAGTGTGACACTTGCCACTTTTTTGTTTAGCTTGAGGAATCCTAAAGGATTAGTTTAGCATCTTTATTTTATATTGGAATTCATATAGTTTTCTGCCTGTTAGATAAATTCACCTAGGAAATAAAGCAACTTTGACATGATCTAATGGAAGCCTTCAAAATTTGTAGCAGAACAGAAAGATGATCAAAAGAAATTTCTCCTATGGTGGAGGCTTCAAAATGAAAGGAATAATTTACAGTTAAGACATGATAAGTGATGGAAATAAGAAACGACAATTCAATTCATTGTACCTCCAGATTTGTTTGGAACGATAGACCAAAAAAGTGACGAAGTTTATTTATTTTGATATATGAGCTATGAAGAAGCTCAGAGATTTATAGATCTTTGCATAACTGTTCATTTTCTGTAATTTCTGTTTGACTAACATTATTTACCAACCTCAATTTCTGTTCACAGTGTGATCAATGTATTGGTTTGGATTTATATAATCCATCCTTTAATTTGGAAGGTGGGTTCTTAAGGTACCTGTTCCTTTCTAAACAGCCACTGTAATGTCTGAGATTCAATACAGGGCTTTTAAGTACAGTTCCTAAATTTGCACGTCTTAACACTGAGTATTGTTGATAGAAAGAACAGTACAATATAATTCACTTCTCACTTTGGACTGACAGAACCTGTGACTGTCGGCTGTTGAGAACTAATCTGAAGTCCATCTATTTTCTTAGGCTATTTCCTGAGTGAAGTAACTAAAAGGTTAGGTCAGGTGAACTTTCCTGGGAGGCACTAAACCACTTTTTTGCTAACATTCGTAGTATGCAGTGTTTCATACTGTGTTTTTTATATGTTATGTGTAAGTGCTTGACAGGTATAGGTTAAATTGCAAGCTTTCTGAGAAAAGAACAAACTGTTCTAATCAAAGCAGATAAACAACATTTTCCATTTTCATATGCTGTTGTTGCAATTCTGTAATTCTGTTGCATGCTAGCTAATGGCTTTGTTTAAATAAGAACTGTAACAAACTGTATGTGATAATAAGTATCATCCAACACCATCAGAAAGGTCATGGGACTTAATTCTACCATTTCTTCTAATTTTATAACATCAACATTGTAGGATTTCAGTTTGTTTTCCTCCCCATTTTATTTTAAGGAGCCACCTGGGATATATTAATGGAGCACACATTTGCAAAGCAGTGTGAGATAAAGGTGCTCTCTGAGCCAGATCAACCACTGAATGAGAGTCCTTCATTTATATTAAATACTCAATTATTATCCCACTGGTGAATGTTTGGTCACATCAATAGCCATGGCAATAGTGATACAACCTCAATAGCTCAGTTATTTTCTGAAAGCAGAAGGTAAAAACGGATCAGAATTTAGCATTCAAGACTAAAACTAGCTCCAATTCTTTCAATACTCATTTGATATCATCCACTGTTTATGATTTTACTGTGTCCAGAGGTGTGTTGTTCTCTTTCTAGTGAAGGACATTGTACGTTTCCTGAATGGTTAACCACTAAAATTCCTAACCCTGAAAAGATTTATGAACCAAAATGACCTTGTACAAAGTTGACAATGTTTGCGTGGTCAGAGCTGAGAGCTCTGCAGAAAGCCATGTGTATGTGCTAGTCTGCATAAGTACAGCTATCAGCCTATATGGACTAGAATCATGAATGGTTATTTTGTGCTCCTTTTTTGTGATGCTAGATTAAATTTTATATGGATCTTTACAGATCTTTACTATTTACTATTATCAGAAGCACTTAACCCCAACTTTGGAGGATAATTCAGATAGATAGTTGTTTGGCAAAAAGTTCATGTTAGAAGCCTATACTTATTTGTCAACTGCCAACAGGAAAACATGACATTTCTGTATCTCGTCAGAAATTTGTTCCTCTGGAGATGATAAAAGAACTACATAATGAACAAACAAGCCTGGAGTCCGCAACAATAATAAAATGAGTTTGTTTAAGGGGAAATGGGACAAACTGAAGTAAATAGAGCCACTAAAGCATTCTACTATTCCCCTGCTCAGTGATATTTCACCTTTAAAACAAAGAGTAAACATGTTCTTATTCTCCAGTGACAAAGAAAAGATGATTCAAAATCACAAAATATCAGCCCTTCTCTTTTTCTGGTGCCTGATTCATGCTTGGTGCCTCCTATCATGCTTGGTTCCACTGCTCCTGGAACACTGGTTACTACTCCTCTGGTTCTGTTTGTTCTTATAACTACAGGCTTTGGGAGATGCAATTTATTACTTCACAGCTGTAGATGTTTTAGTCATTCAACTTTGCCACCACTACCAGCTTGATCCAGTGCTTTGATTCAAAAAGCCAAGTAGCATTTACACCCTAAAGACATACAGAAGTTCAGGGGTTAAATGTCAAACTATCCAGTCTTTGCCTGTCAATGTTTTTGAGAAAAATGACTAGTATTTTAATCTAGATTTTATTAGAATGATAGATGATAACTGAAATCTTAACACAGATTAAACCTGTGAACATAACCTTTATATTAAAGCTTTTCAAGCAAAACAACTTCCATTCTGAAAGACAGATGAATCATTAATTTCCAAGATGACTGATTTTTTCAGTGCTACTCCTTGTCCATCAGGTGCCAGCACTTTTCAAATATACTATTACTGTAATAAATTATTTGGTATGATTCATTAATTATCATTTAACTACATTTAGCTACTCATTTGGCAGTATTAACTGCTCTTTTTTTCAGGTTTATTTTCCTGTTATTTAAGGACCAAGTACTGCTTGTAACAACCGATTTCCCAGAGGTCATTTTTCAAATGACCTGAGTCTTCTTTTTTTCATCATTTTGTTGTCCTTTGCTGTCTTTGTCTGAATTTCACTTCTACTGAGCAAGAGGATTTGAAACATAAATTTTAAGGTCATATAACCAAACATGTTAATGTAAGTTGGATACTCTAGATATATAAACTACAAAGAAAAAGACTTGATCTTAGATGATCAAATTTCCTAATAAACCATAAAAATAACAGGTTGTAGCATGTCTCTAACTAGTGGCCAAATGGAATAGAACCGTATACTTACGAGAACACGAGAGACTATCTAATAAACCATGAAAAAAACTTTCCCCCCTCCCAGCCCCCCAAAGAGTACTAAAAAAGAAAGGAGGAATTCTTTTGCAAAGGGAGAAATGGCATGATGAGAAGACTCTGTCCTATATCCCAAATGTGATGCCAACCTCTTTGCTCTGCCTTTTGGCTTGGTGAAATTGCTTTTCTCCTCCTTTCTGAGCAGATCTTTTTTCATGAGAGGTTCTGGTTTTTGTCTCAGTGATTAGGAATGACTCTGTAATATTCAACTATAACATTTTTAGAATTAAAATTCTGAATGATGAAAATTAAATAAGGAAGAATACTGCTTCAAAATTCAATTAGTTTTGGTTTTCCTCTTTCAATCAGTGCCCCAGTTTTTGTGAAGAAAAATTCCACGTGGCAGGAGACATACTGCAACCCCTAACCTTAATTTAGAATCCCACGTGTTCTGGGACTCCAGTCAGAGTCTGGTCCAGTTAAAAAAGAAGACTCTGGGAGTTTTGCCACTGACTTGAACAGAAACTGGACTAAGCTCTCTGTATTTAATATCAATACAGAAACTATACTTATAGTTCAAAGTCATAGTCCCTTGACATTTGTTTGTGGCAGTTCTGCCCTTGGGAGCAGCAACTCAACAGTGGGAAGTAGATGAGGGGCAACCAGAGACAAGCATCAGCGGCCAGAAAGCTTGAAAATGGCATTATATTAAGAGAAAGGAAAATTGACTGTGATGAAAGAAAAAAATAAATGCACAAAGGAAATCTGTGAGAGTACAGATACACACCTCTCCAAGTACAACTGGATGTCAGCCTGCTGTAAATAATTGAGTCAGATCATGTTAATTTTCTGAAAATGTAAGGGAAGGTTGAATGAATATAGGTCTCTGCTCCATTTGCTCAGTTCTAACAAAAAGTAACTGAGCAAGTCACACTGAAGGGCTTTGAAAATAAAGTGGAAGTGCAGCCTATTTCCTACCTCAGAGTCCATCCCAGTGCATTGGAGAGGATGTCTGCACCATTCCAGTATTTGGAGAATAAAGAAATACTTCCTTCTACAGAGCATATCTACCTATGCATAAATGATTCTGTGACCTGAGTCACATCTTTTAATCTAGTGCTCCCCTGGGCTGGTTTTGGCTGGGATAGAGTTAATTTTCTTCATAGTAGCTAGTATGGGACTATGTTTTGGATTTGTGCTGGAAACAGTGTTGATAATACAGGGATGGTTTAGTTATTGCTGAGCAGTGCTTACACAGAGTCAAGACCTTTTCTGCTTCTTGCACCACCCCACCAGCGAGTAGGCTCAGGGTGCACAAGAAGTTGGGAGGGGACACAGCCGGGACAGCTGGCCCCAGCTGACCAAAGGGATATTCCATACCATATGATGTCATGCTCAGCATATAAAGCTGGGGGAAGAAGAAGGAATGGGGGGACATGTGGAGTGATGGCGTTTGTCTTCCCAAGTAACCATTACGCGTGATGGAGCCCTGCTTTCCTGGAGATGGCTGAACACCTGCCTGCCGATGGGAAGTGGTGAATGAATTCCTTGTTTTGCCTTGCTTGCGTGCACAGCTTTTGCTTTACTTATTAAAGTGTCTTTATCTCAACCCACGAGTTTTCTCACTTCTGCTCTTCCAATTTTCTCCCCCATCCCACTGGCGAGGAGTGAGCAAGTGGCTGTGTGGTGCTTAGTTGCTGGCTGGGGTTAAACCTTGACACTCCCCATGGCTAGTACCTATGTGTACTTCTTTTTACACAGGGCTGAATTTGTCTGCTAATCACATATTATAGCCCTTGAAGTTGCAGCTCCATTTTTCTTGCTTACTTTTTGTAGATTGCAATTGCTGATCTGTAAGAATTACTCCTATATTGAAATTAAATCACTGGAACTGATCTCTTACTTTTGAAACAGAAAAGCAAAATGCTAAGAACCATATACCTGAGGCTAAAGTGTTTCACTGGAATACTTCTACTCTTGGATTTCAAGCACAATAGATCAAATCTATGCCTTGCATAAGTCAATTCTGAGAGGGAAAATAGTAATAGCGGGATAAATTTAGCAGTGCCCCCCTACTGGCACTTCCAGCTCTGATGGTGAGACTTTCCCACGTTTTCCTCTATTCTTCCATAAAATGAATACCAGCAGTATTACGTAGTTTGGCCAAGGAGCTTGTGAAGATATTGAAAATGCTGAAGTGACTTAGGAGATTATATTTCATTTTCAAAGGTGCCTTTAACTGCTGCCTTCCTACATTTACCAGTTTCCCAGAGTCTGTGGGTAGTGTTTGAGAAAGTCTTGCCAGTGCAAAATTTAAGTCCAGAAATCACTAAGTGCAGAGGTTTTTATTTAGTGAAAATTTACTTTAAATTTCTACCTATGCATCATTTTACATCTATCATCACTCCACTGGCATTTTGTTGACAGTATGGCACCCCTGTATACGAATCTACATGGTCTTCTAGAACTTGAATTGCCATACTTCTTAACACATATAATTCTGCATAACTGCCGGTCGCTGACTGTAAACATATTCTATATACTAATTATACATCAAAACCCTCAAATAAAAACAATAGTACTAAATTGCAGAGTCAGGCACTCAAATGTTTGCAAATGCTAGATTTAATGTTGCCAGTGAAATGTAATTCACATGCCAGTGAGGATCCGTTATAGTACAGCATTTAATTATATGATCCCATTCTATTTTTCCACAGGACCTCTCCTTCATTTTACGTACAGAATGTAAGCCACTTCCTTAGTCAGCAGCTATTCAATATGATGCTGTATTCCATTTGCTTTATGCATGGTCCTGTATCTTACTGCATACTATTCAAACTGTGCTCAGAAGACAGAATACTTAATTTCTTCCTAGACTTTTCCATAGTGCTCATCACTATAATATGTGAATGCTTCACTAACTCTCATAAATTTATTTGTACAACACCTCTTTGTGATAAAGTGAGAAATGGAGGCATGTAGAAACTGAGGTTAAAAAAAAATCTTTTTATGTATTATCAGTATTATCTATTAGTAATCACGATTATCTATTATAATTGCAAAGCAATTTAAAAAAACTAAGTCCCTTCTTTTTTTCTAATTGCCTAGCATTACATTGTGTTTTACATGTTCAAAATATAATTTTACTTGATGCTGTGTGTACTCAGTCTTTCTGCAAATCAGATGCAGGCATCTCAAGCCAAATTCCCAGAAAATAAAGAGTGTATGCTTAGTGACTACCTGAGAATAGTTACTAGCTACTAGCCGCTAATCACATTGAATTTCTTTCCTAGAAGCAGGGATAGGGTCCTATTTCTGAAGGAAGGTACAGATTCAAAGATCTTCCATTCTCTTAATCGTGCTCCTTTTACTCCATATGTCCCTAGTTCTACAACAAATAAGCATAAGTCTTATGAACAACTGGGTTTTTTTACCCAACTTTGACCAATTATATTCAATGAATATAGCCAGTGTTCTGTGGTAAAAATAACATCTAATAGCATACTTGTAGAATGTAGCATAACATGTACATTTTAGGCCATTTATTAGGGTTGCAGGTGACAGACTGCAGCTTCCTCAAGGGGGGCAGTGGAGGAGGAGGTGCTGATCTCCTCTCTCTGGTGACCAGTGATAGGACACAAGGAAATGGAATAAAACTGCATCAGGGGAAGTTTAGATTGGACATTAGGAAAAGGTTCTTCACTGAAAGGGTGGTTGGTCACTGAAACAGGCTCCCCAGGGAAGTGGTCACAGCACCAAGCCTGTCAGAGTTCAAGGAGCGTCTGGATGATGCTCTTAGTTATATGATTTAGTTTTAGGTAGTTCTGCGAGGAGCAGGGAGTTGAACTCGATGATCCTTATGGGTCCCTTCCAACTTAAGATGTCTTCTACCTGACATCCCAGGTCTCACTTGCTGCTCAGGTGTGTCTGTACATCCAAACTGAGTGTAAAGCAAGTCTGAATTTCAGAACTTGCTTTAGAGCAGAATTTGAAAGACTATTACGCTATAGGAAGCTTGGGACTTCAAGTTAGGTCCTCTATGACCCAAACTATGATTTGAAGCCCTATACACTGCCTTAAGGTAAAATCAGATCAGTGCCATGTCATTTCCAATTCACCACTGTTAAGCAAACTGTCCCACTCTCTTTGCTCAACAGCTCTCACTTTTTCCATCATCATGTCTAGCCCCTATCCCCCCATCAGCTCTGAGTCTCATTCTTCTTTCCCAGCCTTTCCTTCAGCTTCCTGTCTGGTCACAAACTCCTCTAAGGCACTCAGCCATTTGCTGCTTTCCATCATTTTCCCAGTCCAGGTAGCTGTACTTTCTGGTTCCCAGTATCTGGCACCTCTTCTCAATTACTTGTTTCACTCCATTCTTCGTACTCCCATCATCTGCGTTCAGTCTAGGTGGTTCCTCTTTAAATTGTTAACGTGTCTGCAACAGTGGCAGTGAGAGCCAGAAAAGATGATTTTGCTACTCTCAGTTGTGATGCCTGCATGAAGATCCTAACCAGGCCACAGCCAACTATTCTTAAAACTGCAGAGAAAATTCTTGCCATTCCAGCCTAGGGAGTGTCCAATATTGGAAGAATCTTGAAGAATACAGCTATAGATACCCAGGTGGTTTCTACACAGGAAGTGCAAACTATTTTTTCAAAAGCTTATACCTTGAATCAGTGCTGACCTATCAGCTTTCATTTCCCTTCTCTAAGACATGGAAAAACTAGAACTTAACAAAGAAAAGATCACCAGAATTTTGTCACATGGGTGAAGGAGGTTATGTTTCAAAGGACTTACATAGAAAATAGTATGCAAAGTGAAGATAGCATTGTTCTTCAGTGATACTCTAACCAGCCTGTCCCTATACGCCATCTATCCTTCCATAGTCTCACTAAGAAATTTGCAGCTCAAAGTAGTGCTTGGAAAAACAAAAGACTGCAAATGCTTGAATATAATTTTAAAACATCTGCAGTAGTTCTTGTAGTAAAGCAGAAAGTAGTGACTCTGGAAGACTGTCTCACCATTTATACAAAGCGGAGGATATAGAATGTGGCTCATTTCAATCCTGTTCAGAGATAACTCCATCAACAGTGACTTGCTGCAACTCCTCACCTAACTAACAACAATAAACAACCTTGCTCTTAATGTTTCTGTAACACTTAAACCCAGCCCAGAGTATCAGTCTCCTGGAGTTAATGAGGCTCATTTGCATTCCTTCCAAGGATCATCTGCTAATACATATAAACTAGCTAGCAGACTCAAATGCTGGAGAGCAGTGTCCAAGGGGAGGGCATGTGTTAATCCCGTCTTTGAAAAGTCTAGGATAAATTGCTTTATCACTCTATAGTTATACTGTGCATTGCTACAGCTGCTGAAAAATTATGACTCCTTAATTATTAAGAAAGCCAGCAATATATTCCCACACTTAAAACATGAGATTTCACCCACAACTGCTAAAGAACTGGGGTTTGTAATTCTGTGGTTCATCCAATTAGCATCTGTGGGAGAGATTTTGGTTTTGCTGCTTTGCACGGAAAAGGAAAAAAGTCCTTCCACACTAAATTTTATTTTATGATTTAAAAGGATTTAAATGCATTATGAACTCATTAATTTTATGCCAGTAGACTCTCACAAAGTTATACAGAGTAATTTATAATATACCTTATTTTAATGAAAGGAAGATACAGATCTAGACTGGCCTGTCTAGGTGACAATATCTGAAACCAGGAACTTGAACTGCTTTTTTTAAATACTGAGCCTAAATATCAATCTCTAACTGGTGAACTGTATAGCCAGTGCTATTTCACAAACTGGTGACACTAAATGCCTCGACCATGTAAGAATGAAAAAGTCAGGGAAGACTAATTCTCTATGTATATTCAAAGCTTAACTAAGCTATTGACTACAGATAAAATGGAAAGGGAGAGCAAAAGAAAGCATTTCTGTCCTGTGCTGTTATGTCACCCTACTGGGGAAAAATCCATCACTGCAAAATCAGTACGAGACCTAATGAAGAAACTGAAACATGAAGAGATGAATAGTTGTCTGAGAATTTAGGAAAAAGCAAGTTACTAAGATTGAGAGAGTTAAGTAAGCCTGAGCTTGTGAGAAACGAAAGAGAGCTGAGCGAGTAGCTGAGCTCTATGCCATGACATGAACTTGTCAGCACAAAGATCAGTACTGTGAAGCCAGCGCTGAGATCAGAACAGCATTGGGGAAGTAGTGAAACTAGGTCTGATTTCCCAGATGGGCTCAGTAGTGAGCAGAGAATATCTGAGCACTGTTTTGTATGTATAGAGATGTGTATTGGCAAAATAGAGAGAGAGAAAGAAGAAAGAAAATAAAAAGTATAAAAAGTAAACATGCTAGATCTCCAAAGAAGTGATTGGGATTTATATAGAGTGAGAGGATGTTTATGTTTGTGTTATTTTGTATTCAAGTGCAGGTGATATGACTGACATAAAGAGTAAGTCCAGGAAAATTCCACAGAGTTCTGACATTTGTTTCTTTGCCAAGGATTGGCTGGATGGTGCCATGATCTCCAAGGTTTTTTTAATTTCTCTGGCACCTGGACTGACAGGCTTCAAAATATTTTTCTAGGAGGGATGTGAGGCCAGAATATTAGTGCTAAAAGGCAGTATAGAATAAGTGGATGTTCATGTTACTTGGTTTTAGAAGGAGGAGGTTTGAGTATCTCAAAGCATTTCCATCAGAGGTTCGAGTGCGTCTAGGACTATGACAGAGAGAACAACAACGAGAGAGGAGATTGGCAGGCCCCATGAGCAACATATTGAGAAATTGCTGTAGGATGCTGATGAATCAGTGGATTACGATATTTGTACTGCTGAGCTTCAAAGATTTTTCCTCCTTGGTTGTGTATCAGAAGCCAGATGGAAGCTCAGAGAGCTCTCAAGTGAAAGCTACACAGAAAGCAGGGTACAACCCCTTGCAAAGTCCAAGTCCATAGGAGGTACAGACAGAAATCAGACTGAAATTTCAATTAGAAAATAGTGACTCTTAAAAAACATTCAGTTGCTTATTATTCAGTTATCTTTAGGTAGTTCCTCCTTCTTTTCCTATTATATCCCCCAGCTTCTAAAGTATCCAGATTTCTGTAGACCTGGGAAACATATCATGCTGAGCTAAGATTTCTACCATGTGAAGTGTTTTCTTCTCCACATCTTTTATTCTCAAAGCCACTTATAATTTTCCCTGGCTTGAATAAGGTGTATTCTGAAAAAAAGTCCAGAGCTTTTGGGACCCGTCAAAGTCACTGCTGAAGTCAGAGTAAAAAATGGATGACAACAGACTAAGCATGGGAATAGCAATCTTTAAGGATGAAAAATAAGATTGAGAAGGTTTGCCTTATCTTTTTGGTGGTGATTTAATCATCCTGAGAATTTGACATGAAGGTCTGGCTAAGCTGTGGAAAATACAACTAGGGGATTGCTCTGAACTTCAGTGTGAAGTGAACTCTAGTTCATCAAGTGTCCTGAAAGCTTCAAGTCTTCCTTGATGTCCATGGAACTGTATAAATAAGTAGCCTGTGCTGGTACTGTTATCTCTGATAAATATCACTTTCTTCTTGAGGGAATTACTGGCTTTCTAAAGTGTAATATGGAAGGAAGTTTTGAATGACTATCTGCTCCTTCAGTGCCTGAAAAATGTGATCTGAACATTTGCCCTCAGGGATATTCTTACCAGATTTTATTATTTTTCTATTATCTCATTCCTCCCAGGACTCACTCTCATGCCTCTGTCATTTTCCCCCTTTTCCAGAAATTACCTTAACCCTCCTCACTTTCTGTCCAACTGTTCCTGAGTTTGTCTCCCTGCTTTGCGTTTTTGTTCCATGTGATGAGTCTCTGTTATCTTTCTGGTAGTGCAGGATGAGAAGGGGGAGTCTTGCAAGACAAATGGAGGAAGCACTCCTGTATTTTTATAGCTTGATTTTCATCTTCACATCTATAGTACCCATTTTGGAACTGGCCAGCTCAGACAGAAGTTCAGCTGGAAGGGGGACAGAAGAAAGAATCAGGAGAACAGAATATTCTAAATTTTCAGTTCCAGGCATGAAGACTTGGAAAGAAACTTTATGAAGTGAGAAGAAAACTGTCAGAAAATCATCTCTCTTAAAGTTTGTGGACATGAAGAATCGAGAACCTGTTTGTTAACAGTTTACTACGGAAACAGAAGCAACATAAACTGACTATTAATTCCTGCTAACTATCTGCCTAATAATATTTCTCTGCATTATGGCCTATGTTTTCACAGAAAGTGTCTTCTTCATGCAAGTGACTGGTTTACAAGTATGGAGGATGTAGAGGGATCTGTCTGGTTTAGATATGTTCCAACTCTGTAGCTTAGGCTGTCTTGCAAACTGTTTTCTTGAACTCATACAGAATAGTTTGCAGATGAAGGTCTTTATGTATTAATGCAGCAGAAAAAAAAAAAAAAGAAAAAAGAAAAACCCCTAAACCACCAACTTCATTGTAACAGTCAGTCTAATAGTCTTGGTAGAAAAAGATGGAATTTACTGTTTTATTTTCTCTGGAATAGGAAACATGATGGCTTCTCCTTAAAAAGCTTGTCATGCCAATTGCAGTGATTTATTGAGGGCTTGTTTAAAAAAATATAGACACAATCTGGAAACATAACATTGTGTTATCAAGAACTTAAAAAAAAAAAGGGGGGGGGAACAATGTGCACTCCAGAAGCCCAGCTGGGTATGTTACAGCACACATCTTGAGCTGCATCTTGAATAAGGACAATTATCACTAGGAAGCATAAGGGCATACAGCAGGGGGTAGGGAGACTTAATGTTATTGTAAAAATGTATTACTCATTTTTTTGTCTACCAAATTCACTCCTTTTGACACATCTAGCTTGTCATCTGATATGTTAAATTATTAAATGATTAATTAATGAAATTATGGGAAAGTCTTTTCTTTTTTTCTCCCTTTTGTGCAGTTCCTTATGTTTGGTGCAACCAAGAACTGTGATAATTTTCTGCTTCTTGTGACTTCTACTTTGGGTGTTATACAAGGAGCAAATTTATTAAAAGGCCCTACAAAGCTCTAAGAAAGTTTACTATACACAGATGTTTTGTCTTTCACAAATAACACTGCCATAGATGTTCAAATGACAGGATGTGTAAAGGTAGGCATCTATTCATTGATGGGCAAAAGTACCAAGCACATTCAGCTAATAGTGATTTGAGACCTCACAACTCTCTTCGTACTCAGTGCGTGAGGAATCATCTGTTCACATGACAGGTAGGTATTTTCCTTTGTGACAGGACCATTAGTTAGCCCATGCTGTGTGCTTTTTAATGGCTGTCCCTTAATCAAAGGTGTTGGTTGGGCTGAAATTTGCAGCTGATTCAGATTTCTGAACATCAGTTCACTTTTTTATAGAGAGATAGCTATAGAGTTAAGCATCCAAGATATTAACTCCTTTGCTTTTTCCCAGTAAAAGTTAAAGATTCTTTTACTTGTTAAGTAACTATTGTCATTAACATACTATGGTATAAAAAGATATATTAATTGCAGGAAAAAAATCACCTTTCTCACCTATCAGAATGAATGATAAATGAAGAATAGATGATGAATTAAGAACTGTGAATTAAGAACTTGTTTGCATGCAATTTACCTCTGATTTTCAAACTTCTTTGCTGCTCGCCCTGCAGTATCCTCAAGACAGTTACTGTACTTGCAGGAGAGCAGGAGTAAAGCAAAAAAGACATTTTCACTACACTGCTACTTCATCCAGGATGTTTCATATGAAGCCTTTTTGAACTGTCATTTTGTTCACAGAACTTTAAATGCACCTAAAATTGATCCCACAGTACCTGAAAAGCTTGATGTATTATTTTATACTGTTCAGTCAAGTCAGAGGTACACAAAAAAGGAATAACTTTTCTCTTTGGTCCTAACAATAAGTAAATGAAAAAAATTATTACCCAGGTAGGGGAAATGATTCTTGGTAACTTCTTTTCACAAGTACCATATGTGGCAGAAATGCTGGCAAAGTCAAATGGTTCCTTCAGTAACTAATTCTTATCTCATCAGTTTTGTATATCTTTTGTTCTGGCCTTCTGCTTTGCAGACACGTCCAGCTGTAGTCACCATATCTGAGGGTCTGGTTTCAGATTTCTCCTGTATACATTGAAAGCTATACTGTAGGCAGAATTCTTCAATATCATGTTCCTGCCACACTGTCCCCAATCTGCCTTTCTGCATTCTTTCTCTCCTCTAATGACCTTGTGAAACTGCAGCTAGAACTTTGAGAACCATTTTAAGAGCTATTGCTGAAATTTTGGTGATTTACTTTATGACAGTTGCCCTTTATGCTACTGAATTTGGAGTCCTTGCTTTTTTTGCCTATAAACTGACTCTCACACCTGTAACATCATAGCCATGCACAGTTATATGTTTTTTACTCCATATTGAAAATGAAAAATATTTATAGATGCAAGTGTCTCCCATTTTTTACTAGTGTAAGCTCTATTATATTGAAAATTGTCTCCTGACTCTAGGTCCCACAGCAATTGCATGAAGTTGTAGAGTGCAGGGTCTGCTTCAAGGCTAAAGATTCTACTAACAATAAACAGAGGAGATGCACAGTTACAGGGTTCTAGTTAGTCCCTTTTGTTTCCTTCAGGGATGCATGCATACAGAAATATCATATGACTTTTAAGACTTAAGACTATAAGAGAATAAATAAATAAATACCGTACTGACTCAAAGTAATGTGACTTTTTTTTCCCTAGAAGCTAAGAACTGAAAAATCCAGCCTGGTTTGTTTTCATGGACAACGTTCCAGGTGGAAGCATGCCACATCAAAGTCATTTCAACACTGATGACCTGAGCTAGATATTGCTACCCCACAGGTCTCAACTAAGCAGCAGGTTCTTATAAGAGGGAGCATGTATAAAGGCAAGGGTTTAAGAATCTGCTGCTGGAGAAGCCCAAGAATTTTATAGCTGAGAATCAAGGACTTGAGCACTACTTAAGTCCATCAACTTCAGGTAGGTGTGTCTACTTCCCGAGTCAGAAACACCTTATGTCTAGTAGTTATAATGACAGAGAAAAAGACAAAACACACAGGAAGTAGCTTTGGCGCATATGAGACTATGGATTTCTGAAACGTAATAAGGAGTTTCAGGCAGTGGTTAATTCATTTTTTTTATAGCTAAGTTTCTTTTCTGTCTTTGAGCAGTTTTGGTCATCTGAAGTTTGAAGATCACTATCTGTGCAAATACAGTACCTCTGACTTTCAATTTGGTTGGTACTTTGAAGCAAACAAAGGTCTGCAGGACAGCAAGAGCCCATGAACATAAAGGGGGAGTAGATGAGGCAGCTGAGCCTTTTTCCATCTCTGTGTATGTAAGAAATGCCACTAGGAAGATATAAATTTTACTTCACATTAAAGATAGAGGCATTTTGCACTCAATACATGAATATAAACAAAAAAGAAACCAAACAAATAATTGCCAGTGCTCTAAGTAAATTCACAGTAAGACACTGAGCCTGACTATGCCTTCAATTATACAGTCCCTTGCAAAGTAAACTCAAACACATGACAGTTGAGTCACCAGGTTTCTAAGTTTGTTGGAGATTTAATAATTATCCTCTTTTATTGGCTTATTTAAAAGCAAAAAGTATTGAGATAGTAGATCTATTTTCACAGTATGGTGTGTAGTTTTGGTATTGAAAAATGAATTCTAATGTGAATATTGAAAATTATTATGGGGATTAAGACAAACCTTTCAAATGTATGAAACATTTTGTATGCTTATGTTTTCCACATTCTGCTTTTAATAAACTCCTTAACATATTAAGTGTTATAATATCTGTCTAATGAAATAGGGCTGGATTCTGATCTCAAGCTGAGTTTATGGTAGTGTAATTCAATTGACTGGAGTTACTTCTGAGTTGCACTGATGTCAAGATAGGAAATGAGCCCACCATAAGTAATGATATTGATTATAAGAAGTGATTATAAGAAGTGAAAGATCAGATCTGAAAGTTGTTATGTAAAGTGGTAAAGTGATAAAGTTTTCCTCCAGATTAAAGAGAACTGGAAGGAGGAAACAGCCCTGTATCTATGTGGCAGTATCTTTTCCTTCCTGCTGTTTTACAGCATTATTATCATTAAGAAGTTTTAGCTTAGTTCTAGAACCTGTCACTATTTCACTGTAATGTCTTACAGTTTATCATGAATAAAAGTAGCTTAGAAGGTTTTGTGGTTTTTTTTCGCTTGTCTGTGAATGAGATTTCATTGTTTTTCTTTGTTACACACTTCCTCTTTTTTTGTGAGAGAAATTGTCCCCTCTTTATCTTTTTATTTTCCTAGCATAGTTCTCACCTCAGAAAATATATGAATTTTTTTTATAGTGAACTCTCAATTGGGCAGAGAACAGAAAAAACACTTTGATATTTCCTTTAGCAAAAGATTTCCTTATCTCCATCAGTCCCCTTCTGCCTGTTCTGAGTCACTGAACTCAAGAAATGAAAAGATCTTATTTTTCCCACATGAAGTTTTCTCAGACTCACAAGTTAGAGTGTTTCTCTATCACTAGCAGCTTCTATGTACTAAAGAAAGCACTTCCAGATTTGTCTCCTGGTTCCTTCACTCTCTCCTAGACATCCTGCAGGAATAGCTGTATCTTCCAGAAAGATGTTTTGTCCAAGGTGATCTTTGGTAAACTGTGCCACTATTATGAATGTAAATCAGAATGAGCTTCACAGCTCTGCTCTAGCTGTGAGTTCAGTCAGGTTCCTTAAAACAGCCCCTAATTGGCATAATAGCTTCATGTCTAGTTATTCCATTTGAGAAAAGATAACAAGCCTTGACTTTGGTAAAGTGCTGTGTGTTTTGTAAGTTAGACCATGAATTGTTTCAGGACTTGTTGAGGAAGGAAAAATTAGGAAGGCTAAAACTGCATATTTATGTGCCAGGTAGAAAGGTACTGCATTGCCAACAAAACCTGATCACATGGACTCTATAACCCTGCAAGTTCTCCTTTTGGGGCAGGCCAGCTTCCATTTGCAGTATGAGGATGTTGCAGGCTCCTGTCCCACCTTAGTGGTACTCCAATTTTGTTTCCAAAGAAGAGGTGTCTGGGCTCGACATGTCTAATGGACGTGATTTCATCTTACAAGACAGCTTAATGAGGATAATTGCCTGCCTATAAAAGAACAACTTCTTGCTATGCACATTGACCCTCTAGTAAATGCAAAGAGCTTCCAAGCAGGAAAGCAAATATTACTCTTTCCAGTGTGAGTCTAGAGAAGAGACTTTGGTCAAAAGTCTCTTGGTTTACCATTCTTCTGAAGTTAGAAAGAGCCCATCTTTGTTCAAGTTATGAAAGTATGATATTTTAGACTTCAAGTAATTTGTGGCATGACCTGTTAGGACACAGGTTAGGTTCTCCCAGGAAAAATGGAGGCTGGATAGTTTTCTGTCATAGACTTGCCCAAATAAATTATCTGTTTACTGAAAGGCAGGAACTCTCTATGAAATTGTTCCACAGCACTAGGAGTAGGAATACGCCAAAGAAAATGGTAATTGTCAGACAATGAAGTCAATGGACCAGATACTTACTGTTGAAGTTAGGAGTAGCAACTTTCATTAATACGCTTCTGTGCACATTTGTGACTAGAAGCCTGATCTAAACTTTTGCTCAATCTGGGTGAAACTAGAAATCTGAGACTGTACTGTCTGTACAGAAGCAATAATTTGGAATAAAATACTCTGTGAAAGCAGTCATAAGGGATTTGCACCTTGAAGACCTGAGGACCTAGATGTGATTTGTGCTAATCTTTAAACTTTCGTGTGAGGGTAAATCAATACTAGTTTTTGGACAGTATTTCCTCCTGCAAGCACAAATGATTGCATTTCCTACCAGGAACAGAAGGCAGAAAGCACCCTATAGCTGTGGGCATATCTTAAAGACTCACAGATGTCCCTCCCTAAGTGAAGTAGAATGTGTCATTAAGACCCTTTTGTGTAAATGGTGTCTACTGGTATCTAAAGGTTTGGATGGAGAAACAGTTGCCAGAAAACAGTGGGCTGAAGTGAGGGAAAAGATGCAATGAGAAGGTAGTATGCTGAAGTTTCCCAAAGACTGACAAACTCTGGAGACTTGAAGTCCTGTTGAATCTGCAAGAACTAATAAATGCAGAACATAAAGAGTTTGCTGGGGCTGTACAAGGCCATTAGCTTTCACTGTCACCAACAATGGGTTGTAAGACTTGGACCACATCTAAGAGCATAGCATCTGCTGTAAGCAAAATCTACAAAGGATCCTCTGAGGGACTTTACAAACTCTTGCCTAGAAACTATTGGTGTTCCAGCACAACCATGCACTTCAGAGTATACAATTGATGTTGTCATCCTAACTTGTGCTCCAACCAGGTACTTAGAAGTGAATGTGTGAGTAAATAAGTGGCAGGTTCAAAACCGTCTTGGTTCTAGTTAAAGTAACAGCTTAAAAAACAAAAGGTGTTCAGGGAAATACTGGGTGTGTATCTTCCCCCCTAAATTGATCTGCCATCAAGGAAAGGGAAATTTGCAAAACTTGGACGTACGGTGTGGTTTTTTAGCACTGTCGTAACACAAAAAATGTATAATAATAAGAAATTACCAGTACTGGGAGCTGTCAAGGTTACTGAGAGCAATACAGAATGTATAAAGTGTATCCAACATCTCTAGGTTAATGTCTAGAATTCCACTGTTTGTCTCTATTTTTCACCATTTGTCTACAAAACAGACTACCAATCACTCTTTTGTTCCTTCTCTTTCTTTTCAGCAGTTGAGGCAAATAGAATCCGCGCTTATCATTTCTTTCCCTCCAGGAAGCTCTGCTGTTTGAATCACCATTGAAAATAATTAGAGTATCAACCTTAAGATTCAAAAGAAGAAGGGAAAGAGCCCTTTGCCTCTGTGTTCTTCAGTTGGAGCCAACACATCAGGCCAAATTACTTTCTCATTTACACATGGGCAATTCCTCTGAAAACAATTTGGTGTTATGGGTGTAGCTGTGAGGGAATTTGGCACAATAGTTTGTGACAGTGATATTGCAAAAGGCTCTGAAATATTTTGGAGTCATGTAGCGGTGTCATAGTTTTTACAGAGAAATTTAATTAATTAATTCTCTCATACTGCTGACTTTACTGTAGGCTTTAGATGGTACTTTAAGTTCAGGACCCATTTTGTATGGTCTACATAGTCCTGTACCATATGATAGTAGGGAAAAAAATCTGCTATCAGGACTTGAGGTTTTACACTACATTTTTTACAAAATATTAGCCATCTGTAGGGTTTCACATGATTAACAGATACATGTAGCTACTAGGTCATCACTTATTGCAGCATTCAACTAAATTAAAGTACAACAGGTCGTAGAATGCCTTTTGTCTGTGTTTGTAACAGCCCATGGTGCCAGAAATTCACAGGACCTCCTTGAACAGGGATGCATTGTAAATCTTAGATTGCAGTCTCTGCTTAAATAAAGTGAAATGAATTGCAATGTTACAAGGCTGCAGTATTTCACAGAATATAGATTAAATTAGATCAGAACAAATTAAGCATTGACATGAATTATTTATTTTTCAAATCTTTTGTTGTACAAATATGCTATGTGATCATGTGCCCTGCAATAACAGATTTACTGGCGCTTCCTAGCTCAAGAAATGTGTAGCAAGTGAGGGGGGAAGTAAGATTTCTCTGGCATGTGCTAACCAGAGCTGTTCAAATATTTGAAAAGCCATAATGACTATATTCTTCTAAGATATGGACACTAGTTTTCTAACTGAGGTCCAAGGTGATGCTCATGCTTTCTGAAGGGCTGAGAAGCAATACACACCACCTAACCTACCTTTCAGTTGCACCTCCCAATCATGACATCCAAAATCAAGGTCAAGGTGGCCTTGATTACATTCCAGCTGTGGACAGTTACGATTTTCAAAGCTTCCTGGCATACTGTGACTCATTCACAAAAATCCTACAAAGTATATAATAACTACAAACTTCACCCTGTGTTTAATTGTTATATTGGTAATTCTATCCAGATTTTTTTTCATTTTATGAGATTTTTTTCATTTTAATGACATCTTCCAGTTAGATGAATCTGCAACTGCAGTTGTTATAATCCCAGAGAATGGCAGAAGACAGAAAAATGCTGAAGGCTATTCACTGGGAATCAATGGCTAGTTATTTTTTGAAGGTCTGTAGAACAGACAATCACAAGCCCTAACTTTCTCAGATATTCATAGCTGGACAGAGGTAGGGTTTAAGGCCATCAAATAGACTTAGAAACACAAGTTCCATGGAGTTTTAGGCCCCAAACAGCCTACAGCATACATTATTCAATGGTCTGAGGGGCAGAGACTGCTGCTGGCCATATCACTGACGTGCCTATGTGGTAATAATAATATCCTGCAAGTCAGGATACATTAGCTCAGGTGTGGCAGGTCACTAATTACTATATTGCTTTCACACCTAAGCTGGCTACTCTGTAAAGCACATTTCTACATGGACATAACTGGGTTAGCTTTCTGTGTCAAGCCAAATTATACAGGGTGTAGCCTTCTGAAAACAGGATTTAAGGACTTGTGAGGATGTTACATTATTTTATTCGTGCTTTTTACAAGACAAAATTTTGCCTTAAATGACCATGACAAGTGCCTTCTAACTTGAATTCATTGGTAGGCGGCCATTTCCAAGATGATTAGAGACTGGAGGTCTAGCTTTTTTTATACAGCTTGAAAATAGTATTTAGACCTGAAGTTTTGCTCTCTCCTTCTCTCTCCCCCCTTCTCCATCTCCACTCTCTGCAGTGTTTTAGAGAGTTCTAATAACTGAAGATAGTCCATTTCCCTTCTATTTTTCTCACTTCCTTACTCTTTTTTTTCAGCTTTTATCTAGACGCTACTGCCCAGCCACCAACGACTAGAGAGTGACCAATATGGTCCTTTGACTTACAGTGATAGGTGCAGTTTCCTCGCCAGATTATTACTCTAGAGGTAACTCTCTATTAGCCCCTACTTCTCTATCTGTGCTCCACTGAACTTTCATCTGTGTTGTCCTAAATTGTGACATTACCACTTTTTTGAAGATGAATTTGCTGAAGACTCAATTGTGCATTCAAACAAAACAACATGCACTTTTTCATAATTTTTCTTCCTTTACAGGAAATATTTATCTTTACCTTTTGACCACATCTGAAAGACTTTTCCAAAACTGGCCATTCCACTGGGGAAAACTGAAAATTCTGTTAGAATAGTCAGTCACCCATTTCTCATTTTTGTTGTGTTTATTTGCCATTTTCACTGATTAGAAAGACTAGTCAGAGTATAATGGTTCCACAGCTGGTCTACACAGTACTATTCTGATTTCCAGTTTTCACTTTTCTCAAATTTATTTTGCCATTTGAATTCAAGTTTTGTAGGGTTTTTTTTGTTTGTTTTGTTAGAATCTCATGTAGAATAAATGCATACAGTGCTGGTTCCAGTACCATGAAAAGAAAAACTGTTTGGCTGGAAATATCACTGTATGTTGCTTCTAAGATGATGCCATATCTGAAGTATTACATCGAGAAGGGGAAGGTAATCAGGTTTGTTCTAAATGAGTAATACAAGATGGTAGTGGCCTCAGACAAGGCACCCAAATTACGAGAGAGATGAATTAAACCCACATACGCACAGTAAAGTGCTGGGAACAAAAATAAATTAATTCACTGAAGGTAACCACAATAGGACAGCTAGTTTTGTGACACAGATTCTTTAAATTCTTTTGGATCCTCCATATCTCCCATTCACAATTCTTTCCTTGCTCTACTGGTATCACTATCTCTCTTTTAAATTTAGTTTGGACTTTTAAATCTTTTCTTCTGGAAAAAGGTTGATGTTGCTGCTTAATAGGTTATGACTTTGCCTGGAACTCTCAGGCTCTGAACACAGCCATGTAAACCCCACTCAACAAATTTGTTTACACTGATAAACAGGTGTGTTGCCTAATATTAGACAGGAAGACTTCTTGTGGTGGGATAGCTTTGGCAAACAGTCAAATGCCCACCCAGCCACTTACTCAATCTCCCTCTTCAGCAGGATGGGGAGAAAATAGGATGAAAAACCTCATGGCTGATATAGAGACAGGGATATTGCTTACCACTTACTATTGCAGGCAAAACAGATTTAACTTGGGGAAAATTAACTTTAATTTACTATCAATTAAAATAGAGTCAGCTGTGTCCTGCAGTTGGTCTGCTGGAGCTGTCTGGAACTGGCTGTGTCTGGCATGGGGCAGTCCCGGCCTCTCCTCACAGAGACCCCTGCAGCCCCCCACCAGCACCTGGGCACCAGCATCTAACACACTTCTCTAGTCTGTAAGTACGTAATGCTGTTACAGTGCCTCTGTCCAATCCTTTGATGCCAAATTTCCTGACCAGCCTCACTGCTTTCAGCATGAAAAACACTCAGGAGTGCCCTGAGAACAAAGCCCAGTGGAAAAGCTAGCGGGGAAGTTTGCTGGACAAGCCTGGTCCAGACAGCATGAGCTGACCCTTCCACAGCATTTTGTGTGGTCCAGACACAGTGCCCAGTCTTCTTATTTACTGGTCTGACTACCTTAGTACATCAGCAGCAAGATATATGCCTAGAAGAGCCCCCTGGCACCCCACAGGCATCCTGTGCCAGATTCACACTATGAAAGGATAATGCAGAAAGCTGTAATGAAAGCATGATGCCACCTCACCACCTCAATGACTAGCAGAGAACACCATGGGTGGACTAGAACAGCTGCAGCATTCAGAAACCTCCCCTGTCCCCAGTTTCTTCACTTTCACAGAAAACACCTTCCTTTGGATCCTGCCAACAACTCTAGCTGGCCACATCAAAGGCTGGGATGATAGACCATGTCTTGCTGCCCCTTCTTCTTCACTTACAGGCACATGGAGTTGTTTAGTTCTTTGAAATGTGATGGAATGGGTGGCCATTCAGAGTAACCCAAGAGAACCCTTCCTGTCGTCCTGTCCTCATGACAGCAACTATTGAAAAATGATACGGAAGTGCATGCTTAGTTCCTGCAGACTTGCACGCAGACTCCTGAAACATGAATGAGATGAATATCCTTCCAGACATGAAGCTGAGAAAGAACGAACATGCAATCTTAATTATGTTGTTTGGACGAGGCACCAGGGTGCCTTGCTTCCTGATTATGCTTCTGTATTGATTTCCCACGAGGTGTGACAATTCAGTTTACAAAAAAATGGTTTTCATTTTCTTCTTTGTTATAAAGTATTATGTATTCAATGTACAAAGCATGTCTTTAAGAGAAAAATTGCTATAACTTACTATTCACTTCCTCTGTAAAAGGTTACCTAGGTATCTAAGACACTGCAGTTTGATCAGTACAAAGGAACTGGATACTCTGAGTGTAACTTTAGGCATGGACACTTTAGTTACCTTCCTTCAAATTACGTAAAGTCTTATTTATAAAGAAATAGAACCTACAGCTGGGCATATGCACTCTTTTATTATTTTCTGTGTGTCCTGTCACCAAATTAAATCCCTACAGTTTAAATGTTAATGTTTTGTCCCCTGCCGGAGTTCACAATGTAGCTGTATACTCATAAACCTTACATACTGAGCTCATATCAAATGCATTCCTGATTGGCTGGTCTTTCCAGCCTTTCTGTACTTCCTGCCACAGTAAGTGTGATATTAACATCTCCTAAAAAATTTTAAAAAATCAGTGGGGTATGGTTCCGTTATCTGATTCCAAGAAACAACAGAAGAAGAATATGATTTCATTTCCACTATGTTTTGGTAAAGACTGGTATCTGTGTTGATTCTTTCTGTCAAAGGTTCTGTTCACATAAATCTAAAGAGGGACATAAATCCTTTATTTCATAGGTTCATTCCCTCCCCCGAAGTCTCATTTTGGATTTTACAATTCTAGATGTGCTTCAATTACTCTGTTCCCCTTATCCTACATGCAGGGGATGCTTATGGATGCTGTGGCTAATTAACAATCTAAGCGCACAAATGTCTCCTTGAAAACAAGATCTGGCACTAGACTAAATGAACATTCTGATTGCTCATTAAATGCAGTAGTTTCTCTGCAAGTCGGGTAATACTAACAAGGCACTCACTTTTTTTACCTCCTGTTTCCTCCCCCCTCACCATTTTTGTAAGCAAATTTTTCCCCTTTTCCTCAAGAACCGTATAAAGATAGCTTTATTTTTCTCAGTGTGTTTTCCTGATACACCCTCTCTACTTCTGTACCTTCACTGCACTGCAATGCTCCCGTAGAGCCAGGGACTGTGGAAGCACAGACTTTCCAAGGCCTTCTTAGTGACACTGTCTTGGCTCACAGATGGAGCATGTTTGTTTAGCATTTCAGGTGACAGGCTGTCCCAGGACAAACAGGTAATAGATTCAGTCTTACAGTATCTTATAGGGTAGATAGATACAAGTTCACTTAGTCTTAATTCACTACTTTTTACACATCTAATGAAGCCTTGTCTCAGGGGGCCACCTTTAAGATGGAGCTTACTGCTTTCGCTTTAGGTAAAGTTACTTTAAAAGACTTCTTTGGATTGTATACACTGAAACAGCATTGTCTGAGGTATTGAGCACTTGATGGAAACCACCGTACTTCCATGAGGGGTAATTTCCTTATCCCTATACAAAGCATTGTTAATATTTCTTGTAAGAGTTGCTTGCCTGGGAACCCCTGAAAAGTCTGGAGAAGTAAGAAGATAAATTTGTTAGCTCAACTACATCTCAACCTATGTCTAGCTTAGGGAATATGTTATACCTTTGAGTGCTGGTGTTCCTCACTGAAAGTTTGATTTTAATTTTGCACCCATAGACACTTTAACCACATGTAGTGCTATCTAACTCATATTTTTGATTGTAGCTACATAAAACATGTCAGTAATATAAAAGTGATCTTACTTATATAAATATGAACTGATGATGCATAAATATGAAAATTTTGAAAAGTATTGAATGTTAGTTCTATGTTGTGCTCACGACACAAAGAAATCTGCGCCTTTTGTTTGTTTTGGCTTTCATGCAACAAAGCGCTTAAGGCTTAACTGTCTTTGAAAGATGATTTACAATGTTAAGTGAAAAATGAACTTTATAAACCCTGGGTCAAAATGTTTTTTCATATAATCCAATTGTCAGTAAAGGTTATCAGAAATTAATATAGCATTATTATTTTTGGATGTAATGAAAATTTTAGTAGAAATATTTGAAATTAGCACCACTATAATTTATAATTGAATATTTTTGCAAGAAATTCATATGCCAACAGTAGTATTGAGAAGATACTAATTTTATAAGTATTTATTGAAAAACACAAATGATATTATCACAAAGTAAAATTATCTGTATATATGATTATTAACTAGTAATAATTTATACATAATGCTGATGTTGGTATTTTAAAACATGCTCCAACTTGTCCTTTCCTGTTCCAAGAGATTATGTTGCTTTCATCTACTGTGATTAAATGCCACTGTTTTCTCTGAACCATACTGCCTATCACAAATTGTATGAAGACAAAATCCGATCAAGTACTGATGAAATGAGAAAATTCTGTCTATTCAACTTCTTTGAATTAATTGTAAAAAACTGGCTTAATATCAAACTTTCAATAATTAAAATCTGGGTAGTAGATAAAGTCACTCTTGTGCTTCCCATTTTTACACCACATTTCTGATTTTCCAGAGTCACTGGAGGATGGGCTGAGGTAGATGCCCAGATCAATCCCTTTCCAGAATATGATCAAGTGAGCATGGGAAATCTCTCAAGAGCAGTGAAGTCATTAAAATACATTAACATTAACATAATATTAAAAAATGGAAGATTTCCAGTTATTATACTTTTCCTTTTTCACTTAGAAGAGGATAATTAAAAGCATGAGCAAAAGTGGAAAGGAAAGGTCTCTTACATACATGTATCACTTGTTTAATGCCAGGATCTGATTAAAATATTGTTTGAGTCTGATCAGAACATGGCTAAAGTAATTTTCAGTCTCTTTTGTTAGAATTTCTGCCCATCTGGAGGGACATATGCTACAGAAATATTTGTCTAGCCATTCAACCTTCACTTTGACCAGGGTTTACAATAAACTTGTTAACAAGTATTTAAATTCTTAAAGCACAGAAGCCAGCAGTTTAGTTGTCACAAAAATAATTTGGTAGTCATTACTTATAAAAACTCTCTCATTCATTTACTTTTTACTGTCTACACTGCCTCCATTGTAAATCAGATTATTCAGTGGTTATTTAACACTCTCTGTAGGGAAAAAGAGAATAACTAATTATGCTTGTAATAGTCCACAGAAGAAAAGGTTATATTGGGCAAACAACACCAAATACATTTTCCCTTGAACAACACAGAGTGGATACCATCTTCTGATGTCCCTTCACTTCTAATTAAAACTAATCCCACTCTGGAAGCAAATACATGCTTGCATTTATGCATATAGTAATATATATATGCATAGATAGATAGATATCTCTTCCGTAAGAGAAAAGTTTTGAATAACAGGAATAATAAATAATAAAAAAGAGGATTTTTTACATGTCTGAAATTCCAGTTAAAGTGATAATATTTCTGAGTAGAAGACTGTACACTATTTGCAGTCTGATTAGACAATAGACTGACAGTTTCTGTTTATATGAACTATAGAGGAGGTAATAATGTATATTGCTATAAAACTTTTTTATTTACATGAAAGTATATATGGAGACAGAAAATATGGCATAGTGCTTCCATAAGGGCAGTGTATTTGTCCACGGACTGACCAGCTCTATCTAGAGAAGCACAAATGTAGCATTTGGGGCCAAATTCTCTTCAGGTGTAACACAGTGACATCAGGACAGTTATTTCTTTCTAGCAGACAGCTTATCAGGTCTATCTAATATTACTTTATCTCTTCCAGCTATTAGATTTTTTTTACCTATTTAAGTATGAAAGATTATTGGTTGTGACAAAATAGCCATATAGCATAGAGTAATTTATTTGGATTTCTATGGAACATTAACCATCATTTAAAAATTAATTTCACAGAATTACGTAAAAGTCATTTTATTTTGTTACAAGTACATTTTAAAGCGGAGATCTATACCACTTAATTTGAAATACACAACCCGAGACCCGATACTCATAGTAAAACCATAGTGATTCAGTTCTTACTGAACCTGTTAGGTGTCTAAGGTCTAACAAGAAATCTTATACCTTTCTCTAATATATTATGATTCTGTGAATAACATTGTTAATTTTTTAGGCACTTCCTTTAAAATCAAAACAGTTTTTCCCTTCATACGTTTTCATCAAGGCACAGTACAAATGTTCTTTTTCTTCTTAGTTCTGGTAAAAAAAAGGACTGTCAACAGACTTGTTCAATAAATAATCATTTCATACTCAGGAAATATATTAGCTGGCCACTTTCCCTATTTCAGATATGCTTTCCTATCTATACACATTATATAACTGATCCTGATTTCTTCTCTGATGCATAAACTTGAGCTTTTACCTACCTCTTAACCACAAACTAGCAGCAGTATAAATAGTTTGATATCTTTTTTTAAGGGTTACCAGTGTAACACATATCTTCCACTGTATGCAAGTGTGCAGACAACATAACAGCAGTTCTGCAGATACAAATTGTATATCATTTTAGTGTTTGACAAGATAGCCTGTAAGACAGCCTTTTTCTCATTGAAAACACCTTAATTTTCCTGACAATTCTTGTGGTAATAGTCACAGTTCTTATAAAATAGTTATTAATTAGTTGCTAGATGGTTTGAGACACTTAAATATGAGTAGTTCTATAACTTGCAATAAGATTTTCCATTCTTAAGAATAAAATTGATATCTATTAGATTCATCAGGTGTTTACCACAAGCAACCAAAATGAAGCATAATATGAAGTATTCACAGAAGATATATGTGTAAACTTCAGGAAATTTTATTCTCTATCTTACCATAAGAAGCAACTATGAAAATGAGTTAGTAATTGTAGAAGTTGTGGAGTTAATGGCTAAATGAGGAGCTTTGTAGGTAGAAAATAATCCTTAATTTTTTTAACTTGGAAAAAATTAAACTTAAGCTTAGTCTTATATGCTACTTTCCTTCTCTGAAAACCAAGTTCAAGGTCTAAACCAAGTTTTCAGATGAGCAAATAATAAACTTTTCACATTCCAGAATGTGAAATTATTCATTACAAATTGGGCACGTGATTAATTCACAGCTGCTTGGATCTTACTGAATCCTCTTTTCTGAAAATGTGTTTCATCCCTAATATTCACTTTTCACTTAGACCATCACCTGAGTAATTTTGTGCTATTTTTGCTCCTTGACTAGAGGAAATACACTTCTAAAAATTATGTTAGTGACTTGAAAATGGCAAATGACAAATGATAAATTGTAAAAACTCTTGTTGGCATACAAAAGTCATAATTTACGCATGAATGATTATATATAGAACAAACATTTCACAGACATTTAAGCATATAAAAGACCCGCAGATTTTAAATCTGGAAAGGACCTGTATTCAGGTAGGCTGACTTCTTGTACAGTATAGACCATAAAATATCCCTGCATTGATCTTTTTATTTAACTAGTATATATCTTAAAGGGAAAAGTCTGGTTTGTCTAGGAATGGAGAACCCATAAAAATGTCAGTGACTTGTTCCACTAATTAGCTACCTCCTCTAAAAAAAAAGCACCTTGATTCTAATTTGAATTTGTCTAGCATCCCTTCCAGCTCTTGGACTTACAATTTTTCTCTGCCAGGCTCAAATGCTATCCCATTTCTACTTCCAGGAAGAAACTAATAGGTTATGATCATATCCCCTCTAACTTTTTCTGTTAAGCTAAACATATTTAGTCCCACAGATGCTCATGACAAATCATGGCTTAGTATCAAGCTCAGTATCATTCTCAGTATCAAACATAAGAATAATATAAATTTCCAAATCCTGTATGAATTGGATATACAAAACAAAGGCACATCTTCCATAACACTGTTGTGCTAAGGGCAAATATTCAGCTATTCATATATTGTGACTCCCAAATCTCACTATTTTCCAGAACAGACCTATAAACTCATGGAACGTGTGTGTGTGTGTATATATATATATACACACACACACTGGTGGAATTACTTGGCTGTAGTGTTGATTGGCTGAGTTGATTATTCTCACGCTAGCGACCTCTTGTAATCAGAGTATGTTTTCTGAACATATTCATTCTACGGCTGATCTAAGTAGTCCATTTACAGCACTGTTAGATCTTGAATAGCAAAAATTGATTCCCAAAAGGTAAGTCAATCAGTCTGATTGTTCATGTCTACAGTCATCAGGTAAAGCTTAAATTTCGTGCCTCTCCTAGAATAAGTTTGAGAGGGATTTGATTAGGTATTAATAAAAGCTTTTGTCTATAGAGAAACTGTGACATTCCTGCACTTCCAAAAGCAGGCACAATCTAAAACTGATGGCTAAATATGAGTAAGGAGGAAATATACCACATGGTTTTACACCAGTGACTGACGGATCTCCAGTTAGGAATAGTTTTCTTATTTAGTCAGCTGGGAGAAATAGCTTTCATCAAAGATTGATTTAGCTTATTTAAGATATGAATTGCATCACAGAGTTTCTTATTTCCCTGTATTCCCCATATTCTACTTCAAAATTATTCTTAGCTGATGTTAGCAAGTATAGCTGTACAGACAATGTAATGCTTTTCAACTCTTCAGTATATGTTATAAATTCTTTTACTTCAAGGAATATGTGGAAGCATCGACTTTTTTTGGTAGTATTTAGGAATAAGTTGCCACATGCACATCTGAAATAGAAGAGAACGGTTTCCAGGTCCAACAATAACTGTTGAGGGCTTGAATTACCAACATTTGAAAATAATTGTATGCAGAAACACACAGACTTCACTTTGGGACAATCAAATTTTTTTTTATCTTGATGTTTTTATTATAAAATATTTTACCATACAGAAGTCTAAATTTTAAAATTATCTGAAAATGAAAATTAGGACCTTTTCCCTTCAAAAAAATATCAGAGCAGAATAGTCATATTTAATTTTTGAAATGAAGCACCTGACGTGTTGAAAATTACTTTTTTCTCAGAAATTGAGGTTTTTAATGAATTGACATTTTCCTATAAAAAAGTCATAAGTAATTACTGACTGCTGTAATCTGAATTCTTCTCACATTAGTAACAAAAAAAATTCCGAGATCATGGTGTACAATGGAATATTTTTAAGTTGTCACTGAACTGAAAACATTATTTTTATTAAAAATCCCATTTGATTCTTACAATTGTATCCTACACTATTTTTGAAAAGGCCAGGTTACCAGGGAAAAGTGGTAGCATTAGTGACATGAATTGACATATTTGAATAAAACAGACAAGATTTTGAGTATGCAAGCTCTTCTTCAGGCCTGAAGCAGAAACAGAAAATCACATTTTTTTCACTAGCTGGGAGCGTTCATATTCCAAAAAATCCACACCTCTTTCAGGTTCATGAATTTTAGTTTCCGGACAAGCTAAACATTTTAAATTTTAGGCTTGTTTTGTAAGGGTTTTTTGTAGGTCTCCTTTGAGACTCTGAACTTGCAGGTTAAAGAAGGGGGATTGCTTTGAAAAACATTATATCTCCTAGTGACTAGTCCTATCACAGTTCCCTGAATGAGTATGTTCTGGTACACAGCCATTGTTCTAGTTTCATCCACCTGAGCTGCAAAAGCCTGTGGATCATGGGACAAAATGTATCACATTGGGGTGTGCATGTGGAGAAACTGTGATTAAGATAGCTCTTCTGTGAGCAGGGTTTACTGATGGTAGCAATGGGTTTGAATTTGCAGGTTGCATTTTTTACACTGGCATGGTCAGTTGGTGTTTGTAGGTCTGCTTAAATTTGAATGCAACAATGTGTTTGTTTTTCAGAGAATTGTTTTTTTTTACGATATGATCATCTTCTAGCGTACGTTGTGATTATTTGTGAAGATTTGACTTTCTTCTCTTCTTAAATACTCACCACTATATTATTATGACTAATACAATTACTGCAATCTTTTTAACAGAAGGATTCTAGTAACATTTTCCACTTTCATCAACATGTATTATGGACCAGAATCCTGCTAAATATAAGAATCTTTGTCTCATAACAAATTCTGACTTTTAATTTGTTTAATTAAGGTAGACGCTAGCAGTCCTGAACAAGAATGAAAAGCTGAAATCTCTCAGAGAAAAGACATTTTAGAAGAAAAAAACTCCTAAAGGCCTTATCAAAACTCTGCACTTAAATAAAAAATTGATTTCGAGTTTACTTCCTAAATTAAGTGCTTTCAAAACTTTAATTCCTTTTTTGACAAAACTCATATATTCTCGAGGAACAGCATTGTAGATTAAAAATGGTTGCCTCCAGTAACATTCATCCTGATCTACATATGCATATAGCATCATACTGGTAGTCAAAATTCAAACTACTAGTGGCTGCACAAGAGTTAGTATCAAATCTTTAACATCCAGTATTCTCTGATAGAATGAGACAATAAACATCCAAATGAATGTTTATTACTGTGGTGTAAACTCCAGATTTTCCACATATTGCTACCTATCAGGCCCACTCAAAGGCTCTGATCCTCATTTAATGCACCAGTCCCTTGACATCTGTGATTTTTTTAAAATATTCCATTCTACTGGTTTATTTCATTCCACATAACCCATAAACACACATCAGCAACAGAACTCTGTGAAAACATCTCCATAAATAGCAGTGATATCTCTGCAACTGTGAGAAGACCAAGGTGAATGGATTTCAACTCTGAACATTAATATACCATTTTGCCTGCTTCCTTGTGCTGCCATCCGTTCCCTACTGCACTACTGATAATGGTAATGACAATAAGGTCTTACTGTCAGCCATTTGTATGGTCTTCATCTGTAATACAATTAATTTTAAAAATTACTTTAGAACATTTGGGAACACTAGCTTTTAGGTTCTGATCTTGAAAATGGTTTTGTTCGTGCTTGGCTTGATTCACTTGTAATCCTATTGCAGTCACTGACACCACTCATGCGAATACAAATACTTGAGTGCTGCCTCCAGGAAAAGTACAGGTCTCTAGGAATGATTCTCTCTTTACACCGGTTTTCTGTCTTTGTGAAATCATTTTTCTCAACAGTTTTTCATCATTTATAATGGGGTAAAATGAGAAGAATCTAACTCCTTGGCTAGATCTTCAGAGAGAGACATAGTTCCATTGACTTCAAAACCAATTTACTGTACCTGAGGACATGGTTCTATATATTTTTTCTCTCTAAGCCTAAGTGTTATTTATGTTTTCACCTCTTACTTGTGAACATGAAGTGTTTCATATTGCTTGTCTTAGATGACCAGGCCAACCTTTTTCGCTCTTATTTATTCTATAACATCATGAAACACATACATCAGTTTCAACTTCTTAAAAGTATTGAGAACTTTCTCCCTTTGTGACTGCTGAGCAGAAGTTTTCTGTATTTTATGATAATACATCTAAAGAGTTTGGGATCCCAAAGTGATATCTGCAATTGTTCCTACTTCTAGTTCCAAATCAAGTTACAACTCTCCTATTTTTTTTCTACCTTCACAAAACATTTTCCTTTGCCAAAATAAGATTTATAATATTGCTCTGTTTTTCCACTCTTACTAATTGGTTAACACCATACTTTATAGTTCTAATAAAAACACAGCTGCTTCCATTTTACAGTTTGGACACGTTTTATAGGGGGAAGAAACTTAAATAAAGATGAATTGAAAGAAAGTGGAAATTAAGTTTAATTACCACCACCAGAACAAACCACTTAAAGAATTACAGCACTTCAGTATAGATTTTGTGACTACTGCAGACAACAGGAATTTTTCCACTGACTTTAACAGCATTTGGATTTGGTCCCTGAAACTCAATTACTTGTATTGCAGAAGGAGAACTAAGGCAAGGGCAAGCTTACTCCCCTGATCAATGGTGCCTGTGGGCATTACAACACATTTTAGAATATCTTTTTGTTACATATGTGCTCACAGTTAAGGACACGCATAAGCTTACTTCCCTTAGTTGGGGACCATAAGCACCTTTAGTCAATGTTCAGAGAGAGGCAGGTGAAGCCATGGTAAAATACCTGGAAAAATATTCCTCCAGTAGCGTTTCCAGCACATCCCATCCAAACACTACCCTGAGGGATGTAAAAGGGTAAAAACAGCTTACTTTTTAAATAAATAGGCTTTAAACCAGCTAGCTTGGCAACTGGATAGTGATACAACTTTGGCAAATTGACAACTAGCAGAAACTGCAAAACATACTGAGAAAACTGGCTAAATACCTGGGTGGCTCTTCTACCTCAGGTTTTGTGTTCTGTTAGTGCCTATCTAAAGTGAAGATACTTGCTGTTTTGCTGAACTGGGGAATGGGTCCCACAGGCCACATAGGAACCGAAAAGACCATCATAAGGCTTAGATTTTGGAGTTATTTTGTCCCATTCATACTCTTTCCCCTCCAAAACTTCCCTATGATAACTAAATATCATTGGTGAAAAGTAAGTATTTGTCCTCAGTTTTTAAAATTCAGGGGAAGTTGCCACAAGCAGACGGCAAGCAGCTCCTACTGCTTTTTTTTCCCTTCCTCCCTAGGGCAGAGGGAGCATTGTTGAAATACATTTGAGCATTTCTACTTGAAATTATGTAGGAAAACGTTCTTTTTTAGGAATACATATTTGCCTACAGTAGAGATTATAATAGCAGCTTCAGGAAGGGATGAGGGAGAGAGGAAACACATTTCAGTTGTTGAAATGTTGCCAAGACCATTCTTTCTAAATGCATAAGTTTGCCTCTATAAGATGTCAGTCATGATGTTCTATGGAAGAACATTAAAATGCGCTTTTGATTAATTGGTGTACAAATTATTTCCCATTTGATCTGTAGGCATTAAATTTAATTCTTATGCACTTTCAGTGACTCTGGGACTGTTATATGAATTTGGAATGAATTTAGCCTTTATGTTTTAATTTGCTCAGCCACCTTATCTAAATAGAATATTCTAAGGTTTGGAACAGCTGAAATACTACTAGTAATTCTTAACTCCAATTTAAATACTTCTGAAATCAATTTAGAGAGAAAGTAAGCTTCCTCTTTGATTGAACAAATGTGTTTTCCTGCTTCTGATCTCTGGACAGTTAATATTGTTGCCTCATCAATTTTTTGTAACATACAGTATGTTGTTCAGTAATATGCTCCTGAGAATGCAGCTGAAACATAACTGATATTCTTTTCTGCATTTTGAGAACAGTTTCCCAAGAATGTTTTGATTTAAAAATAAATGGAAGTTTGTACAGCAAGGTAAAGATGATTTACATACTGCTTTCTGCTGTAAATAGCTCATTTGGAAGTATACAAAACGGCCTGTTTTAGAAGCAGAATGTTCTTGTCTTGCAATATTGCACATATACAATCCAACTTTCAGGGCAGGGAAAACCTGTCTAGATAGTCGTATCACTTTCAGCACTGTAAGAGCTGAACACTTTATTTTCTGTCAACATGCCAAATCCCGATACCTCGATCAGATTTTACTGACTTCATAGTGGGCCACTCCATTGCCACTTGAGAAACTATAATGTTGGATAAACTGAAGTCACTATCTATATTTTTGTGGTTAATAATAACAATAATTTAAATTTTGAAACCCTGATTATTTTTTATTCACTTTCTATTTAAGCAAAACCCCTGCTGAAAACAAAGATTGTTTGACTAAGGCTTTCAAAATTTTTCCATTTTAATCATCCTTTCCTGTATTTTTTCCTCCCACATTTTATATATTTTCTGACTTCATGACCTTCTTTTATAAGGACAAGCTTAACATGTCTTTTTTTTAACTCTTAGTTTGCTTAGTTTGTATTAAGGGGACATTTTCACTGAACACTGTAGAAAATAAGTTTATTCATAATATATTACAGTTTGGGACAACTGTTAGAACCGATATCTTATCCAATGGATTAGTTTCATTCATCTTTGTAATTTGCAAAAAATTAATGTCTTTTAATGACATTATACAAAAACACATTCCCATGACATCTGGGCTTATTATTGTCTTAGTGGGTACATTTTTCATATACTTTATTATCTTATTTGGCTGAGATCTGGCAGCCATTTGCGTCTTAGAGGACTTGCATAAATCTATAGCTACCATTCATATTATCACAAGCTATTTTTCTAGAGACTGATTGTTCCACAACGTTGAGGTTAATGAGCAGTTCAGTGCTAAGTATAGATTACATATTTGATTATGTTTGATGATGCCAATACATTACCTCTAGGAATTCCTATGCATTGCCATAACTTCCAGAAATAATATCTGTAATATTTGCTCTTGTTAACCACAGTGACTTAGGATTCTCATTACATATGCAAAGTATACATTGTCATGAAAATTCACCAAAAACATCGCCCGTGCTCACCTGCTATGCTTATGCTTGTTACCAAGAGTCAGACTAAATGTTTATCATAGTCCCTATGTGCTTACACAATCTCCTTCTATGCAAAGTGCATGCATAGTGTCAACTGATACCTGTAAAAATTATTGTTAATAATCATAAGCATTTCAGGGAAATAAAACCTCTGCCATGTTTTTAGCCTTACTCTACTAGACACAATTCCATACGAAAAAGTACAAGTTCATACTGGAAAAAATTTAGATGTAGGTAATATACAAGTAAATGCTTGTGGAAATTTTAACTGGTAGCAAAATACAAATAATATCAAGTAGAAAACAAGTAATTACTTATGAAGAAATCCCACATAATCCTCATATCCCTCACAGCCTTGTACTCTACTTCTTTCAAGTCTGTATGGGGCAAATAGTACTTTTTTCAAGTCAAATTAACTTATTTTGTTAGATATTATTCAAAACATATTCCATACATTTGAAGTATTACAGACTGCATTTAACTTAAACCAAAACAAAATGCTGGGTTTGCCATATACACAGGACCTTACTGAGAGGCAAAACTTTTTAGCCAAATTGTTTCTCCACCATCAGAATTCAGTTAATGACATATGACTATAGATCACAGAAGTATTTCCATGGTCAGCACTACATCTGTCCTATGTAGGCTACTTCTATATCTCTACCACAAAGATTTGGGATGAGCCCAGTGATTTTATATGATGTTTTATTTTTCTGTCATTCAAATACTGAGTAAAATAAGACTTAACTTCTTCTTTTGCCCTCTAGCTTCTGAGGCCAATCATTTATTTTGCTCTTAGTCATGGTATGCACCATGACACTGAGCACAGTATTTTTATTCTTTCATCAATTCACACATACACACAGAAATAATTTATAGCATATCTTATATTGACAGGACAGCACCAGCAAGGACTGAACTTGTGACATGTGGCAAAATCATCCACTTAAAGTCTTAGATCTTTTACCCAAGACTTGAGTATGCAATACCGTACAAACAATATGGTTACCGTTAGTGCTGGAGAAATACCACACTGGGAATGGTCTTTGGGTAGGTAACACAAAGACCCTATCCTACTGTCACAGAAAACAGATTTACTATTTGCAAAGAGCTATAACCGAGGAATGCTAAAGTCACCTTTAAATCAACAGCTTTAGAGAAGTGTAAATTAAAATTTCGATGTAAAAATTATTCCAATTAATCACCATGTAATAAATAAGCTATCAATCCCAAATAGTGTGTTCTAGCTTTTCTCTAATACACATCATGTTTGACTAGGAATAAAATACTGCGCTTTAAAGAAAAGAAACAACCATCTTTCTGGTCATGACCTAGCTCCTCAGGGAAAGAAAAAGATCCATATTTTTCAGAACATAAATACAGACTTCCTTCATCAAAGAAGCACAGAGTTCTCGCCTACTACAAACTCCAGCTTTTCTCTGTCTGGGCCCTCTTTCATGCACTGTTTGTTCACAAGGCTTTGGAAGTTCATAAACTCCAAGCTCAGAGACTCCTGAAGCCACTTCAGCCCTCTTGGACTTGTTTTAAAAATCTTCAGAAGTTTTGGGGAAAGAGGATTTGCCCATGCGTGTATCAGGTATCCTAGCACAAAGGCTAACGACTTCCTGGAAGTATAATATACTGCGCTATAATAGCCTCTCTATTCTCTAATTCGTGTACCTATTTGGGAAGGTGGTAAAGGGAAGAACACAAAAATCGTAGGAAGGGAAGGACTGACTGCCACAATTCCAAATCTGAGGCCCATGCCCCAAAGCACATAGTGCAACACAGTGAAGAGTTTCCGACTAATGCAAGTCACTGGGAGATCCTCTCTGTAATCAGAATCATGGAGGAGCAGCTAAAAATTCTCAGGGACTGTATGCTGTGTGTTTGGCGCTGCAAATATATATTGCTACGATCTGGTGGATGTAACACTCCCCTGACAAAAAACGGAAAACTGAGTTTCCCTGCTGCACTAAGATCCCTCTTAGTATTAGGCAACTTTCGAGACAAAGCAGAAGTGAAAATTAATCTAGAATATATAAATGACAGCCTTAAGAAATTAGTTACTATATTTGGAGAGATATATTGCAAAACAAAAACCGTAGTATGCTTTGTAGTTACTTTTTGGGGTGATTGAACAGGATGCTCCTCTTGGTAGTACCCTCTCAGCTCATTTTTGCTCTCGCATGTAGTTCTTCATTTGCTTAGCACTGTCTATACATTTGTATTTAAGCTGTAAGTTGGATAGTTAGATGATCCATGCAAAAATAGCTGTTTTTTGCAGATTTTTTTTTTTAATCATAAAAATGTTCCTGATCTGGTTTACAATGGAGTCCCACAGACACTGCATTGGCCTAGCGAGGTGCCATGAACAGTTGTGGGAGTGTAAGAATGAGCGGCTGGCACATGGAGGGCCAGAACTTCTTGAATTGGCTTTGCCACCTTATAGAACATTTCTGATACTGCAGGTGTCACTCTGGTTTTGCTTCAAGGTGTTTTCTGTGTTTGCTCACCTGACAGATTCTGAAGCCAAGTTAACTCAGAATAGTTTATGTAGTTTTGGAGCAGAGGTCCAACATCTTGACAAGTATCATTGTTAATCACTGCTTTCCTTGAAGCAGAAATCTGAGCTGGAGTAAAGATTTCCTTTATAGACTCTTTTGTTACTGAAGTTGCTACTAATGTTAAAGACATCTTTAAAGATTTTCTAAACCCACAACTCTGCTAATTGATCTAATTGGTCTCCCTCGCTGATGGACACTTGTCTGTCAAAATTTCCACCACTGTTAGCTAAGGATGCCTTTATGATACATCTTCTCACCGGGTGGACCTAGGACAATTCATCACCTGGTCTGATTGTCAACAAATATGTTCACACAGTGCCCATCTGCCTTTCCCTGGCAGATCAGTAATTGGAAGAGAGCTTCATCACTTTTGAGTTTCCATTAGCTTTAAATACATAAAGTTTCCATGGCACATAATTCTAGATCTGTTCATTGTACAAACTCATTAGCAAAGACAGAGAATGCAGCTCATTACTAGCTCTTGATAGAGACAGCACTTTAAAGCACTAAATAAACCAGGTGACACTTAAACATAGCTGTCTGGAATTTGAGGATACTCAGATACTGATAAACCACATCACATCATGAACAAGGCTTTCAAAAATCTTTTTGAATGTGCTTTTGGAATTGTTTTCAGGCATGCTGTTTCTGAAGACCAGTCCTTAGGTTTCTTAGTTGTCACACTGGTAATTGTAAGATGCTGTTGAGGTCGTGTTTTTACAGATTTTTACATGACAGCTAACAGTACATCATTTCCCACTATATAACTAATACACATTTAAGGTCTTGTATGTAAGTTAATGTCTTTCAATTACAGTAATGGCAATGAGGACCACAGATATGGACAGAATGAAAGAAAGATGCAACAGATGTGTGGGTATTTTTATCTGCTGCCAAATGCTGAGACACTGCAATAAACATCAGCCTTTGCATGAGTACCAATCTAATCTTTTTAGTCAATTAAATGTTACCAAGTAGGTTATATAGCAGATTTGTGCTTCAGTTTTTGTGTATATCTCTATCTACACAAATAATTGCTTTGACTTCGTGCAAGTTGAACATTGCATGGTAGAATGACCTTGGCAGAACTTAAGTGGTCATACGTCCTCTGAATAAATTTACCGCAGTAGGCATTTAAAACAATTAAATGAGAGATATGAACTAATTTTTTATATCCACCAACAGAATATTATGGCCATCATTTTCTTGAATTTGCATGGTCTAAAATGTGCCACAAAGAAGAGATGGTTAATC
The DNA here is from genome assembly GCF_018139145.2 of Gymnogyps californianus. Classification (NCBI taxonomy): domain Eukaryota; kingdom Metazoa; phylum Chordata; class Aves; order Accipitriformes; family Cathartidae; genus Gymnogyps; species Gymnogyps californianus. Next base: position 108,464,023 of record NC_059472.1, on the reverse strand, counting down.
TTCAGCCAAGTTTGGAGAAATTTAATACCATAGTTAAATGTCTTATGAAGTGTTAAAACCAGGGTGGCACTTCTGTTCATTTTCCACAGAACATGAGGCCAACTCATTTTTATATTGTTCACAGAAACATTAAAAATGATTAATGAGTGCTAGTAAATGTGAAAATGAAGGAATGACTATCAGGAATGAAAACAAGTGTCTCCTTTTATCTTATCAGAGCTAGATAATTCTGCTAGCTTCCTCATGATTAGCCCCCAGTTCTTCTTTTAAGCTGGCTAAATACCATTTAAACATTGAAATTGAACAAGTTCTCATTCATGTAGAGACTTACACAACAGCTATAGTAACTGTTACACAGAGCAACATATATATTAAAGCAAACTCCTCATACTTTAACATATGGAATATTTCTGTGATGCGGAAACCAAATTCAGCCCATTCATTAAGTATATAGAACGGAGACCAAATTTCTCAGCAAGGACTCAATACAAGAACATTTACATATACATTTACCATTCCCTTACATAGACAAAATTAATTTATACTGAATAGATTCAGTTCAAACTCAATTTCATGTTGAACAACAAAAAATCTTGGAGTACATATACAGAATATAAACCTAAGTACTACTGTAAAATGAAACTTTAAGCTCTGGTGTAGTAATGAAAAGCAAAAAAGTTCGAAGTTTTTTTTGAAAACAAACCCAAAAACCATCAGAAATATGGATGTTTGGATTTGTGTTGATGATTTTTTTATTTTATTATTATTTACATCAGCATCAATAAATAACCACATATGAAAATGTATTTTTAAAAATTTTGGATATGACAAGTTATGAAAACCACAGAAAAATGGGAAAAAATTCTATTCCAGCTCCACATTATTCCACACTATACAGTTACGCATTTATAAAATAAAATATTTTGAAATAAACTTTGCCCCCGGTTATATAGGTCGCAGATCTGTAGCAAATTATTAGTCACAGTTCCTGACATGTTCTTTCCAAAGTTAAATCACATCTAGAATGTAAAAGACACTAGTTTTTCTGTATAAAGTTTCCATAAAATTTCATCATAATTACTTAAAAGAAACTACAGTTTTCTCCTAGGTTTTTTTTTCATAATATCTTCAGTTATTAGTATTTTAACTGCAAACTGTTTTAACTTTCGGTGAAAAACCAATTAACAATTAACAAGCAGCTGAAGCAAATTCATGGACCTAAAAGGAATACAGGTTTGAGTGATAAACTTCAGTATTAGTCTATTAACTATTAAAGATGAGTATTTAAATTTATAGCTCAAAAATAAACATATTATGTTCCTTCAAACAAACTGCTTTATAATATAGTTAAATCACCAATTATCATTTTCCCTTGCCTGACAAATCAATGGGGAGGAATGAAAAAGTAGTGGATATGCCCAATGATACATTTTAGAACTGCAATTATTATTTTTACCTACCTTTTGTACTTTTTTTTCTTTTTAATAATAAAGTAGGTGCTACCAGAATGGCTTGGTCAGGCCTGCATTGCAAAATAAATTCAGAATGCAATCACTGACAATCCTAAAGACCACGTTATTGCTCAGTTGGTTAACAGGAACCAGCACTTTGTTCAGCAGTTTTGTTTGCAAAACAGTCTTTGTTCTTGAAAACACATGTATGTTGCACGACAGAAACAGAATAACTTAAACATATAATGGCATAGGTTGCTTGCGTGGTGTATTGAGAAAAATCCACAAGAAAGAACATCTATATGAACAGTTGGGGCAATGGCAGAAGGAACAGAAGTATCCCAAAGGAAGGAGTCTTTGTACGCCTGAATAAAGCTTTTACTTCTCCTTCCTCTATTCCTATCTGTGTGATGGACTGATTTCTGAGTTACACAACTGACTTTTGTTAGGCTGAGTCATGATTTCCAGATGTGATCTTTCCATTCTTTGCTTTGTAATGCCAATTCATGTCAGCCACTTGTTGAACTGGCCTAAGAGCAATCTGAAAATGAATTCATGTGCTTTGGGGGCAGAAAGATAGCAGGCTCATCCCAGAGATGATAAATGACTGTGGTATTTGCCAAAATACTAAATTGCACTCAACTTCAAAGAGTTTACTCGGAATGACATTATCATATGCAACTGGAATTAATTTCAAAGGAGAACTACATCATTGGTTATGAAGGGAAAGACATTTCCTCATCTTTAAGAGTGCACATATTTTTAGTGAGAGGAAGGAAGAAGGAATGAAGAAAAAAGTGTGATTATAAGCAAAAATAATCTAGTGTGAGTTTGTAGCCAAATCCTGGAATAAATCAGAATGTAGAGGAGATGGCTAGGCCTATTACCTTTTGCCACAGAACATGAACATCAGGAAAATTATTTGTAAACCATAAAGTAAAGTGCTTCAGATAACTAATGAAATTAAGGAAATGAGAATGGGCTGAGATAAATTTAAATGTTCTGAACCTTCCCTTATTTTAATTTTTGATCTTAAGAAGAATATAATTAACTGTCTTTCCTTCCTGTTATCTTCACTTCACTACTATATATATTTTGTATTTAATTTGATAATATCTTTACCAAAAGAAAACAGCACAACACAGAAAAGGTTACCCTTACCATACATAGCATCTGGATGCAATCTGAAGACACTGTAAACCTCACTTGAATCTTGTCTTCACAAGACAATCAGGATTTCATCACTATTTTAAATGAATATTCAAAAAGAACTTCCAACTCACAAACGATGTGATCGTTATTCCTTGAAAGCTGGTGAGTTTTTTAAATGCTTTATAAAGCTTTCTTTCTTTAAAAAGTTTTACTTATAATAATATGTGTATTACCCTCTTCAGTTTTGATCAGATCTATATGGATACTGTATGCATAATTCCACTCCAAAAGAGGAGATTGCCAGTAGTATAAACATATCATTATGTAAAGTAATTAGATGCAGAAAAATAAATAGAATCAATGCTGAGAGCTTATAGAAGTGCAGATAAACAAGTACTCATAATGTTTTTTAATAGATGTTTAGAAAATCGGCCATATCCTTCAGGTTAATGACTTAGTTCCATCTAGATTTGCTCTTCTGGGTTCAGAATATGCAATTATAATGCTTATAATTCAAAGTGAGAAAACCTTGATGACTAAGTTTGTAGAATCCAGCAGGCTTCAGCAGATCAGCAATCATCCTTTAAAATCATCTTTGTAAATATATAAAGGTATTTTATTTAAACTCATAGGCAGTTCTAAAAATTGTTTTTTTTCCCTGTAATTGTAAATTCTTGTTTGCTTGCTAAAAATCTAACAAGTAGTAGAAATTATTTTTTCTTTTGTGAGATACTATGGTTGCTTCTGCTTTGGCTTTGATCTGCCATTCAGAACTACAGTTGGTGGCAATCACCCCTCCAACTACAACTGGGCATTCCTTATTCTCTGGTCTTCACTTACTACTATAGTTTGAAAAGACTCCCCTGTCCTTTTGTGAGTAGTTTAAAGCAATCAGTCTGGATAGTAACAGCCAGTCCTCCTCTTCCATTGTTGGTTTGATTGAATCTCACCTTGGCTAAAAGTCCAAAGATCCAAGCATATCTATATTAATAAAACTTTTTTCAGGTACTTTTTACCCCTATAAATCTCCTGCCTAGTCCTTTTTTCTTTTTAGAAATGCATTCAGGGGTTTTGATGACCTGTAAAAATGGAAATGAGCAAAGCCAACTTTGTTTTTGATGGAAGTAGCCACAGGTCATGAAGTGAAGCCTACCCAAAAGTACCATTCATTTAAGCGAGACCTTCACATCTGCCCAGCTCTAACTCATTAGATGAATCTGGTATGCACTAGGAAAACAAGGTAAAAGATAATTGTCACTGAATTATTTGTGTGCCTAAAAGCTCTGGACTACATCTGCCCTGTTCTGATGGTTCAGGTATGTGCTGTAAAGGCACAAACATGCACAATTGAACTGTTTCCAGTTTTTCATCCTTGTAACACATTTGGGATGGGAGAGCAGAAGGTGACAGTAAACCAAGTAGCAACCACTAACTGCCAAAGAGATTGGCATGGGGTGGCACAACCAGCAAGGTGGCTTCTGCTATCTAAGTTAGAAAGCAATAAATAATGAAAAAACCAGTCCCTTGGTGGGGAGTGGAGTAGTAGGGAGAGGGGTGATATAACTGTGGATATCCTAGATTGTGCAGAAACCTAATCCTGAGGAGGATCTGCAATGTAAAAGTGAGGCTGACAGACACTTCAGCCAGTCCCAGTAAGTGTCTAGTTCCCCTGCACTGGTCACAAGTACACTGCAGGCCTTCATGCATGTGAGTGTGTTCTGTACAGAAAAGGGCATGTGTGTAAGAAGTTGCAAAATAATTATTAAATTACACATGCAATAGAAATGCACGTTTGAATGGTTATACCTGTACAACCTATTTCACATACAAAAGTATTAAACTTTTTAATTAAAAGTGGGGGTTTTTGCAAAGCAAAGTTTAGGGTATGTATGCTAATTGTATGGTGGTGTCCTCACTTGTGATTCATATAGGCATATGCCAACCACCCTGTTATCAGGAAGCATGTCTTAATTGTAAGAGTCCTTGGCAGTACGTTTATTTCCTATTTTGTCCATGGGACTTCAGCTTCATTCAGTGGACAGAATGGATATACAGGGCAGCAGAATTAAGGTTCCATAGGGAACAATAAATCTGGTCTGTCCTATTTTTCAACTGCAACTTGAATTATCTTCTATTAACAGAGAGTACAGGGAGGAGAGACTGTCAGTTAATTCATTCTCATGTCATTAAATCTGTTGTGCTGAAAAATAACTGAAAATAGTGTGTAAGCAGCCTTACCTTCATTGTGTCTTCAGACTATACAGACCAGATTCAAACATTAAGACAAACAACATTTCTATGACCTCTAATGCGTCTGCTTAGGTCAGTGTAGGCTAGAGCTGTGCAGACCGGTTCTGTTCTTCCACCTGCAACATAAAGCCAGGGTTAAGCTGTTACATATGCTCACTTGCAACAAAGCAAACTCTAGCTATTTTAGCACGCTTAGTATGTCTTTATCTGCTTCATATATATTTTAGTGTTTCTGTAAAATAATTGTGCTACAATTTCAGAGGTACGCTGGGTTTGCTGATGTTATCATGAAACGCATTGCATTTTGTACAGTGTCTGTCTTTCTTACTCATGCTGGTATCAGGCATCACTGACAAGCTATTCCTGTAGATAACCGATTTTATTATAGGTTAAGCAACTATCAGATAAAAACATATGAGAAGTTCCAACTGCTGTGAAACATTTCCACTATTCCAGATTTAAAATAATATAACTTTCATGAAGAAACAAAACTTTGTATGTGGTGGCCGAGAAAGTCTAAAGAAACATGAGGCTGTGTGTCCCCTAATGGTACTGGGATTTGAATACAAAGGAAGACCTTAAACAGGCTCCCATTGACACAGAATATGGCTGACCATCCTCTCCATGCCACTGTATGGTAAGGAAGATATCCTCCAAATTAATTTCCTTAAAAATCTCTTGCATTTTCACTAAGGTAAACCTCTTTGGTGGGAAAGCTCAGGTGCTTACCCGTTAACTTGGTAAAAGTGGCTTTTTGCATATGAGGCTTCTCGAATAAAGCCTATGTAAAATCTGATGAGTGTTTTGCACATTTAGGATGTTGAAAATGACTCTAATTTCCCCAACAATCAATAATTGTACAGTCCGTATTTCCTGAAAATTTGAACCAATAATGTATTTTCAACCAATATATATGTTTATATGTGTGTGTCTATACTCCGAACCCAACTTTTTGAAACAGTTGATCCAAACAATACTGTACCGCGTGCAGGTGCTGGCGGGAGGCTCCAGGGGTCTCCGTGGGGAGAGGAGAGGCCAGGGCTGCCCCGTGCCGGACACAGCCGGCTCCAGCGGCCCCACCGCAGGGCGCAGCCCAGCCCCTCAGCCCCAGGCTGAGGGGAAAGGGCAGCTATGAAAGGGCAGAATGCTGGCCGGCAGGGAGAGGAAAAGTGGTGTGAGGAACAGCCCTGCGAGCCCCGAGGGGAGAGCGGGAGGAGGGAGAGGAGGGGTTCCAGCCGCCCACGCAGAAATTCCCCTGGAGAGCCCCCGCCGGAGTAGGTGGATATCTCTTGAGGGAGCTGCGGCCTGTGGAGAGCCCGTGCTGGAGCAGGGGAACAGCATGAGAGGGCAGGGGTGGCAGAGAGGAGCTGGTATGGACTGACCGCAGCCCCCTATTCCCCGTCCCTCTGCATCCCTCGGGGCGGAGCGGGGGCAGGTAGAGGAGTCGGGAATGAGGGAGTGAAGGTGAGCCTGGGAAGAAGGGGGGAAGGTGTCGTTTTAATTTTGTCTTTGTTTCTCACTATCTAAATCTATTTTAATTGGCAATAAATTAAATTAGTTTTCCCGAAGATTAGTCTGTTTTTCCCCTGAGGTAATTGGTATGTCATCTCCCTGCCTTTATCTCAACCTATGAGCTTTTTTCATCTTATTTTCTCCCCTGCCCTGTTGAGGAGGGGGGAGCGAGGGAGTGACTAGGTGGGGATGTCTGGCAGCTGGCCAAGGTCAACCCACCACAAACACTCTAACAAGTATGAAATCAATATACTAATTTCAAATTGCATTAAGTTGAAAAAGTACATTTTCAGGAGCTCAGCAGCTTGGAAGGCAGGCAGATCTTGATGCATTTGCACAACAGAGTTTTTACTGGTGGCTTATAGGTATACGTCTAATCAAATTATTCTGTTAAAGAAGAAAACTACATAAGGTTTGTCCAGCCTTTTATTAAGTGTGTATTTCATAAGTGATAGTTACTGCTTTCCTTTCCCCTCTCCAGAAAGTTTTGCTCACTTTTCAGGCTTACCAGACAGCACCAGTTCCAACATTTGTCCTGTGGTGTGATCCCTCACCTTTCTTTAAAGGATTCAGTTTGGAACTACTCGATGAGATTAAATGGCATACTAGGACACCACCCCTAAATTAAACGAAAGAGTTTCAGATCATGGCTGAAACATAAGGTATTCATCCCACAGTAGCCATTCAAATGTGTCATTCACCATGCATAATAAAATTTTATAGGACAGCAAGAGACACAGTATTCTAAGCACTAATGCATACACCATTATTCGTGAGTAACCTCTTTTACTCGTTCTAGGTCAAAAGTAATATTGTGCTGCTCTGCAACTTCCGGAAAAAAGGGAAAAAAAGAAAAGGCTGAATCTGCAGGCTCATTTAAGATCAGGTATTTGTTCTGAAAAATTAAAAAAAAAATCAGAAAATTCAGATGGGGGAAAAAAAAGAAAAAGGTTATGTAACAAGGTCAAACTATATGAGGCAGTTTTGGTCAAATATTTTTGAATTGGTGCTCAATCTTTCATACTGTCAGGCTTTCTGTTGGACAACAGTGACCTACTGAAAGTGGGACGTTCACACACTGCAAAAAAGTAAAAAAAAAGTGAGAAAATAATAGCCGCTCTGCAAAGTTATTGCCTTATCTTCTCTCTCCTATAAAATTTAGGAAAAATCTGACTGTTCCAATCATTATTGATGTATACTTTGTAATTCTATAGGTATTATTTTACTTTGGACTCATGACAAGTGATGTTATGCATAAAATGATAGCATATGGCTGTTTCCTTGTGTTCTACTTTATGTCCATCAGTGGAACAGAAAAAAATTATTCTAAGAGATAGGAAAAGCATATATTTGAGCTGTTCTTTGAAAAATAAGGCAACAGGTTGATTTTGGTGAAAATTTGGGAAATGAGTTATTATCTATGTATCTTTAATGAGTGAAGATGTGGCCTCCCCAGCTACCTCTTCTTTTCTGGAAGTTGTTCTATGCAAAACTGAAATCATTTGAGTACTTCTAGTCCAGTTCATTTCAAAGTCAGATGAGTGAAGTTACTTCTGTGGCTCAGTTGAGGGACAGCGATATCTTAAACCGCTGCTGTTCTGCCCAAAGAAATTGTCTGTTTGTTAAACAGCTCATCTGAAGACATTATGAAGAAAACATAGAATTGGCATATATCAAACTGCAGTATAAAATGTTATTTTACAATTAATGTTTTCTCTTGAGGGAAATTGTTGGCAAGGAAGTAATCTTTAAGATATTTAACTCTATAAATGGTGGAGATTTTTGGAAGATTGGAACCTTTTTTCCTTTGCAAAAATCTTATAAATCTGCTCCCCAGAAAGCATTTTGACGTAATGATTTATGTGAAAAACTCTCCTCCCATGATATCTTTACTAAATGTACTGTAAAAATTAACCAAATAATAATATTTAGATGATAACTGGGAACATTATGCTATCTTTTTCACTAATCACTGATTTTGTAAGTAAAACTTAACAATTGTAATACTTTCACGAAAAATCTGAACTACGTGTCCTCAGAATATAAAAATTACAATATTAGCTTGTGGTTTTTTGAGTTTACAGCCTTTATTCTGTAATTCAAAATTGAGCAGCCTCCAGGTGGATTGTCTAACTTTGATATGCTTTAGCAATTCAGAAAGATGTTGGAATGTCGTACCTTGAAGTGAGGATTACCATTATTCATATTCCTCCTTCTTTATAGTTTTCTTGTTTGAAGATTAATAATTTAAGGAAGGAAATATTATCTAGAAAGCTAAATAGTTCATCAGTGGTTGTTAAATAACAGAAGAAGAGTACTTTTTTCTTAACTTGAGTCTGTTCCTAGAAATAGACTGATAAACGCTGTTTGTCTGAGGAGCTTTTTCAAGGTGGGAGGGGAAATGCTTCAGCTTCAAAGAGATTTTAAGAGATTGTTCAGCCTCAAATTATTGCTTGTGTTGGGGTATGTGAGGCAGGAGTCAGACTAAATAATCATAATAAACTGGCCCAACTTTGTAATATTAACCCAGGAATTACAGCACTTTGTTCCTTCCTATGTCCATTCTGTAGATGGAGTAATTTAGTTCAACTTTCAAAGCTAAGAATGCAGGACAATATTGGAGTGTTCAGCTGTCCTAAATAGCTCACTCAGGTCCATAAACTTTTAGATTTAATTTCAAGCATTAGTTTTTAGGTCTTAGTTGTAGGTTCAGTTAATTTTAATTATTATATAATTAACCATTAAATTTGAAAATGTTGTGGGCTTTTAAATGGGTAGGGCTTGAAATTCAACCTTTGAAATCATAATTTTGGACAAGAGTTGATGAAAATAATAGAAAGTTGAAGTCCTTTTGTCCTTCTGTGTTCAGGATCACACTTCTATAGAGGTAAGAAATTCATTACTCTTCTAACTCCTGTTGGCTGTGCTCACTGAATAATATTCTGAACGTTTGAGCTGGATTCTAATCTAGCAGACAAATCATCAGTGCAAGAGTAACCCTGTTTTAATTGCAGGCCTCAAATGTGCACATTTATGCAATATTTTAGTCTAGAATGACGTTCTTGGAGGAACTAATGGAAAAGCCAGAAGTAGCACATCCAGACTCCTATCAGACAAAGATGTAAAGAAAAGCAACTGGAAGAAAATGAGGACACTAATTTAAAAAAAAAAATAAAAATTCTCCTCTCTCACAAGCCCACATGCATTTTAAGCAAAAGTACATTATTTTCTGGACATTTTAACTCTCAATGTTAATTTTAGAACTCAATGAGGACCACTTAGGACTTTCACAGTGTCATTTCTATAATAAAAGAGAACCTGAAAGTGATCACTAAGCCACAAATGGCTATTAAAGGGCATTGATGGTTATGGAAAGTAGGAAGTGAATTCTGAAAGGAATTCTAAACACCCTTCAAAGTAGATTATTTAAATTGAACTGTTCCACTAAGTGGACTATTTATTCAAGGTAGCCTTTATTTGATTTAGTTTATTTTAATTTCCAAAAAGAAAATTGATGAATACACTTCCAATCCAAATCTCCCATATTTTTTCTAACCTTCCTGTCTTTAAAACAATATCTGTAGCGATATCAGCCATGCTAATTGGTTAAATACTGTGTTCCCATGCTTTGATGCTCTAAAACATTAAATAATGCTAACTTTTTTTTAATAAAACATTGCTTCATTGTCTGGTTTGCATTTGAAAGTAACAAATGACAAAATTTGTTTCTTTGCAAATAACTACATGTACTTTATGTTTAGAGTGTTACTCTAGCACAGCATAAACAAAACACTTATGAAATGTTTCTGCAATTGAGTTGCTGAAGCCTGGTGTTTCAGGTTTGGATTTGTCTTACACCTTCTTCCCTCTGAAGGAGAGTTATGTCTTAGACTAGAAATGGCAGTGCTGCATACTGAGGAGGCTGAGCATAATGAACACTGAAATCATAAAATGGGTGATAGAGCTGAAAAGGCTGGTATCAAAGACAGCTCTGTATTCCTGCAAAACTGCTGGCAAGAGGTTATGACTTGAGATGCAAAGAAAGGTTCTAGCGTGTAACTTTGTCCATGGCTATACAAATCCAGATGCTGCTGATCTAAGCAGCTGTGTCAGAAAAGGGCTATTGGCTAAAATCCAGTCAACACAAGAAACATTACAACTCCTTTTGGAGGTCAATCTTTAAACTCTTGGTGATCCAAGTTATCTATTATTAATATTGAAGATGAGGAAATCAAAAGATAGTATTGCTGCTTTGGGAGTAATGAAACAACATCAGGCATTAAGATGTCAAACACCATATACTAGGTAATGCAAAAAAGGAAATGTTGATTCTTGGAAGTATGTGAGATTTTCTTAAGACTTCAAGATGTATTAGTATCTCTATACAAGTAATGAGTAAAATTTAATTTACGTACATACTGTATATAAATCTGGCCAACTTTGCAGTGCTTACTAGCCATGGGCCATTTCGATTTGTGTGTTCATTATCCATTAAGTTGAACCTCCTATTTTTGATGTATGTCATGCATATGCCACTGTAGTACACTGAACTGCATGAAATCAGACTGCATCACAGTTTATATTAATATTTGTACAGAACAGATACCCCTTACTCTACAGTACCAGCAGGTACTATATTAAAATAATTACCAAAAATTACAAAATATGCAATTCCAAGAGGACTTTACTAAGATGTCTTAAGTCTGGAGTAGAGAAATGGCCTCAAGATGAGCAATGTGGTCCGACCTTCTAGCTAACAACATTTATGCCAGTTGCTGCAGATGGCAATAGTAGCTTGTTCTATATTGTAATGCAGCTATATGCGAGTAGGGACTACTTTGTAACCATAAGCTGAATTAAATGAGTTGGGTTTTTTTCCTAACAAATCAATCAAACTGTGGTATAGCAAAGACTTACAGTTCAGTACTGAGATAATCTGGATAGGAGACTTTGTCCTTTACACATAAGATATGGTTTTAAATCTATTAAAAAAAAAAAAAAGTATAGCTTCATAAAATAAAATAAATTATTCTTATTGAGAGAGTGTCATTATGGTACATCATGTTGATAAGATTCAGTGTTGTGAGAGATCTTTTGTAGACAGTATGAGCAAGATGTGTGAAGTGCTCATCTGGTGATAAGTGTCTTGGAACAAATTGTACTGGTGGAGAAAGTTTTATTAAGGAAGATATGTAGATAAATGTGCACATTCATGGTCACTTTAATTTCTTTTTTGCCCATTTTATTTACTCTCTTAGCTGTAAACAGGTGAAAGGTGCAATATCCTTACTCTCACAAATATGTTGTAGCTCTGGTACATGTATACATATGTCTACATGTATATTAATGTTGGCTTAAGAAAACAAGAGTGAAAAGGGTAAAAGAGTAGATTAAATTTACCAGGGGAGAGTAGATTAAATTTACCATTTAGTGTATCACTATCAGTAAGATGGAAAAAAACCCCATACTATTCTACCATAAATCTTTCCAAAGATCTGTAGGGTGTATCCTAAATCACGGTAAGTACAGAATGCAACATCACTCTGCCATTACAGTGTTGCTGTTGTGGTATCCTGCTACTTTTAAGTTGTTTTATCCTTTGATTTCTATGGTTTTAAAAAAGAGGTAATGGGATGGAGAATCAGGTGCAATATCTCTTACCATTTCTTTTATGGGTTTTATAGCAACAAACAGAATTCCACAACAGAGATGAAAGTATTATTCCCTACTAGGTTTGGTGGATAACTTTTGACATTTTATAGAAAGGATGAAATTTTCTGAGCGCCTTTTGTAACTAATAAATTCAGTAAGTATATTCCATAATGGTAGCAATGGGCAAATAGTTTTGTCAATATTTATTTAAATGCTAGCTGATCTCACTGCTTCTCTTAGATCTGACTATTGCAAAAGCTCTCATAAGAAATCCACATCCTCAAGTAAAATTTTGAGCTTATTAAAGCCAATGGCAAAACTCTCCACGAGCAGCGGGGGTGGACAGTGGGGGGAGGCGAATGCTCCTCAGGCCAGAGGGGTGGAGTATAGTTATGTTTAAACACAAGTGTGGTTTATCTAAGCTTGGAAGGGAGATGCATCTCGCACCTCACGGAAGCCAGAGCCGAGTTTGGCCAGTATGTACCCTTAGGGCAGTGGTCTGTATAGTGCTTACTCAGGGTTGCCAAATGGTCTTATGGTGTGTGTTCTCCCTTGTCCTCTCTGCATACAGCCCTGTCTGAGCTTTAAATAACGGACAAGGAAAGTACTGCTTATTCTTCAGCCTCCAGAAAACCAAAATTTAATTTCTTTAACAATAAATCTGTCATAAAAGGTTCTGAGAGAGAGAGGTGAATGTGGAAGGAAAGCTTAAAGCAGGGAGCCATAGCAACTGAACCTAAACCTGATCCAGATCTGAATACAGATTACTGTAAATCAGTGCCTGGCAGACAGGCTACACAAGTAAAAAGAGATCATGTTTATTTAAAAAATTTTCTCTTGATTTGCTCAATTCTTGGAGGCTGGGTTATTATCTTTTAACTTCGGGTTGATAGTATTGCAGTTTTGTAGTTAACATACCCACCATACTTTGCAGACAGACTCAAAGAGCAATTGCTTTAGGCTATCTTATTTTTTAAACATTTATAATAATAATAATTAAAAAAACCCCAACCCTAAACCTTTTTCACGAAGCCTTTTGTCTGCTATATCACAGACACAGAGCCAGAACTGATGTATTATAGACACAGAGGAACTGTTAAGAGTTGTAGTAGCAGTTTCAACTGAATTACATTTACATTATTTTTTATTCAGTTGCTGACTTTCTGACCCTTGTAGCTACCAGACTTCTGAAGTGTTGTACTCCCAGACAGGTGAGAATCCACAAGTCAGGACACGTGATGACAGTACGTGTCTGGCACATCAGAAGATGCGATAAGAAAGGGCTGCATAATGCTAACCTGACGAGTTGGATATGCGCTGCAGGAAGGAATCTGTGAACTTTAAGTCCTCCATGGTAGCCCAGCTGCAGCACTGTGACCTCGCACTCATTCCATAGTGGGAGCTGGTCAGATACCGTGAGCTCATCCATAACAGAAGAGGGTAACCAGCAATGACTAGTTTGAAGATACATAGAGGAGGAGGCTGTCACAATATGTCGCAGTTGTACAAAGTATCTTTATCTTTAAGGTGGTAGTCAGCAATATGAGTCTAATGCAGAATGCAGTATACTTGACAGGTTTGTGTTAAATGATCTTTGCAGCCTTGTCAGAGTGGATCTTGCTAGGTATATCGTGGGGTTTTTTGGTGCAGTTCTGTGTGATTGTTTCCACCAACACAGGTCAGAGCAAATGTAGGAGACTGGTTTCCAAGCCTGCCTCCACAGGTTATTACATTTCTCACTTCCTGTTCGCTTTCCATCTTCTCTCTGATTCTCAATATATGTGCACTCCCTCACACATATGCAAATGTACATACATACAACTGCTATCACTCATTGTTTCAGCCCATTGCCTTTGAAGTCCATTTCCAGGAAACCCCTCAAACCACTGCATGACTTAATTTGGTAACTTCTTTTTTTACTAGTCACTTGTTTTCATCTGGAAACACATCCATCACCCCTAAGCAGGTTTGTGATAGACTATGGAAATTAGTACTTTGCAAAAGATCACACATGTAATATGTATCATATAATCATTTTTTACATTAGGAGTCTATTACTGAAGGTAAAATAACATCTTTGAAGAGACATGAAATAAAATTATATGGAATGCAGCACAAGTTTAGAATAAGTCCTCATCCCTCTTTCTTGCATAAATCATGGGCTACACTAAGGATAATCACTTCAAGCAAAACAGAACTTTTAGCCTGTACGACTGTACCACACTTCATTAAAATCAGTGGAAAGCTTATATTTATTGGGTGTGCAAAGCCTGTGCAAAATTGTGCGATGAGATTAGTTATGTCAGTAATGCAGGTGTTTGAATATATGTAGGAGTACTGCCTAAACCAAAACCCTACTCCCAAGGTCATAGTTACATCAAGGACTTAGTTTAAGAAGTGATTACATAGGATTAAAAAAAAAATAAGCCCCCAAACAAGCAAACAAAACAAACCCCTTTGATCAAGCAATCTCTTGAAATTCTTGGGAAGGAGTCCACAAATTGTAATTGTTATTGCTGTAGTATAAAGCATAACTGAGTTTGTAGCAACTGTAAAGTTTCTTGCTGCTGTTGAAATAACTAAGTGCCAGTCTCCTACTTTACATTTAGTAAGGGCAAGGCATACTATTCAGTGGAAGAAAATGTTGCCAAAATACTTGAACTATACAACAAAATATCAGAGATGTATTACTGCACGTGGTACTGGGATAGTAAATAGGAACTTATACCTGATACACAATTTAAAAGGTTTTTAAGTGATTTTTCCATTGTTTTATTTCCATTCATTCCTGATTCATACTTTTTTCCATTCTTTCATACTGTTATTAAAATCGTGGGAGTTCTCTCCCACAATAAATAGCTTAATTGTTAATAGGAATTTTTTGGATTCCAACAGCAACTTCTATCTGAAGATATCTAAAGATTTTTAAGGGAAAATGAAAATTCATAACCCAAACATGGGTGTTTTAAATATTCGGAAAACAAACAACAGGAAAGATAAAACATGCCTTTTTGTTTTTTCTTTGTGGGACAGTTGAGTAACTCGGTAAAATATAATGTACTGAGGAAGAAGCAGAGCCTCATTGAAACCAGTTCTGTTCTGTGAAGATACTGGTACTGTCAAAACTAAGCAACTTTCCTCGCCCTGATCATTTCAGAAGTCATCATTCAGAAAATCCCCTCATCATGGTCAAGGTAAATGTAATTGAGCAGTCTCACATGCGGTCAAATGTATGCTTAGAAGTCAGAGTGAATTCTTTTTTATAACAGTCATATTATCTCCCCAAAACAGTGGTACTTCTTTTTTCTTTTTTCTTTCCTCTTTCCTTTTTTTTCTTTTTCTTTCTTCTTTTTATTTTTTACCTTTTCTCTCCTTTTTTCCTTCTTTTCTTTTATTCTAATTTTTTTTTTTAATCACAGTGTATATCATGTAGTAAGTTAAAAACTGAGCAAAGTTTTAAACAGAAGATCAAAGACTGTGAGTAAAGATCAAGAACCAAGTTCCGGAGTCATTGGTCAAATGACTGCAGAGGTTGGACTATGAGATGGATGTATTCATCACGGCACAGTAAAAAAACCCTGGAGTACTTGCTATAGAAATCCTACTCAAAATCCAAATTAATTAGGTCAATTTCCATTTGCTGAGCCAAAACCAGGAGTATAGCAATTACGTTTTGATTGTGTAGATTGGTTAGGATGATCACCTAAATGTGAAAATTAAGGAAATTTTGATTAGCACAAGAGCTTAATTTTTCTAACTGTTCCATATCAAAGTACTTGTAAGAGGTGTTATCTGGGTGGTTTAAGAAATTGATGAGCTTTGCATCTGTAGTAAATGTTTTTAAACTTTAATGTAGGTGATAGATGTTTTATGTATGCTTGTTGCAAACATGAACACTACTAATTAGAAGGTTTGGCAGAGCTGTTTGTATCCATAGCTCAGGAAAGGACAGCAGACTAACTGCACAAACCTATGATATACCAGTATTTCTTGCTAGATGCCCTAGCAGGTGGAAAGATTGATGACTTATTGTTTAACACAGTATTAAGCAGTTTGACAATTTAATTGTTTGTACTTATTGACCATAATCATATTTTCAATCAACCTGTATACTCATCTGTTCCACAGACTTGTTTGGGTTTCCAGACACATACCTTAGACTATAACAGTAAGCAGATGGGCATTCTTGTCTTTGTACTAGTCTGAACAAAGGCTGTGCACCTGATTAATTTTTCATGAACTTTCTTTTTTGTCCAGTTCTATTCAGGGCATCAGCATTTGATTGTTGCAGTTCACATCCGGAAGTATAGATGACAATTGTAAAGAATGTAATAGCACTTTGGGAGTCAGTGCCTGTCAGGTTAGGTGACTGTATTACTGCTGATCACATGAGAAAGTGCTATTTACCTCTGCAAGTATTTGGATATCCACAACCTGTGCACAAGCTTAGGAGCAGAGGAACAAGTAGTAAGATTCAGAGTTATTGCCTGTTTTCACTATGGACTTTGGTTAATAGCATACTACTGGTGGAGGTGGCTATTTGAGGAATGAGTGAGGTGGGATTTTTTGTTTGGTTTTTTTGTTGTTGTTGTTTGGTGTTTGGGTTTTTTTTAATAGTGAAGATGGTGACCTTTTTTTACAACTGTTATGAGGCAAAGGTATTCGTGAGTATTTCCAGTCTGTCGCCAGCTATTAGCTAGAATATCAGATGAGCTATTTAAAGAAGCACTCAAAGGACAGTGTTACAAGACCACAGCTCTCCACCAAAGTTTATACAGCTGTAAAGCAGAGCCAGTCTGCTTCTGCATCCAAATTGAACCACAAAGAAAGATGATTACAGGTTTTCCACAACTGTGAAATTTTTTCTCTGGATATCTGTTCCCTTCCATTATCACTCATGTAACATGAACAGCAATGGATTCCTGCTCTTGATCTAAGTATATATGTGTTTATTCAATGTGTCTTTCTTGGCTCTTTCAATACAAGCCTATCATCACCTGGGTCCTGGAGAGGGGGAAACCAGAAATGGTCATTTGATGCCTGCCTAAGAGGAGAAGATCATGGTTCACAGTATGACACAGTCTTCTCCTGAGAGCTGAGTTCTTATACTGCGCTGACAGTGGAGGTGGTGGCCACAGTTTACAGTAGGATGTATTACAAATCAGATATGATTTCTCCTTGAAACAGTTAACACATCCACTCTTGTCAGTTCAGGACAATTCTTTCCTCTACACCTGCTTGCACCCCATGGGATTCTTTGCCCAGAGTGTGTTAATAAGGTTTTTCATCTTTGTGTGGTGTTGACCATCCTGAAGTCCTTCTAAAATGATTGGAAACTGAAGGCACTCAGAAACAGTTCAGTAGCTCACATGGGTAGACCCTTTTTTGATATTAATGGAAGCTGAATTTGATCTACAACTGGACAACAATTATTTAGTTAGGACTTCTCTCTTTCACCTTTCACTTTTTATGAAACCATCTGTCCCTGAACTGTGAGTGTCTATCTAAAAACTAATGTAACAGTGCACACAGTTGGGTTATGAGCTATGTAGTCTTTTAAGCACCCTGGTCCCTCCTTCTCTTCATGTAAGCAGCAAGGTGCACATGTGACCAACGTTTAAGCTCTAACCTCCTTTCCACTCATCTGGGGCATGCATAAGGCTGTCAAATGATTGAGTTGCGAAAGTCTTACAAGTGCATCTGCTGGCGTGTTCTTGTCTCCTGGCTGGAGGTCCTAACCCTCGTTTTGGTGATGTGATGGATGAGATATGAGGAATGATGGACGTTAAAAAAAAAAAAAAAGAGGACATGTGGGATCCTCATGAGAGAGTATGGCAGATGGTGTTTGCCAGAAGAGTTCGTATTTGAAGGGTCTTGAAGCATCTCTGAAAAAGAGGATGGCAAGCTTGTGGTATATATCAGATGAATGAATTTTTCTGGTAGGCTAACCACAATCTGTGTCTTGCAAATGCCTGAATTAATTCAGTCTCCATTTATGGCAAATTTTTGTTGCCCTTCAGAGGAATTTATAATTGCCACAGCTAGTTCATGCAGTTGACAAGTGGGTGTACATACCTTGCATTTCAAACATAATAACAGTCTTTCAGGAGAACTATTTTGGGAGCAGGTGAATTTGCATACCAATAACAAGAAAGGAAATTGCATGCACTGTTGAGACACAGGAAAGTAGAAAGAAACAAAATTGATAAAGGGAGCAGAATAGTCTTGCTGTATGGTTTGTTTCTGGCTGTAATGATATAGAAGGTTTGATAATGAGGCGTACACCTGTCAGACAGACAGGATTCTCTTGGTACCTTCATCCTCTTAGTACTCACGATGACTTGAAATGGACTTCTATGTGCTTTTGAAAGGGACTCGGGCTATGCTGTTTTACTGTGCACCAGTACCAGTTACAAAAGAAAGATTATACCCTAACTGTGTATTATTTTCTCTGCTATTATTTCCATACAGCTTTAGACAACGTGATAGTTTCTACAATCCTAAGAAGTAGCAAGGACTCAAACACTATAGCTTTGTAAAATCTAAAGGCAAAGTTTTGGTGTTAACCTTTACTGAAGTTGACAGTTTTAACTCACGCTGAAATAGATATTTTTACTTCCTTGTTCTTATCCTTTTGTCTGTGTAATGTTGGGTTTCAAATACATTGTGGAGAATTCCAACTTCTTGGAAGAAAAGAGATTATATGTGTTAGAGGTGATCGGGTAGTTCACAGCATAATTGACTTTACTAGAGCAGTCGTCTTTTTAGCTTCTCCTTGTATCACACTCTTCTGATGTTTGGCTGATTTCCCATGTCCTTCCAGTGTTTGGGACACACTCATTTTGAGTATCCACTCAATGCCGAATTTTCTAAAATGTACTTCACCAGTTACATTCACTCTTACTTGTTTTCAGTTTGCTCTCCTAGCTTCCAACTGTGTTCACAGTCATCCTTCTTTCTTAGTGCAAACAATTATCTCGTATGCGAGCCCTTTGTAGGCTTTGTTTGTTAGGAGGAGGAATTGATAAAATTAATCAGATACAAAGTTTGGTGCAGTCCTGATTATTGGTCAAGTACATGCACAAAATCTTTTATGTACAGCATTCAGAGGAACAAACAAGTGACAGTATTTATTCTCAGAAATACCGAGTTGGACTCTCTAATGTTAATTGCACCCAAAAAAGCTGTCTTTGTACCTCTGGTAAAGAACCTAGTTCCCTGGGTAGGGTTTATGACTCTGGCTCAGCTTTGGGGGCTGCCGCAGTGGCCAGCAGCTTCTACTGTGCCCAGCTGTTCCTCTGAATAAAGGGGCTTTTAAGTAGGAGCATTAGCCAGAAAAAGTTGTGCTCAACTGCCTCATCCATTTCGACATTTCGGTGATCATCAGCGAGAGACCTGCTTCATTCTAGCCATTAATGCTTTTCCAGTATACTACCGCTACATTCAAATAAGTCTCTTGCTAGATAGCTGTTAATGAACTATGACTTCAGTGTAGGTATGGTCAGCTGATGGAAGTTACAGATTTTTCTCTCTCTGTCTGGTTTGTCTCTGTTGGAGTGGCATATACTTATAATAGATTCTCTTAGGGATTCAGTCTAGTATATTTACTGGCAAATGTGCTGTTTATACTTCAGAAGTAGTTAAAAACTGGCAAGTGGAATTCACCTAGATCCATTTCAAGAAAGAATACCTTTTGTGTGTAGCCTGGCAAGTAAAGTTCTATTACACAACTGAAGATGTTCTAAAACTTCCTATAAATGTTACACTATTAAATGTGGGTAGATTAGAGGAGAAAGAGGATTAGTCAGTAAGTTTCTGTTTGAGGAGTTTGAGATAAAAGAAAAAAATCCCTTTTTCTAAAAAGATAACAGGAAAAACATAAAATTGCAGGCATGTAAATACAGTGTGTATATATGTGTCTGCATGTATTAAAGTGTTTCTCCATTTGATAGAATGAAAATAAATATTGTGGTATCTTTCATCTGTAATCAGACAATCTGATTAGACTAGCATAATCAAAAGGTGGTAAAGGTGTATCAACACACCTAGACCACTGCTTGTCAAGGACTTTCCTCTTTAGTATACACACCTATCTTTCCTCTTGTTTAATTTTCACTGTGTCAGGCCAGCAGGTCAAGTAATTTCTTCTTCAGGTTTCAGTGTCTGTAATCCTACTGAGTACCCAGCCTGAATTTTCTGTTTCTATATTTCCTGTTGCTACCACTGTGGTTTTTGTCCCCTTTTCCATTAAGTGTTGACTGATGTCATGAGATCAGAACCTCTGTGATCGTTTGAGAGTGAAAAGTTAATCAGTCTTACAGTTGCAGAGAAAAGCTTGTCATTGTGATCAACATGTAATTATTGCTAGCCTTCCAGTGTCTAAGTAAATGCAAACTGCCCCTTTTATCTGAACTCTGACTGCTGATTCCTGATCACACTCCCACTGTTTTATTATGGGCTGATCTGTGGTGCTGTAGGCCGACATGTTAATAAAGTAAAAACTGATATCAGTGGGAATCTGCTGTACAAAGTACTCCACAATTTCATAAAAAGTGGGGTATTTCCTGGATATGGCAGAGTAACAGCAAGTTTTCCATCAGGCCAGCAAGTAGGACTGTTACTGGCCTTTTGGAAGCCCAAGCCATTACATAAAAGTAATGAGCTTCTGTGCAACATCTGTATAATGCAAGAACGTCCAAACTGACTGAGACCAAACATCCCTTTACCCCAGGATCCTTCCCTTGACAGTGGCCAAAAAAGAAGTGTGTGAAAAAAGTGTAAGGAAAGGGCCAATCGGAACTGATACTTTGAGAAGACTCTTTCAGCCGCCAACAAGCTGGGGCAGCTCAGGGATTCCTGCTCTGGGGCGATTTAGTAACTTTCAGTCTTTTGGGAATATTGACTGCAGTAAGAACTTGGGACTGTTCAAACATCCTGATTTCAGCCTGTCAGTGAAAATATCAATTGATGTTTTAAACTATAGAAAATGACAGAAACCAGGAAAATATTAATGATTTCTTCTTGACTTTCCATGGTAGCACCCAAGGCTTCAGCACTTTGGGGCTAGATAAAAGTCATTCTGAGAAGGCAATATATGAGGATTTAACATACAAATAAAAGGGAATAAAGTGGCAACTGATTATTTTGTTTATTGTATCTTTGCTTTTGTTTTATTTTTTTTACTACGAAACAAGGAATAAGGCCTGGAAATCTAATTAGGAGAAAAAAAAAAACATGGATAAAGAAATACAGACAAAAAGGGTTAAGTCATATCTGATTATTTTCTTGGAGGTGGTTAGGTTGGGGGAGTATATTTCACATTACAGAAAATTGAGTCATAGATCCAATCTCGTGCAGGATTAGTTTTAACAAAGCCTGTTATCTTTAATGGGAGTGTTTATGCCTACAGAACTGAGTTTACAAAAAATCTTTGCTGATTTGAGTGCTTTTGATAGGCATTTGAAGGCACAAAAGATGCAAATTCTGCAGATTTATTGAAAAAAAAAAAAGTTTAGTAATGTTACCATAGATAGATATGAATTAGTGAGGCAATCATAAAGATTGTAAGAAAATATTCCTAGGGTAGATAAAGTATAATAGGTTCCAGTTCTCTAGGAGATTTTAATGGAATTTGTCATGAGAATCTATTGTTAAAATTAATGGCTTATGTTGCTTACAATGATATCTTATCTAGCAGTCAAATTTGGTTTTGACTCAGAACAGATTCCAGCTAATTCTAATATAATTTCCTAAATTATGTTTTCATGATGCATACCATAGCTTCAAAATTAGAACTATTTATTTTTTTTCTAAATTGTGGTGAAATTTTTATTAAGTTGCTAGCTTATCCTTGTCATTCTCTCAAAATAAAAGAAAAAAAGAGAACAGAAGTATTTTCACCCTTTTCAATCATGTCTCCTAAAGGTAACTAAAAAATAATCGTTAAAAAAAAAAAAAATCTAATTCACTCATAAGATGTTATACTTTTCTGCCTGGGAATAATTGTACAAAAAGGAAGCACAATTTTTCCAGATATTTATTTCTGTCATATTACTAATTTTTCTGTCAAAGTTGTTATTTGTTGTTTTGTTTTTTTTTTTTTTCTTCCAACACAAATTGAAGCTTATAGAAACAAAATTTGTTTGCCAGATGCAATATCCGTCCAATACATGTAAGGAAAATCCTGAGTTAGGAAGCTTGAGGATAACTTTGTGAGTTGCTTAAAGGAAGGATTTTTTTGGCACAAAACCATCCTCCCACACCAGTTACATATTTGGAAATGGAACTGGATGCTTGGCTACTAGGTCCATGTTTGGACACAGTGTAGTTTCTAAGATCATAGTTTTACCCTTATGAGCTGCTTTTTCAAAAATGCCAGAACAGTATTGACACCAGAGCCACTGGTGATTTAGAAATCCTCTGTCACATTTCTTCTTTTCTATTGCTAATATTAGTTTTAGTTGAATGTATTAATTGAAATGTCTGCTCCTGAGAAAAATAGAGCCATGTTTTTCTGATTTGCCTTTTCATTTATAAGATCTGCAAAGAGTAATTTTCATTGTATCAACCCTTAAATCACAATCTTTAATGACATTGAATCTTCTTTTTAAAAAATCCATTTATTTCTGAAGAAGTTACTGTAGCTGTTGTGAAAAGAAATTTGATTTTTCATTACTTTCATTTTCAGTCAAAAATTCGTAGGAATTGCAGCTTGTGTTATCATAGGAAACTGTATAGCTCTGCCTTTGATATCAGTGCTATAAAAATGACTTCTCCCCTTGCAAAACTGTGTAGTGCAACAATTCAAAACAAGAAGAAAAAAGCTATGATTCTTTCTTTCCTAGAGGCTTTCCATCATTTACATTCACCAGTGAAAGCCTGGCATGTACCTCAAGGACTAATGATAATGAAAAATGTTGTATTAAAGAAGAGAAATCTTTCATAACTTGCATACTAACACACTGAACTCATTACAGCTTGTCTTACTGCAGCATGCTCTTTTATGTCTGCCGTAATGCACTTCATTTTCAAGAGACTATGACGTGCACTGATTCTGTAAGCATTTTTTCTCTTCCTTATTTTCACAAGCTGCCTTTGGTTGTCATAAACTACTCACTTATGGGATACAAATTAGACACTAGGGTTTTCTGCAGTTTCTGACTAATATCAAGATCTGAAAAATTATATTTAATATGTATCTGGGGCAAGTAATTGTTTTCCATTTTTCTAGAGCAGAGTACCTGTGACGTTGTAGCTCAGGAGTTGCCAGCAACCTCAGCATTTTTATTCAAATAGTGAGCTGTTTGTGGCAGAGGCTGTCTTTTTTGCTGTGATTCAATTTTTTGGTAACATGTGCAGGGAAACTGTGTTCATGGTTTGACGTTCTAGGCATTATTATGTTGTGAGTAGTCAATAATAACCATACATTTTTGAAGGGTTTATAGATAAATTGTAATAGTTTACTCCAAGTTGAAATGTGTAATTTCTTGGAAGTGAAACATTGCTTCGTTTTTGGTACGTACTATTTATATAGGTGTGGCCACAGCTTTGGGGTACACCTTCAAGATTAGCCATGACACCCTAATTTGCCATTCAGTAAGCTGTTCAGTCCTTCTGTAGTTTTCTCCTGAAAAAAACCCCAGTATTAATATTCCTAGCTGCATTTGGTAGAAGTAGCACAATTGATAACTCTTTGCTCTCAATCTGCCTTCTGTTTCACAAGCAACTCCCACTGAAATCTTGACTCAATAAAATACGTAAACATATTTGACTTTAAACCAATCTAAAAGATAGAAGAATAATGGAAAAGTTGGAAATGAACATATGAACGTCCACAACATAGCTCTAAAAAACTATTTCTGCGATTGATTTTAAGTGACCTGTGTAAAAATCTTGATGAAAATGGAAAAATGTCATGCACACAGACAAAAAATAATTGAACAGTAGTTGCAGTTTTCCAAAGAGCTCTGCTCCAGTAACTATGAAAGCAAATTGCTCTGATTAAGTCATAACAAAAGTATGTTTAAGATATAAAAGCATCCCAATTCGGTTGTGCTAAAGAATTTGTCTGTTAGACATATACTTTGTATTTGAAGATGTATTTTTACATTTTGCATTGAGTACGTCTAACTTGATTCTTTTTAGTTCTATAAACTCTGTGTTCTGTGCTTCTTTCAAAGTTAACAAAGCCTTCTCAAAAGAAACTCAGCTACTTGACATAATGCTTTAATATAATATTATGAGATTGACCTAGACTGCCGTTCTCAACAGAAAAGTGACTATAAAAATGATACGAGTTTTCTGAAAGGCAAAAAGAAAATTCGGATTCAAGTTAAATAAAGGCTTAAACTATCCAAAAGCTATCTTTAGAACACTGAAAACCGAGTTTCATTTAGTGGCATCTCAAACTCTGTAAGGTAAACAGGATTTTCTTTTATTCCTATAATTGAACAAGAAGAAATCTAACATAAACTAACAGTACATTTCAATACACTCCATCAAAAGATACTTGTCACCTGCCCCTCTTTTAGATGGCTTATCCATGAGCAATATGACAAATTTTCAAAAACAATTGAACAAGTCAACATAAGCTGAATGAACAATGCAATGGCAATAAATATCATGTTACTTCAGTTCACCATTAAAAAGAAAGGAAGAAAACCTCCTACAACTCAATAACATCAGTGAGAACCTGCTTGCCTTTAAGCCAGCCTGAAAGAGAAAAGATGTAAATGCTGAGAAATTACACATTCCTCTTACTAAGTGGTTCTTTTTGTTAAAAAGAAAGTCAAGGGAAAGAGTATGATGGAAGGAATACAATGGGAGAAAAGAGAAAAGTCAGGTAGGGTGAGGCTGAGAAATACTTTGGAGAAGAATTTGGAAAGAAGGGGAAGAAAACCTCTAATAGTCCACAATTAAACACTGATGTTGACTTCAGTGCTCATGGTTGTATCACAGGTCTGCATGTACAGGTTACCAAACAGTTAAAAAAATACCAGGTGCTGGTACTATTGCACTATTTGTGACAGTATTTTTGTGTTAGTCAACCTTGCCTTGGTTTTAGACCATGCAACAGATTGTTAAGCTCTAGTAAATCGATTGTGAATCTGAAACCTGCCTCTTTTCTGTGCCCTACACCAAGACCAAACTATGCTAGATGGGGCTAAACAAAAACTTGACATCAAGAAGAGGTAGGACAAATAGTTGTGGCAGCAGAGATCGCTGAATTTAGACAATACAGTCTCTCAGTGTCGGTGGGGATTGCTGGGTCTGGTATGGTTGCCTTCTCCAATCTGGCTGCACATGGTTCGAACTGGCTTGCAAAAAAAATTGCTGTCCTTTGCATGCCTGCGTTTAAGGTAAACTAAAACGTATGTTTGTTTGCCTTAAAATGCTCTGATGCATACTCTGGCAGCTCATAAGCTGAACAGTTAGCAAAAAAAGACATCTTTGTAGCATGCCTGGGAGGGAAAACTGCAAGTGGTAAATTGGTCAGCCACCCCAAGCCTTACCTTGCCTCTGTGAAGGCAGGTTAAATTGCACGTAGTCAGTTATTGATGCTCAGTTGACCTTTGGGTAACTCAAAGCTACAGTAACTTAGTCAGCATATGTAACCTTAGCTTTCATTTAAAAAATGACAAATGAAGCCAGTGACAGAACTTTGGATCCTGCCATTCCCAAATATCTCTGTGTTAATTATATACCTTATATGCTTCAGTGAATATGAATACACGGAGAACATTTTTAAATTCTGAAAGTTTCCATTAAAATTTGAGCTCAAACAGCCCAGCAAGATAGGGATTTAATCCTTCAAACTCTGATGATATTTGCAGGTCTAGGTCCTCGACTGACTTCTTTTTTACTTTATGGAAATTCAATGCCAACTTATTTCAATTCAAGTGCTACGTGCCAAATAGTTATGATTTTTCTCTTCATTAAGAAATAGAAAAATCAGAATCTGAATTTAAATGAAAATGTTAAAGAAACATACTGAACCAATTCTAAGTATTTCTTAATGGGAAATCAGAGCATGAAATTATATCTTCATGTAAATGTAAATTTCAGCTTTATGTTAATGAAAAATAATGTTTTAACTGCGTAAAAGCTTGTGTGAGCTTAGTATGAATCCAGTAAGGATATTTTAAACAAATATAAAGCTCTGGTGAAATACCTTTTTGCTCTAAAAAGTCATAGTAGAAGAATCACTCTGGAATGTACTAGACTATGTTCTAGTATTTCCTCCGCTCTTTATTATAAACAAGTGTTTACATCCAAACCAACCTAGATAGGCAAAGGTACTATTGTTAAAAAACAAAAGGAACAGTAAAGATACACTCAATCCCTTGAAAAAAAAACAACCACAGAAATTTCTTAACTTTGCTGTTATTAATGTGTGGGGTGACTGAATCAAGCTAAGATACTGAAATGTTCCATCATTTTATGTCCCATAAAGGCAAATGAAGACATTTTCTCCAAACAACTTTGCTGATTGGAAGAACACTCAAAAAAATGGGAGCATTATGTAAGACTAAAAGTAATTTGAATTTAGTAGGATAAAGATTAATCATTTGGGATTATCAGAAACAACAGCAGGCGGACTGAAAACAAAACTGGGGAAAATGGTCTAAAGTACATGCTGCAGAAAGCCAAGACAGAAGCTGTTTCTGCAGAGTAGTCATAGTTTCTTAACTGGAAATACTGAGTCACTCAGAAGCTCAAAAAAAACCCCAATCAAAAAAATAGTAATGTAAAAATACTAGTGTCTAACATAATATTTTTGTTACCTTTCTTCTGTTCTGGTGTACAGAATAACTGTAGAATTATATTTTCAATATTTTTCTCTCCCTGCACTTAAGGGTTAGAAACTCAGCTTTATTTTTTAATGAAAGTTATATTTTCATGTATATTTTCATGTTCTTATTTTCAAGAAAAATAAGAAGCATGCAGGCAGAGATAGGGACCAGGGAAAAAGAACAGCTAATTGCATCAATTAATGTTGCAAACGTGCAACAGAATGGTCATAACTGTGGTCCCACTGGCCTTGTTCCAGTTATTCCCTCATTTTGAATTAATTTTCAAGCATTTAGAGACACTTTAAAATTGCAAACTCAGTAGAGCATGATAGGCATCTAATCTGAAAGAAAAAAGAAAAATCTAGGTTGTATGTTGGTAACCCAGCATAAAGTGTTTATATTGCCAGAAAAGAAAAAATATCCTCTGGTTCAAATTTACACAAAATCTGGCATAGAAGCATTGCATCAGCAAATAGTGATTCACAAATTCGCACACATCATAGAATTATCGAATATCTCAAGTTGGAAGGGACCCATAAGGATCATTGAGTCCAACTCCCTGCTCCTTGCAGGACTATCTAAAACTAAACCGTATGACTAAGAGCATTGTCCAGACACTCCTTGAACTCTGATGGGCTTGGTGCTGTGACCACTTCCCTGAGGAACCTGTTCCAGTGACTGACCACCCTTTCAGTGAAGAACCTTTTCCTAATGTCCAGTCCAGACTTCCCTGATGCAGCTTCATTCCGTTTCCCGTGTCCTATCGCTGGTCACCAGAGAGAGGAGATCAGCACCTCCCCCTCCACTGCTCCCCTTGAGGAAGTTGTAGATTGTGGTGAGGTCACCCCTCAGCCTTCTCTAAGCTGAACAAACCAAGTGACCTCAGCCGCTCCTCATCAGTCTTGCCCTTGACACCTTTCACCATCTTGGTCACTCTCCTCTGGACACACTCTGATAGTTTGATGCTGCCTTATACTGAGGTGCCCAAAACTGCACACAGTACTCGAGGTGGGGCCACACCAGTGCAGTGTAGAGTGGGACAGTCACCTCCCTTGACCGGCTAGCTATGCTGTGCTTGAGGCACCCCAGGACACGGTTGGCCCTTTTTGCTGCCAGGGCACACTGTTGACTCATATTCAACTTGCCATCAACCCAAACCTCCAGGTCTCTTTCCACAGGGCTGCTCTCCAGCCTCTCGTCCCCAAATTTGTATGTATACCCAGGATTACCCCATCCCAGGTGGAGAATCCGGCACTTGCTCTTGTTAAGTTTCATACCGTTGGTGATTGTCCAGCTCTAGTCTATCCAGATCTCTCTCTAAGGCCTCTCTACCCTCAAGGGCGTCCATAGCTCCTCCTAGTTTAGTATCATCAGCAAACTTACTTAATGTACGTTTGATTCCTGCGTCCAGATCATTTATAAAAACTTTAAAGAGCACTGGCCCTAAAACTGAGCCCTAGGGAACCCCACTGGTCACTTGCCGCCAGCCTGATGCAACCCCATTTACTATAACTCTTTGAGCCTGACCTGTCAGCCAGTTATTCACCCCACGTATTATGGATTTGTCTAGCTGTATGGTGGACATTTTGCCCAGAAGGCTACTGTGAGAGACACTATCAAAAGCTTTGCTAAAATCCAAAACCACCACATCTGCTAGCTTCCCTTTGTCAACTAGATGGGTGACCTTGTCATAAAAGGAAATTAAGTTAGTTAAATAGGACTTTCGCCTCGTGAACCCATGCTGGCTATGACCAATGACAGTGTTGTCTCTCAAGTGTTTTTCAATAACTCCCAGAATAACCTTCGTAATTTTAGCAGGCACTGAAGTGAGAGTGACAGGCCTGTCACTAGGGTCTTCCTTCTTACCCTTCTTGAAAATTGGGACAAGATTTGCCAGCTTCCAGTTGACTGGGACCTCTCCAGACTCCCAAGACTGCTGAAAAATAATGGAGAGAGGTCCCACAACAACATCGGCCAGCCCTGTCAGTACCCTGGGATGATGAGATGAGAATAAGCACACAGGATGAATTTCCAAGAAGATAGTATCTATCTAAATCTTACAGCGTTCCTCCAAGTAAATGATCTGGAGTACCTTTGCCATGATAAACAATCCTGTAGTTGGCCTCATGTAACAAAAAATTATCTGTTAAATAGTAAAAAAGCTTTAGAGATTACCAGTGATATACCACGCTGTGGTGGGTTGACCCTGGCTGGATGCCAGGTGCCCACCAAAGCCACTCTATCACTCCCCCTCCTCAGCTGGACAGGGGGAGAAGATAAAATGAAAGGCTTGTAGGTCGAGATAAGGGCAGTTTAATAAAGCAGAAGCAAAGGTCGCACACGAAAGCAAAGGAAAACAAAATATTTTATTCTCTACTTCCCATCAGCAGGTGATGTTCGGCCACTTCCCGGGAAGCAGGGTTTCAGTATGCATAGTGGTTGCTCCAGAAGACAAACATAAATAAATGAATGCCCCCCCTTCCTCCTCCTTCTCCTAGCTTTTATGCTGAGCAGACGTCATATGGTATGGAATATCCCTTTGGTCAGTTTGGGTCGGCTGTCCTGGCTCTGTCCCCTCCCAAGATCTTGCCCACCCCCAGCCTACTGGTGAGGGGGGGAATGTTGGAGAGACAGCCTTGATGCTGTGAGAGCACTGCTCAGCAGTAGCCAAAACACTGGTGTGTTATCAACACCTTTCTAGCTACCAATACAGAGCACAGCACTATGAGGGCTGCTATGGGGAAAATTAACTCCATCTCAGCTAGACCCAATACACATGCTGAAAGGCAGCAGCTAGCTTAATGACAAGGGGGCATGTCGGATAAATACAGAAACAGAAAAATAAGCTGTATTGTTAATCTTGCAACCTCTCTATGAATAGACAAATGACCTCTCTCTGATAGGAACACAACGAA
Source organism: Gymnogyps californianus (assembly GCF_018139145.2). Taxonomy (NCBI): domain Eukaryota; kingdom Metazoa; phylum Chordata; class Aves; order Accipitriformes; family Cathartidae; genus Gymnogyps; species Gymnogyps californianus. The sequence goes on along the minus strand of NC_059472.1, from coordinate 108,434,299 downwards.
GAACTCAGTGTTATGGACACCAAACCATACTGCAAGTTTAACCAGATACTGCATTTGTGAGTATATGGTTGTATTTTCTCTATGAAGCAGACAATTTTTTTTGTTGCTGGATAAATTTCTCTATCAGGGAAAAGTATTTGTTAAGATGACATCAGTGCTGGCACAGAACACTAACAAAGTTAGTGTGACCAACAATGAAATAAGCCATGCTTAAGACAGATGAAAATATTGTAATCAAATTCTGGAAAGCAATTAATTGTTGAATTACTTGAACTCTGTGTACAATAAACTTTGCAGTGTTTCGTTTTGTACATTTTTAAGGAGACAATACCAGTTGGGGAGGGGGGGGCACATGTTTTGGAGTGGTTGAATCAGTTTGGGGTGTGGGTTTTTTTCTTCTTAAACCAGTACGTGTTTATTTTTTCTTAAGCCAGTACAAACCCTAATAAGGACATGATTATACTCACTAAAAAAAAAAAAAAAAAAAGCTTTACAGTGGCATTGCTCAGACATGGATTTAGTGAAGGAGACTCTCAGGATTGCAGTCTTCCTGTTAGTGTCACCTGGTGCAGTACGCATGTTCTTCTGATAAATCAGTTGTTAACAAATCGTATGGTCATTCATATTCATAGTGGGACTGCGTCCTCCTCTTTGCATTCTTCTCTTTCCCATTGGAAAATAGCTATGATAATATGTGTGTCTATCAGTGTGATTATCCCTAGTCTAAAGAGTCATATCACTTGACTTACTTAAGAAAGGCTTTAAGGGATGCACTGAAGGAAAGAAAATGTGATAAATTTGAGGGCAGCTTTGTGTCTCAGGCCATTTCCTGTCTCAGAAGTGCTGATTCAGATCAGTGGAACTACTCAGTGTGTAAAATAAAGCATGCATATAAGAGTGTGGTCAGAAGTTAATTTCAGCAGCAGATAAAACAAATACATTTGACTTTGCACTGAAGGGGACCAGGAGCACTTCCATTGGCATTTACAATTTATCAGGGGGATAGTAATGATCAGCTAAGATGTAACCACTTTCGCTGATTGTGCCTAAGGTTCAGATATAGAAAGACTAGTTCTTATTTGGCTCCTAACTTTTTGTGTCACTGGGATGGAAACCTAGATGGGAACTAGGAAGTTAAGTATCTTACTGAATTTAGATTTTCATCTTCTCAGAATCAGAGAGTGATGCAGGAAGTAAGGACTAATCATTTCATTTTTATCACTCAGGAGCCACAAATCTGATTTAAACGTGTGCCTAAGTGAATTACGAGTCTGAGTACCAGTGTTAATTGAGTTGCAGATTATACTCCCCTTTGTTTACTATTTGGTTTATCTTAAGTTTCTTCTGCTACGTTGCATAGGTTTACAAGTAAAGGATAATTACTGTACTGTTTGTTCTGTAGATAGTATCAGAATCAGGGATATGCTGGCACAACTGCTTTTGAAAACAGAAAAAACATTAGCAACAGCGACATTTGCTTTCTGTGTTTACATATATGTAGTGAAAATAAAGATATTCTGATTTCACACTATAGCTGATATGGGCTGTCTAATAATGAACATCAGCAGACAGAGTAAATCACAATTTCAGTGTTATATTAAGAAACATGGCTACTCTTTGACACTGTTGCACTCAACATATTGCTCTTGGCAGCCTAAGTCTGCCATTAGAAATACAGATGACTGAAAGAGAATATTCTGCTAATTACTGTCTTTCACACAAACACACACACACACACACGCATAAAGCAGTAAACTACCATTAAATATTCCTGTTGTGCTCTGGTTAGAGCATAGTTTCAGACTTAGGGGAAGTAAAGAGCCCCTGCCTCACCGAGGCTAGATGTCACTAGTCAGCTCATGTGTAGTACTCTGCTTCTGGGAAATGTAGTAGATCCACAGCCGGTCCCTTTGAAGGGGCTCAGTAGGTACATTTAATTCCTGCTGAATCCCTGTGGGCAGCATGACAATATATAAGCATCCTGAAATGGTTGTAGTAGTGAATTTGGAAACCAAAAATTGGCAGTCCTGGCTTTGCCTTGTTTGCTGATTGTTTTGGGGCAAGTTCTATCACCAAAGGATCTGAGTTTCTTTAAAGGTCTATTAGCAATGCGATCTGTGGTTGCCATATGTACTGCATTGTTTTTCTATCTTACCCTCATTCCTTGAGAAGTGTGAGTTTATTAGTTTGAAAGATATTTTGATTAGGGCCTTTTTTTTTCCCCCAATGGAAACACTGTTAAAGTGTGTTCAAGGCTAATGAAGAAGGTTGCTTACAGTTATGAAAGACAGTGGACTTTATGATGGCCCTTATTTCTTAGGAGAAACTATTTCATGGTCTTGAACCATCTCCCCAGTAAATGTCTTGTCTTGTACAGGTGAGCTTTATCTTTATGGTGGAAGGTTCTACTGCAGTGGAGGAGAAAGTTTATGACTGCAATCTTTTGTCTTGGAACTTCAGGTCATCTATTAGCTATGCTGGGCTTATGCCATGGAGCACTTCAAGCATTAAGAATACAGTTTAAGACCAGGTCATTTAATCTATTCGATCACATTTTTCCTATGTAGAAAACAAGAGGAATAATTTTTTGACATCCTCCGACAGAAATCAGTATATAAATGCAGCAGTATTGTATGTTAACTTATATTTGGCAGGGATTAAAAGCAGCAACTTGCACAGTATGAAATCTTAATGTTTGTAATATACGTGGGACCTATGTATGGTCAAGGATGTGCATGCAAATGGAGTGCATCATATATCTGCTGTAACACACACGTATAAAGGTATTATTATAGAAAGTATGTTAAAATTATTGCCTTTTCTAGCAAACACCACTTTATGTTATGCTTTGCCAAAATTGCAGATGAGAGAAGTATTTTATAGGTTTTTCATGCCTGAATTGACTGTTGAAGAAGTATATAGGGGATCTTTTGTTCCAGAAGAAGTATTCAGGATGAATCAATAAATCCTAATGTCATCTATGCTGCTTTCTGCAGTCTCCATTTCCTTCCCAGGCTCTCATTGCAAGGTTGTTAGACTTCTACATTCCAGCCAAGTAAATTAGCACGGGCATATTTTTTTCTCTATAGAAGGCTGGGAGTCAAGGTTGGGAACTCTAAGAAGATGACATCCTCATACTGATGCTGTGATTTTTATTGGCTCTTAATATACTCATTTCCTTGACAATATTAATTATTGCTTATTAGATCAAGAATAAAAATTGCATTCCAGTGGAATTATTGCAAAGCTCCTCTGATAAATAATTAAAAAAATATACACATTACCATCCTGCAGAGGAAAGAAGGAATCAGTCCCTTCTTTTCTTACTGCATTTGAGACTAAGATTGTGATTCCATGATGAAGTCAATCCAGTTTTAGATTCCTGCTCCAGATCATATAAGCTGAAGTCATGGGATGCTAAAGGCTGATGCAGTATAAACTAACTATTGGTTCAACACTGCAAAAAACCCAACCAAACAAAACCGGTGATGATGGATTTACTTCAACTTACATACTTTATGCAGAATCAGGTGTTTTCCAGTGGCTTTGTCCTAACTTGATGATGGAAAAGATGTCACCTGTTCTCTCACAGCTGGCATGAAGCCAGCATAAAACATAATGCCGGCATGAGTTCTTTATCATGTACAGTGGTTAATTTGACAGAAATGCAGTTGCATTCACATGTCTGAACTAGACTGAATGTGCACTTTTAACTTATCAATGGCATGTAGATCAGATATTACCTAGTGTGGGGCCATAGCCTGGAAGGGACTGTCCTTTGGCAAGAACCAAAACATGGCCTAGCTGCAGGTAAAACTTCCATGATGTCAGTAGAATTATATGACTGTTTTTCAAAGCCACTCTCAAAGAGTGCTGTAAAAATGTGGTGCTATTTTTTAACCACTCTATTCATACTCCAACCTAACATTTATTTGAGAATCCTAACCTTGAAGTTTAAAGAAGAGGGGAAAAAACCACCATGTTTACAGCCATTTCCTTCCCATCCCCTAAGAAAAGTAAGCTTACTATGACAGAGAGCAGAGGGCAAGGTCCGCAATATTACCTGTGCACACACCTATCAATTTCAGAATCTGAATTGCCATTCTCTTGCAAAGGTAATAAACATGGTAATATGTCTTGGATGAAAAGCAAGAAATATAATAGGTTTGCTAAGTAACAGACAAAAAATCTGCCTAGAAAACAAGCAGTAGGGTAATCTCATTACAGGAGAACATTCAGGAAATTAAAACTAAAAATGCAAAGTGAATACATTTAAGCTAAAGACTGTTAAACCCCCAAACATTTGTATCAAGAGTAGGATGACAAATGACTGTTACAGCGTAATCCTCCTCTTTCAAAGAAGTGGTGATTTCTGGTGTTCTGTTGATTCATTTTCAGTCTCTTGATTAGATAAATCTTCTGCATATATCTCACACATTCTGTAGTAATGGCAAATATATTCTGGCGATAAAAATGTAGGGAGGAGGAGAAAAGAATCTGAATAAATGAATGTGTCTTCTAACGTAGCTGAACTGCCACACTGTAAGGGCTTATATAGAAGTTCTTTGTGTTTTGTAAAGCATATTGTTTTTGTTCTTTATTGAACCCTAGGAACACTAAAATAAATAAAATGTTTCTGACAAGAATACCAACCACACAATATTTGTCTATGTAAAGAAGTATTAAAAATTACTGTCTTTAAAGATTTTTTTCATTTTTCTTTTTTATACTCCTGAAGTGTAAATGGAAATGTATAGTTTGACTAACAAATCTCTCCCTTCTTGAGCTTATGTTAGTTGTACTCAAAAGAGATAAGAAATATTAAAGGATTTAGAAGTAATTGCTTCTAATTCTCTCAGTTTTTCCTCTCTCAATTCTTCTGTCTTAAAGAATTGAATGGTGTGGAAATGATCGATAGTTTAATGAAACTTAAATGGACCTATTGTTTTATGTTTATTATAGATTTAAAATATTTCCACCAAGAGCTGTATCATTGTGCTGGATTTCATCAATGAGAAGGCTCGCCTGCTTGGACTGTTCACCACATGAGTCTGGCTGTATCAGCGCTGACTGGATGTCACGCCATGGTTAAATGCTAGCATGCAGCCAGGTTGTGTTTGTTTTCAGAGTTCCATGAGTCAATCCATCTCTCAGCCACACTGACCATTTCTCACTGTGCTTCTGCCTGGAACTGCACTGTTCTTGGAGCAATAGTTTGTCAGTAGTACCTTATGTCTCAGCTCCTTTCAGCTGTGCGGCAAAGTCCTCAGCAGATGGAAATTAGGCTCCTTTGACCCCATGCTGTCCAAATGCAGTGTTGGTGCTGCACTTCTCCAGGTCTTGAAGTTCCCGCTCAGTTTCTAAGGAGAAAAAAAAAAACCAAGCATATATATACACACTTAACCACAGCAACTATAAGTCTTACTCCAAACTTTGAAAACAGATATTTTTTTTTTAGGTGTGGAATAAGCCCTGAAAATAGGCTTATCTAATCTCCAGGAAAATACCTTTTCTCACGTGTAATTCTGCAGTCACTGTGGATGGTTCCAGGAGGACAGTGCATTCCTTTCCAGCTAGCTATAGTTTGTTTCTTGAGCTCAGGAGTGGTGCTGCATAGCATGAAACTTTTCCAAGAGAAGGATTCTTGTTTTCAGTCCTAGGCAGTACCTACTTCTCTTTTGTCTTTTTAATGTCATTTAGAGTCAGTTGCTGGTATTGAAAGGCTAGTTTGGCTGAAGCTACTACTTCAAAAAAATTCTGCCAAAACTGTAATATCTGCCTGGTAGAAACATGTCAGATATATATGGCTAAGCGACCATGCACAATTTCCAGAAGTGTAATATGGGACGCAGCAATGGCTGGCTAGCTTCTGCCTGATACCTCACTATGTACCATAACAACAAAGCTATTATGTATAATGTCCAGAAGGAACATACTTACCCTGAGCTGTCCTTACCTGCTGTCCATGCTGTGAGCAGTGACTCATCATGAACTCAGAACTGGCTGTATGAATATAGCTTCAACATGCTGATTAATTAGAGTAATTATACCAACAAATACCACTTCAAAATTAATCTTTTGTTTGCATGTCACTTCACTGGATCTTTTAATTGTCCAAGACATTGTTACAGGAAAGCAGACCATGGCTCAAGTTAGCCCATGCAAGTTGTTAAAGACACACTTAGAACTCCTCAGGCAGCGTGGGAAACAAATATTGGGGGATTGTCACTTCAAACACCAGTGATTGGCAGTTCAAAGGAATAGATGACCTTAGGATTCAGCCACCTATCCCAAATATTTCCTAATGCAAACTAAGTTAAGCTGAAAGCAAATAGAAGTACATAGTTACAAAATTCAGAAGAGGCCACAAGAATGCAAGGAAGGGATGAATAGGGAGAAGAAAAAAAAAGAAAATTCCTTCTTATGTCTGTCTAGCACATAGGTTATCTCTAAATTTTTCTGTTTTGATGATTCTGCTAACAAGCTTCTATATGATTAGGCCAACAAGCTGGAAAGTGCTTCATAGTATTCCTAGCTAAGGATCATGGCTCTCATCCAACCCTTACCTTTTCAGCCTGTATCATGGGAAGAGATCCTAAACACAGCATGTCCTCCACTGTTCTTACAGTCCAGATAAGTCTTTGGAACATGGTATCATCTAAACTCAGCCCTCTCCTCCTTATATGTAGCTTTTCATTAACCTAGTCATTAATTGTTCATTTCCCTCTTTGTAGGTGCTAATACACTTACAAAGTGTTCTCACCTACCTACACTCTTGAAGTGGAGGAACATAGAGGGTTCTGTATCTCTGGCACAGTTTTCTAAGTAAGGTCCATTGCTTGCATGGAACAGTGTTGTTGCCTTCAGAGTGCTGTCAGCAAGTACATGTGAGCATTAGGAGCAAGGGTTTCTAGCAATAGCAAGATGCTGCTGAATGGCTAGTTGTCTGTATCTTTTGTCTTCATCTCACAGCTCATAGGTGAAAGCTCCGACTGAGTCCTCAGCTTGGCAGAAAATGTAAAACACTGGGAGACAGAGAGGCAAGATTCTGCTTCCTGGGCTTTAGTCTGCTCTGAGCCATGCTGCAGCCCCTAGTGAAATCCAGACTCAACACTGGTTGCCTAAATCCAGTCTTTACCCTGCTTGCAAAAGACAAGATCTAGGATTATCTCTATCTCACTTTCCTTTCTCAGTGCCAGCAATACCTGGATGGAAGTAGCCCCAGCTGAACTCAGACTTCATTAGTGGCTGTTGCAATCCAATAGCTGCTGCCTTCTACAGCTGATGGACATGTTCTTTCCTCTACCACAAGTGAGGATGTCTTGATTCCTTCTGAGCTTTCCTCAGTGTTTTGTACCTGTGGGAAATGTCTCCTCCTGGCTTGCAGTAATCCCACCTTACTGGGAGTACAGGATAAAGGAATTCTGGACCCCTGCTTTTGGTTTCTGTCTACTGCTGATTTCAGAGTGAAGCAAGTTTCAAGTGATCTAGAACTCCCCTTTTTCCTAAAATCAACTAATCCCTACTCTTCAACACAAACACATGGGGAACTGTAGGAACTTGAAGAAAAAAATGATGGGAAAACAGTGGGAGGAGAAGCTGTAGGCTCAAATAGCTGTGTATAGTCCCTTTAAAACAGGGTATTTTACAGGGACGGAAGGCAGTAGCTTTTCATAATTTATTGGTAGCATGTATAACAGAGAGAGAAATTGTTTAGTATGTTTCTGAAGATAAGAAGACTTGTTCAAAAGGGAAACTTGAATGGACATAAGGACTCATGGCCCCTAAAGATCAGTCAAACCTTATTTGGGTACTAGAAGCTTGTAGGGTTTGAGCATCTCCTCTGGAGACTTACATTTGAAAGTGTTGTTTCTACAACATTGTTGATATTCTGCAAACTGGAAAGCAAAACCAGTTATTAAGAACAGTAGAATATTATGACAGAAATTAAGTTACTTGTCTGTTGAAATGTCAGGAAATGTTTATTCCCATGTAATTCAACACAATTCCCATATGATTCACGAACCATATGTATATATTGTACTACAAGTCTCACCAATAGAGTTACTAAATGTAAGAAAGCTCCTAGTTTTACTATTTCAGATTTATAACTATAAGCTAGTTTTTTGCACCAACCAAAACATGTAATTACATGTAAGATAATATGCCGCTAACTAAGTATTTCCATTAATACAGCCAGTGCATTCTTATATTATATATTTTGCTGGAAGTGCTGAGGTCTTAAAAATTTAAAACATTAGTTAGTTTTCATAAATCTGTTTTATGTATGAAGTTATACTGAAGTCTTACACAAAGAAGCCTGAAATTTGGTATGACTTGAGTAACACTGCTTGTAAAACCATAAATGATTTTAAATTCTGAAAATACATTTAATTATTGCAATGAAGAATTATAGTTTTATCAAATATTTTACTATAATGCATTCAAATAATCATTTGGAGGTTAATTGGACAGATACCTGTGGTTAATCTTCGTTAATTTCGAAAATTACAACAAATAATTTACAGTTATTTTAAGTCTAATACTTTAATACATCAGGAAATTTTCTGATGAGATTGACCATTACTTTTATTATCTGAAAAAATTAATTTTAGATAAAATTAGTGTTTAAATGATGAAAGGAATTATATTTGTTAGCATTTGAATTAACTTTGATTCTACTGTTTTACTGAAGGTCATAGAGTTTAATTGACATTGATGGAGTCTTATATTCAAGTGACCTACAGTTGACACTAATAATGACAAAATCTTCTTTCTGGAAGAAGAGGATTACCGTGGTAGACCTTAAATAACTCGGCATTTTCAGTGAGATGACCTTGTTATTTGCATTATTCATGGTATTTCCAATGGTAAATATAAAGGAATATCAAGAAATACTGCTGACACAGAAATGCCCGTATCTCATACAGAATTGACAAGTGTTTAAAGGAGCAAGCAGTCTATATAAGTATACTGCAATATGCTATGACTGCCCATTCTAGTCTGCGTAAATTTTTAGGAATGTTTCTGAAGCTTTTAATATCTTGGATTGGTTTTTTGTTGTTGTTCTTTGCAGCTTCTTTGCTATGTGCAAAAGGTGCAAGAAATGCAAATTTGGTAAAATGCAATGAAGAGATTAATCAAGCCAGTGGGAAGAAAAGATCTATGTATATGCTTGTGTGAACACACTTTGGTAAATAAATGGCAGGAATACTCAAAATATGATAATTTTAGCTGCATACCAGAACTTAGTATCATGACATCATGGACACTATGAGAGAGAAGTAAAGGGAGGTGCTGAAGTTTTGCAGCATGTGACAGGAAGCAGTAAGGAAACTGGCAAAGATTCTAGGAGGGAATAACAGTGGACAGGCTTGGGGACTCATCCTGTACTTGTTAAGTATGTATTGAACAGATTCAAGCACTTGCAAATCTTTGGGCAATATATAACGTTTTCTTCTATCCTTGTTGAATCTGCAGACCAAATGTCTGAAGAGCCAATGTCTGCAAATTCAACAATGTGTCCTTACCTCACCGTGTACATGTAACACTAGTGCTCAACAGATAAAACACCCATGTAGTTCCTTGGGTGTACGTATAAGTAGCATATCAATTTACTGGGCTTTGTTTTAAAAAACAGTGTGGGGGCTGAGGTATGGTGAGCCAAACAGTATATTTTGTAAAACAGGGCTGCTTCTTATTTGCTAGAATATTTAGAGTGTGCTGGAATACTTAGACATTCCAGCATTTTCAGGGTTTTCTTTGTAGCCAGAATACCTAGAAACATTAAAAAATCCCAAACAAACAAATTCAGACAGTAACTAGATGCTGGTACTGTTTACTTAAGAAACCATCAGCTATAAAAATCACAGAAGTTAGGAATATGAGCATCCATATGCTTAGATGCAAATTACTGCTCCTATGGCAAATGTCTCTCATGCTCTTATTCATGCAAATGAAGTCAAAGCCAGCTTTGTTGTTGACTTAAGAGGGGGCTAAGAACTTATCCTCCAGAATAAAGCTATCAACATCTCTATGTTTTAAACCTATATGCTCATCTCCCAGAGGTAAGCAAACTGATGCATACTGTCTGCCTGCAGCCTAGAAGTTAGGGTAAAATTCTGGGCATGAGATCAACCCCAATTCCTTGCACGGCCCTCTTGTTTGAAATGTGCTCTTATTGTGTAGTCTTCAGCATAAAATGACTGCCACCATTATTCCAGACCCTCAGTTTGTTTTCTGTTCCTCTGTACCCCTTTCCTCTTTGTTATCCATAGGTATAGGCAAACATGGAAGAACAAACAGGCTTTTTGGGAAGGGCTGTGTTTTGCAGTGTGCAAGGAATCTGCAGACTGCAGTGCGTCATGCTGGGGAAATAAGAGAGTATCATATGAAAGATATAGGTATAGGCTCTGAAGTACAGTACAGATGGTGGGAAAAGCAAAGAGTGCTGGTTGAGGATGACCTCCAAGTTAATCCTAAGAAGCAATATGGATATAACCTTGATCTGCACACTGCAAAAGTAATTGAGCTCATATTTTAAGGCACCTTCACTAGCAAAGAAATCATCATCCTCTGTTTAGTGAATGGAATTTTATTTCTAGTTAGTATAGTAAAATTGCCATACATAGTTCATTTCTTGGTTTGGTTTTAACTTGTTTTCTTTTTCAAGGTATGTTAGTATCTCACAAGTGAAACAACTGTGATTTTTCTGGACATCATTAACAAACATTAATGAATCCTGATTGTGTAAAAGAATGTTGCATTGTTATCACTGAAAGGAAACCTCAATAATTTAAATATTGGCAAATAGTAATATTTGTCTGTACAATGCCATAACCTGTAGTTAAAACTGAAGTATTATATTGCAGAGAAAATTCTGAATATGAAGGAAGCATTCTTCAAAATTTTAGCGATTTCATATCTAGTCTGCCAGACAGAGGCTGGCAAGGACTTTCTTCTTTATAGAAGAAAATGATGCATTCAGGTGAGTGTATAGATAGATGTAACATTTTGAGGTTACGTTCATCCTATACTATTTTCTTGTCATGCTTAGTTTACCAGCAAAACTACAAATTATTTTTCATTTGTTTTCTGCTGTTCTTAGCCCTGGAGGGTCAGACTAGTTTATGAAAATCAAACTCTGCTGCCTTTTTGGCTCTATCTATTGTCATTTTGAAATTGCCAACATGAAGAAGTCCATGATCACACTGGTTTTTATTATCAGGCTGTTTTTTATAATTTATGAAGCAGAAGGACACTGGGTTTTGTTTGTTTGTTTGTTTGTTTGTTTTCCTCTCCATAAGCTTCACTGATCCTGTAGGTCTGAGAACAGTATTAATTTTGACTGGTAAGCTGAATAAACACGATTTTGCAATCATAGGTGGAGAACACTTATCAACACCAGGGTGTCACTTTAAAGAAATAACTTTTCTAACGTAATACTTTAAAGTTATCTTTCTTTTCCAATAGTAAATACAATACGTTGTAAATCTTAGGGGGGATTCAGCCATTAGTGTTTAGAGGTTATGACAGGAACATGCTTCAATTTTGGGGCCTATAATTCTGCTTTGGTGAATGCCTGCTCATTTTTTATTATGTCTTTTCAGCATGTAAACCTACTGTTAAGCTTACTAGCAGCTTCCTGAACTGAAAATAATTGTCACTTGAAATGTTCATTGTCAAGCACTGTACTGACTTGACAGGCAGAACAGCAGTGTATTTTCACAGGAGATGCAAGTTCGGGGAAGACAGAATCCCCTGGTCTCTAAGCTGGCAGATGCTAAAGCATAGCTTTCTAGGAGAGGAATCATATAGTATTTTGCAAGGAGCTGTGAAATACTCATTCATTCTGGAGCAGTAATAATCTTTGACTTGGGAGTAGGTTGCAGGTCTTTAGGCTGAAGTCTGAAGCTGTCTGGGTCCCACAAATCTCTTACTAATAACCTACATACTCCAGTGCCTCTTGATAGTGCTCAGATGGCTATGCTCACCAAACCTTGCCATGAGTACGTGAATTGGAGTGAAGGGCTGGCATAGTTCTCTTCCCCTTGAGAAAGATGATGAAAATGAGACTATGGAGTGTGACAGAGGGAGAACCCAGGAAAAGATGGGGTGCTGCCACTATGACAACTCACCCTGCCTGTGGTGCCTCTGTTGCCTCAGGAAGCTTTGGGCCCATTGCATATTGTACAGTACACTTGATGTGCTCCTGTATTTGAGTGAAGCACTAGACTAAAAGATCTTGCAGATGTCAGTCAACTCTTCTGTGCATTTGCAGAGAATTATTTCATGTGATGGGGAGGAGGGATGACATCTCACTCACCTTTGCTGGTAGAAGAGTGTATTTGGCTCATTCATCAGTGTTCATTATCACAGCATGGGCCAGGCTCCCTCTGTACCTCTACAAATAAAGGCACAGACAGGTTATAAGTTCACTCAGCCCTCTCTCTGAGCTATCCTAAGGAAGTGTGACCTCTCTGTTGGCCTAATTCACTTGAGCACAATTCCAAGTTAAATGTAACTACATGATAAGACTGTATCAATATGGGAGCTGACTCATATCTGCACAATATTGAGCAGAAATGAAATGAAGATACGAGTGTCTGTACTCACCTAGACAGACAAAAATTGTGCCTCACGGAATGCTGTTGTGGAAGGTTAGGTGGGAATAAGTTAACTCTTTGTCCTTGGCAGGGTTACAACTATTTATAGAGACGTACAGAAGTGGCTGGACTCCCTGAAGACTCTGAAGGTCTTCAGCAATTCCAGCACAATTCACAGTGTTCAGTCAACTCAAAACTTCATTGTTCAATAAATAAACTTGTCCATATAAAATTGCATAATTCCAGCTGAAAGAGAGCAACTTTCTTTACTTAATCTTTATCCATTGACAAATGCTTGTTTTATTTTTTAAATTTTTTTCTCTTTCAGGGAATGTTCACATATAGCAATTACTAGTGCATCTTAAATGTAAAAATAGCACAGCTTTCTGAAATGTTGGTATGGGGAGACAGTCTTTTTTCATTGCTTTGCTTGTGAGAATCAGCCAAATCACAACTCGAAGGGTTATAGGATATTAAGATAGCTAATATTGGGTTAAAATTTTTAGGTACAAGTTTGGGTATTCCAATTGATTGACCATACCTATGTCCTCCAATAATGTGTCTCATTGCATAGTGTCTATGAAATATAACAGCGATTTTATTCTACTTCCTGTCTAACAAGTATGCTCTGGAGAGTGGCAAAGGTAGTTTTGTAACATTATTAGTAAAACTTTTAAAAATCACAATTCTCATCATGAAATCACTAAATAATTTTGAATTCCTATGAATAATGTGACCTGGTGAGTCATAACAAACTAAACTACATAGTTTTTATTTGAACATTTGCAGATATTAATTCTTTATTATGATTTTAATACTATGATGTGACTGATTTTTTTTCCCCCCATTTTTTTCTTCTTCTTACTTAATTGGTAGTGAGAAGGAAGGGCACCTGGTAATAGTATTTAAGTTGTATGGCAGATAGGAGTTTAAAAAAAGCAGCAACCATTTTTCCCTTAGAGTCTAATTGTTGCTTTATTGCTGCTGGAAAATCTGAAGTTCTTCAGTTACCTGCCACCTCTTAAAATAGATGCCAGAGCTAAAACTTATATACGCTTATTACTGACCTGGGCGGTTAAGGGGAAGGAAAGGCAAGTATTAAGAAGGCAATTGAAATTTGTGGCTGCAGTATAGATGGGTGATGGTGCTGGATGGGTTCTGCATATGCAGATTTCAGCCCGTATTCCCTAGGCCGTTAGCCAAGTTGAGTTATCTATATGTATGAATTGGACTCCAGTTTGAAATAGCACAAATTAGAACTTAAGTTAACATACTGAAAGCAGACTCCACATCAACTGGGAGAGGTATATATGAGTGGAAGGAAGGGGTAGCCAAAGTAGTACAAAGTTTGTCTCAGGTGGCTCCTTACCTGTTCAGTGGCAGGTAGGAGAATACAGTGACAGAAGGCTGTAGCATCATGGTTTCTTGAGCTTACCCTCCTTTTTTTCCATCTTGGCTGTGTTGGAAGGAGAATCTTCTCTTTTCCTGTTCCATTTCCTTCACGCTTTTCTGAAAAAGGTGGTATTTGCATGCTACTTTTCTCCTCTATCCAAAAATCCACTGGTTGATAAAGAAAAGGTGCAGAACTTAGACTAACACCTGCACCACCAATGGTGGTGCAACACCACCATTAACTGACTGCTTTTCCACTAAAGGCAAGAAACTTGGGCAGTAGCCAGTTAGAGGGAGTTTCCTTCAGCCAAGACTGATATATGTGAAATAGCTGAAGCTGCTGCATCTTTCACTACAAGCTACCTTGAGGTTCATGCAATTTGTGTAGCCATCAGACACAACGTAAAGCTTCATAGTATTGCATGCTACTGACCTAAAATCACCTGAGCTGATTTGGAGATTTCAGCTGAGATTTCATTGTGGCTTATTAGAACCAGAATTAAATGCCAAACTGTGTTTTGGTGCTTGGTAGTACATTTTGGTTTGGCATTTGATTTGTAAATATTTCATAAGCACGTGGCTAGTCATGCCCAGTGTTTTTAAAATGAATGGAATTGTACATGTGTGTAATGCTGAATGCAAATATAAATACTTACAGGACTGAGGAAGTCAATTCCAGCATACCTAAACTTTGTGCTCCCAAAGCAACGAATCCTTGTGCAGACTTGTGTGCAGCCTGTCCCTGGAGATATTGATGCTGTTGTTTCTCTCTGATTGTGTTAATTTGGTCTGTTGTCCTTCGGATCTAAACTTGCTTACCTGATATACTCCTAATGGAATTAGCCCAAATCAGTTCTTGTGATAACTTCTGAGGCTTAAAAGTACTTATTCTCCATCAAGTCTGCTTACTCTCATAGCATAAAGCACCTTGCTTTCTCATGAAAGGACATGTTTGTTCAGTTCAAACAACTGAGTCATGAAATTTGCCAGTTGACTCAACAGCATTTTTTTGTAGCACCATGTATACTGATTCAGAAAGTATGGATTTAGCCCAAAACTGTTTATAAAGTAAAACCGAGAATACTTGCTGCTGGAGGTGATGTGACTTAAGATTACCTCACTTACCTTAATCAGAGCCGTTGAAACGAAAATGGATAATGTAAAATCAGATAGTAAATGTAAAGCTTTGTTCTTTCTTTCCTTCCCTACTGTTTCTGGAAAGCTTAGGGGCATTATGACTCTTAAAGAGCCTGCTTTCTAATGATTAAAAAGCAAGTTGGTGCTACTGCATAGGAATTGTATGTTTAGCAATTGTTCATTTTATTTTTCGGCTTCAGTAAACAAACCGATATTTCTGACACTGAAAAATGTGTCCTTAACATTGTCTGTTACCATACCTTCTAAGTGTACAAGTTTGTTATAGCTATCTTCTCATTTTTTACATTGGCCTTCTTTGCCCTGGGTGGAAAAAAATAGAGCCAGTAATGACATGTATTATAAAGATTAATCAACCATAAAGACTATAATTGAACACACAAGTGTAGTCATTACTTGATTAATTACTTCAATAAAATAATCAGTCTTCTACATACATCAGAATAATATTCAGTAGTGACTAGAAGAGAGTGTGTGGAAACCAGGACTGCCTTCAATTCTTACATCAAACAGACTTTTCCACCTTTCCTTCTGTTCAGTTGCAGAACCTGCTTTTATTTGAATGTTCCACTTGAACAAACTTGCTTTCTTTCCCAGCAAATTCTGTCATCCTAACTTCATCCTTAAGAATAAATACTGAAACCTCTCATGTGAACTTTTACATTGCATATGTTACCTGGTGACCTAAGGAGTGTATGTGGAAAAGTCCTTTCTGAGGAAGTATGTAGAAAATGTCATCCATGACATTTAGACACAAGTTCATAGGCAAAATTGTTATTATTGTAGATTGAAAACGCTGTTCAATGAGAGATTAATGTACGCAGAAGTTTTCAGTCCTAAAATATGTTTCCTAAAACTGAAAATTGTCAATTCATATTGTGGTGCAGAAGTTCATCCATTGCTGCATCTAGAGCTTCGTACTGGATCTCAAGCCCATGAGCATGTGTCTTCCTGTAACCTGTGAGGAAAACGTAGAGGAAGTCTGCATATTTACTAACAAACACGATCAAGATGTAAATCTAGCTCAGGTGATTTTGAAGCTGAGAAATTGTATGCACAAGTCTTGATGCTTTAGATTGGGAGATGTATTCTGATACTAATTGCCGTAATATTTTTACAGAAGGAAAATGAATTCATTCTACAGTGGTTAACTACAGTACAGTGATTAATTAATGGTGTTAACTAAGCAGGCTGAAATAGATACTATATGGTTCAGTTTAAGCCATGGGCAAAACCCAAGTGAGCATCGAAACCGAAGAAGAAAAGTAACCCATGGTGGTTGCTGCTTAACCCTGAGAGTTCATGCCAGTTCTTCTGGCATTTTAGAGGCCATAGGAATTGACTTAGTGTGCATTTATACTTGAGTATTATGAAGGATATGGCCTCTGCAAATGGACGTTGCAATGTAAGCCTCATTTGTGTACATTTGGAACCCTAGTAAATGATGAATCTATGTCTTTAACAGCATGGACTTCCTGACGTAGTGAATATAAGCTTGCCATGCATCTATCCAAAATGCCCAGTGCAGTGAATGCCTTGGTTAGTCATTACACATAACAGTGTACTATACAATATCTAATTTTCAGTTCTTCCTAATTACATTATTTTTAAATAAAATTTTTTGGAACTAACAAAACATGATTTTTTCCTTAAGATGGCTGTAATTGTCAAGTTCAGCTTTCTACAACAAGTCTATTTTTTTGAGTTACTTAAGCACTAAAAAAAGTGCTGACTTTTTTAAGCATTATTGATTAGTACAGAAAATTTACACACTGCTGTAAATTGATTTAGTGCTTCAGAAAGCCTGGAAAAATATGTAGGAAAGGTGTGTATCTATATTTTCCTCAATCTTTCTTCTTCTTATTAGGGTTATTAATAAATAGTTTATCCAGAGAGGAGCGAAGAAGTTTCTCAGTTAGTTCAGCTAACTATTATTGCTCAGTCCTGAGAGAGATCTGTGCTAACTCTGATAGCAGAAGCTGTTCACCTGTAGTGTTGTGAAATTCAGCATAAACGAAGTTACCCTGCCAAGACACATCCCCAGATGAAAACTGAGGATGCTCAAACTGCATGAGAGTGTGATTCAGCCTCCTCAGAGGCTGGGGCTTTCTGTGGTCCTCTGACAAACCTACAGAATTTGCTGAGGAGGATTTTATCTTGAGTCAGTGTTTATCCTTGTTTCCTGAAAATGCTGAGTTAGCCTAATATGATGATGCAGGAAGCATCCAGAAACTTGAATGACATGGCATAGAGCATTCCCAATGTATTCCTTATGGAGCATCCAATCTCTGTTGTGAATAGGTTACTGACAAGCTTGTGAAAGAAGGTAAATACGATTCTAAGTAGGAATGTTGTATATTTATAATGGAGAAGGTCGTATTAACTCCTGTGTCTGCATATATGCATTGTCAGCATCTGCTTGCGGATCTGATCTGCTCCTCCCAGAAAAATAGGTCCACCATTTCTGTGGGAACTGTGTCACTTCCTACGTGCCACTGTATAGCCTGGCACTCCTTATTTATTATGGAAGAAAGGACAGAGAGAAGGCAGAGGAATGAACTGTCATTTTTTCATGGGGATGGTAGATTGAAATTTTCTTTGTCTTGTGCAAGGCATTTCTGTGCTTCCAAAAAGTAGCATGCTACTTAGTACTTTGACTCTGGTGGAGCCACGTTGTCATGAAGTGAGGGCCAAGAGTCCCTCGTGTGGTATAGATAAAAGTTGGAATAGCCCTGTACATATTGTAAAAGTATGTAATAGCCCTACGGCGCTGCTGTACAGATATCTCACTGGGATTCACCATATTTGAGGCAAGCCTGATGTGCAGTACTTTGGTAGGAACTAACAGAGCACTTTGAAGACAGGGAGGTTAGTGGTAGACAGAGTGAGGAAGTTCACCTTCATATAAGTAACTAACACACTATTAGTTACTTATCTAAACTCTAAAATCTTTTCTGTTTGGTTTGGATCACCTGTACTGGCAGCCTTCTCATCGAGGTAGAAGTGATTAGATGAACAGCAAAACCAACATCAAGGATCATGTTTCCAGAACAAAATAAGGACAGAGAATGCAAATTATTGCTTCCATCGATGGCTTTATGAAGCCATTATAGTTGACAAGAGAGCTCAATCACTGAACGGGCAAAATTCTGACCTATTAATTTGTTTCTAGACCATTATTCTGATCTTTGCTACATTAAGATTATATCCAGTATGACACAGTCGCAGATTGATTTCCTTTTAAGTTGATGTAAAAGAAGTCTGACTATAATCACTAAAGCAGGCACTGCAGAAGCGTATTGTTGGGGCAACAAATGGGTATTGCCACAGCCCCACTTACGTTTTGCAATAGAAGACAAAGACTGCATTCTGCAAGGCTGTCAGTCTGCCACCTCTCATGAGCAATGAAGCTGCTTAAAAAAATAAACAGTAAATAGGTGATGGCATGCTATTTGTCACTTGTGCTGCTTAGTAGTTGTGTATTATCACTTTTGCGAAGCATATAGAAATAGGTGATTAATAACTTTGTACAAATAGAACCTCTTATGAGCATGCCAGAATATGGCCTTGAGTGCTAAAATTCAGTATATTATTGAAATGCTTGTCCCCAGAAAGCAAAGACCCCTGTGGATATTTTTGTTACCTTAAATATAATAGCTTGCCACTGAATTTAAATTATGTTCACTACTGTTGTCATTCCATCAGAATTCTTTATATACTTAAAATATGAAGAAATGTTGAAATTCAGCACTAGTACTTAAGTAGAAATCTGTTCAGGGATTTAGAGCTCTAGAAATATTACAGTGTATTCATTCTCATTAAATCATGAGTTGACTTTCTTGTCTTTCTACAAAAAGTGGAGTTAGAGGTGAAAATCTGGCGGTAGTTTGAGCTACACCAAAAAGTAAAGGAAGTAATCAGGTGCACCTATGTTAGTTATGTTTGCATAAGGCATACTGCTATAGGTCTCTAAGTTTGGATAATATCCATGGAGGTGTACATTATTTTAGTATCCTAAAAATTGAGAAATGGCCGGAACTGAATGTTATTTTCAGTTAAGATTGCAAATGGGTTTTTTGCAGTGCAAAGCCCCAATAATACCATCAGGTCTTGTATGAAGCTTTAAGACAGGCTACTCTTGTATGGGACAATAACAGCTACTCAAAACTATCATTTTTTTGTGAATATAACAGCATGTTCTGATTTTATGAAATAATTACATCAATTATAAAGTGGCTTCAATAAATTTTAAAATCAAACTTTTAAATCCTGTTGAATCCTACTGAAATTATTCTCACAGTAGGCCTCAGAGTGTAGTATGAAGACGGATTTTGTAATGTGTACAGGAGCAAACTTTAAAGCCAGGGATCCCTACAGAGAATGTCATATCAACAGCTTGCTTTATTTATTAATTTATTTTTTAAGATACTTCAACAGACAAATTGCAAATACGGTACAATTATTGCTCCGGAGAGGAGACTTGTAAACTTGTATGATGAGGTTATGAATTCCGAATCCATTTCCTGTAAATCACTAATGTTAGATTGACTTCATTAGTTGAATTCATACTCCCCACATAAATGAAGCAGCTACTTTGTGTTTAACAGGTAGCTATAATAATAATTACTTGTATGTTATTTATAGGCATTTATTGGATTATGATGGCAGAAATACGAAGATGGAATACGAGTCGTGAAGAAAACAGATATGTTGTAAGATACTCTCTTTCCCTAGACCTCTGAACAATTTTATCCATCTTAATAAAAATTCCTTCTGCTTGTCTTTTTGTGTTCATTTTTGCTTGTGCAAAGCATATGTAATGTGCTATAAAATAAGAATCATAAAAAGGGGAAAAAAATATTGTAAAGGACCTTTAGATATTGTCTGGTCCAACTACACAGTTAAAACAGAGCCAGCTTCAAAGTTACATTCATTTACTCAGGGCCTTGTCTGAGTATTGAGTATCTTCATGTCTTCAAGAGAAGTCCTGAATAGCTCAGAGAACTGTAATAGGTTCACTTGCTTTGTACATATAAATAATTAAAGTGATCAGGGAAGAGTTATGTTACACATACATCAATAAAAGGTTAATCTTCCACTTTTCATCAGCTTGAGTCATTTAGATTTTCTGCTGTACACAAATCTTTCTGTACAAAGATTTCCACCTCTCATTTTAAGATTGAGTAGTTAGGCGAATAATGACAAATTTACAAGGAGAGTGTTGTGCTTAGTGGTTTGGCACAGCACTCTCACCTTCAGGTAGGCAATAGATTTTACAAATGCAATTCTGAAGTCAATCCAGAAAGCAGTTACATATTTGCCACCTAGTTCAATCTTTTCAAGCATGGTGGAAGTGTTTCTTCTCCCCACAGCTATAGCAAGCTACAACCAGAAGCAAGACAGTCTTGTGATTGTGACTAGGGAAAATGGAAAAAAAGTTGTGGACAGATACAGTTACGTCATGGAAAAGACTGTTCTTCTTTGAAAATTTGAGAGAATTAGAGGTTGTTCAACAATTTCTGGAAAATTGGATTCCCAATCAACTAGAACAGTTTTGCTAGTCTTCTGCTTTGGAGGTGTTGACGGGAATTTGACCTTAAATTTTGCTTTGATGAACAAAAGCAATGAGTTTGGATTCCTCAGTCCAGTCTCTAGTGGCCCGTCATATCTGGTGCCAAACAATGAGATACTCTCAATTGTGTTTGGCAGTCTGTTTAGGAAAAGATGGGAGGTGCAATAACAAGGAGTATGGTAGATGAAAACTGTGCTCTCCAAGCTACACATGCATGCTGAGAAAATCCCTGATCACTGTATGATTAGTCTTGATTGATGTTATTGATAGAGACATGCTCTTATTGTCTTTCAAGAAACAGAGTATTGCATCAGCTGGCTGTTCACGGAACATGCTAAATGAAATTTTAGTCTTGGAAATTGCAGCTGTTCATCGTGTTTCTGTGTATAATGGATAAGATTTTCCCCAAAGTATTTTGTGATTTAAGCACCATAAATCCTATTGTTTTTCAATGGTTCTTGTGCGCTTAAATCATGTAGTTGCTTATGTTTTTGCTTATGTTTATGTTTAGTTTTAAGGCTACTTAAAATATGATGTTGGATCTAAAGTTAATATTTTCAAATGGGGTACTCTGCCGGAGTTGATATATGTCATGTAAGCAGTGCAGAGGGATTTGCCAAGATGAGTAGGCACAACTGTGTGTTCTGGATTCTTAAACTTATTAAAGATGGAAATGTATCCTGAAGCTCTCAGTATTTACATCTTGCTTTCTGATTTATTCTTGTAGCTTCTAGACAAGATTTTAAAATAGCATAAAATCTATGAATAAGGAAAGCGAAGAAATAAATGGTAATAAGTTTGGGCTGTAAGAAATGTCAGCTTGTATTGACCATATAGTGGCAGCACATGAAAACATCAGAGTTGTATGTTATAGTTAGGTAGTTTCTTGCATTTCTTTTTCTGGAAGAAGCTTTTCATCCCATTCTCTTTTGATCTCAGTAATCAGTAATGGTTTGCAAAGCTAACTGAAGGTTGGGTTTTTTTAGCTTTGTTTGAATGACCTTACTCTCATGTTGAACTATAGTCATGAAAAACTGCTAGATATTTTGAAAGGAGGAAAGGAGGAAATGCTTTTCTTTTTTTTTTTTTAAGTGCTGGGGAATTGTGTAATGTGTGACCTTTCTGAGGATTTAAAAAATGTAATATTTATTACACCAGAGTAATAGTCATGGTTCAGGACTCTGAAGTTGGGTATAAATATGTGAAGTGGAAAAGAAACAAACTGGGAACATTAAGAATATTTTGGACCTATGTTCTGATCAGTAAGCATGTAATCCATAATATGCTAAGCACTCTGTATAAGTTAAGGCAAAAGTTCTAGGGAAGGGTTCTAACTAAGGCACATATGTTCTATATAAGAAAGAGCAAGAAAAGAGGTTAAGGAAAAGGGTAAGAACAAATAAACCAGGAATGAGTGGGGTTAGAAAGCTAAGGACAGAAACATGGGGTGATAGTGCAGGGTTTCTCTAATGAAATGAAAAGAGTTACAGAAGAAGAATGGGAAAAGGAGGGCAACTGGCAATCAAAGAACTCCTCTTATTTTTTCAGTACTTTTCTTGCTAGAAGTAAACATACTTCTGTATAGAAAACCAAGGTGGCAGAAAAAGATACTGAAATTTTGGAGATCAGGTTCAAATTGGAAAGTAGTGTTCTATAGCTAGAAAAGTAGAAAGACTGTAGCATATAGCAAATTTCATGGAGCAAATTAGTCTGGTTTCAGGATTTTCATTGGAAACATTTAGTGGAAGAGCAAGAACAGTAGAAATAGATTATTTTGGTGAGTTTAGGACTAGAAATAGGATAAATTGGCCTTGTGGGAGAGAGAAAATGGGCAAAAGGGGCAAGAGGAAAGGAGCTATGAGCCAAATGTAGAAAATTAGTGGAAGACGGAGAGAAGCAAAAGCTGCATCAGTGGAAGTTAAGGGAAAAGAAGATGGGAAATGTTATTTATATATGTACTATGAGGTACCATCGCATAACACACTATGAATACCCATTTATCATTCTTTACTGTAATGAGAGCATGCAGCCTGTGTAGAAAGAAATCATGTCATCCCTAAGTAGCAGCAGCCCAGGAAACGCAAAAGAACCCCTTTCATGTGCTGTAGTTTTTGTGTTACCAGCAGTTTAAAAAAAAAAAAAAAAGTTTGCTGATTTCTGTTTGCATTGATTTTGCATGTTTCACTCCACAAATGCAATAGGAAGAAATGTCTGAGAATAAACAGAGTCCTCTCCACTCATGGCCAAATATGAAAGTTGTGTAAAAATTGAGTTACTGGCAGGGAGGCACAGACTTATTGGACCAGGTAGTAGCTGGAGAGAGAGAACACTGATCAGGCAAAATAGGGATGAGGGAAGCTGCACATGATGAAGACCAGGTCATGTAACCTTTCAGTGACCAGGAAGACGTAGCAGTCACAAGCTCTATCCCTATCCCTTCACTTCCATTACTGTATTTTTCTGTTTTTTTCCATTTGTCAAAACCAGCTCCTGAGTGTCAGATCTACTTTTTAAAAAAAACAAACTTCCAGACTCATGTTGTTTAAAACATGTTTGAAGATGCATCAAACAGCTTCACCAGAACAAAAAGTATGTGCTGTAATTGCATGACCCTAAAACTCTTTTTTTCCCCCCCTGGGAAAAAAATGCTCTTAAATTTTTCATGATTTGGTCTGTGTTGTACTGAGATTTATGTCAGCCTTTTCTAATATATTTTTCATGGGAAGGAAAATTGTTACCTGGACAGGCTTAAAATCTGCAATGTTGAGGTATTGATAAATAAAGGAAGTACAAGCAGGATTTTTTGGAGTGGCTGCAGTGAAATTAGTTTCTTAACTAGCTAATGATACACCATACTGTGACAGAATAAAGAAAAAGCTTGGTTTGGTCAGCTGCTTCTTTTCCATGCCATCTTCGTGCCTTGTTTTGTTTCCCACCCTTGCAGCACCATACATACAATCCACAACAAGTCAGCTCTGTTGCTGTGTTGGAATTCCCAGCATGCCTTTGCTCATTGTAACATTCCCCAAAATAAGGAAACTCAAAAATTACTCATGTAAGTATGTCCTCCTACAAATTGCTTCAGTACTGTTACATTTTTTATGCCAAACACTTATTAAAACTTGGAGTACTGAATGGTTGTTTAACAGGTTCAGAAGTCTGATAAATCAGGTATTGGGCAATTGTCATCTTTTTTTCATCTTTTTTTTCTTGTATTTAAAGTCCTTAGCAGCATGTTTCCTTACACAGCCTAAAATCAATGAGCTAGATACCCTAGAAGCAGTCTTGTGTTTTTTTTTCTCAAGTCATTTACTGCTTCTCTTGGTTTTTTAGGTCCAAGTATTACTGTAGCCACTGTCTGTTCCTTGACCTAAATAAGGTTTAGCTTTTCCTTTCGTGCGGTTGAAACAAAGGTGCTACTGGCTTTTATTAACAACTGATAATCATCTTGGAATCAAAGACTCACCTGCTGGCAGTCACTGTTCTTCTCTATAATCCAAATTTTATGATGTGATCTTCCATAGTAATAAGTGGATCATCCCCATAAGTGGGAGTGCATGGTGAAGAATGTGAGGAATAAAGTGAGGGGCATAGTAAACATGTGTGTGTTTTTTGTCTCCAGCTGCCAGTGAAATCAGTACGGTTTGACTGGGCAGAAATCACAGGATGTTGTTCTTTATGGTCTCTTTGCATAGAACTTA
This sequence comes from Gymnogyps californianus, assembly GCF_018139145.2. NCBI lineage: Eukaryota > Metazoa > Chordata > Aves > Accipitriformes > Cathartidae > Gymnogyps > Gymnogyps californianus. The sequence continues at coordinate 108,409,874 of NC_059472.1, read as the reverse complement.
ATGAATTTCAGACTTAAGTGATACTAAAATGGTGCCAGGAAACTAGTTTGGATTCCAGCATGTTAAATACTTTAGAGAGAAGTCTTTCATTTTTAAATGTTTAATTCCTAATTTGAATAAAGGCCAGCTGTCATGACTGTTTCCTCACTGCAGCCATTTAAGGAATAACATGAAAAGACAGTATGCTTGAGTCACTTCAAAGCACTCTCTTCAAAATCTGTGTACATCTCCAAAGTTGCAAGCTCCAGTGAACTATAATATGTGATTAATATATAGTGAAGGATATAATAAATATGTACTAATTCACTTACTTCAGCTTCCCAGGGATGTCAGAGCTCTATTATGAGTAGAAATATATGTATCTTTTTCTGGTGCTATGCAAGCTTTTTTAATTTCATTTTGTGTTTTAGTAACTGTTATGTTAACAGACTATTTTCGGTTTGGTTTTTAGGGGGTTTTTTTGGGGTTTTTTTTTGTTCCCACATAAGTTTTATGACGCCCTTTATGAAGAGTGGGAATTGGGGCAGAGATTCCAGTATGTTCCTATTAATGACTACACAGTTTCAGCTGATTTTACATGGAAGAAAATCTGGATACAGGAAGTTTTTGCCCATGACCAAAAAATCCTGAAACAAGTTAAGAGAAGGCAATTCCTACATGGCTCAGATAAGAAAAGCCTATTCACTTACTGTTGAAACAGAGACCATATCAGAGTTCCCAACTGAGAAACACGTGAAAAGCACACTCATGAAAGTTGGGGCGGGGAGGAGGGAAGAGGTTATTTTTGATGTTTCTTTTTTTGCAAACTTCAACCAGAACAAGGAATTTCTCCTCAGTTGTTCATACAGAATAAAGACCTACTGATTAGTCTTATTTTGTGGCTAATGATGCCATAAAATCTTATCCAAGCATAATGGATATACCAAGTTTTATGCTGAGGAAAATATCAGCTACACATGTCATGGTGTTTTTATTTTCCCAGCCAGTAGCAGTGTTTAAAATACAAGGAACTACAGGAATTTCCACATGCTCCATGCAAAAGTGGATTAAAATATTTGCTTCATAGAAGTAAACTCTTAAAGCCTGTCTTTCTTTCATAAGAATCAAATACTTATAAAGACAAAAACTTATCAGCGATCATTTAATCTCAAGGACTGGTTCTACTGGCCTAGTTCTGCAATAACAGCTAATGGAAAGAAACGCTATTTTTAGAAGTGCTTCATTAATATAGAAACACCCAGCATTGCATTCTGCATTTCTAATTTCCAAAATGCTATTAAAAATAGCAGTTTGGAGTGACAGTTCATCTACAGTCCTTAGGAAATCTAAAAATAAACAGCCACCTGTGCTCAAAATGCTAGTAACTCCACTTGTAAATCACTTAGATTACTTATTATTTGCAGATATGGTTTTTTTTCCCTGACACTTATGTACTACACAAATCAACCTGGTATATACAAATCAAAAGTTATTCAATTAACATAAAAATATCAGATGTCACATGAAATGTCATTTAATGTCAGGCCTGGAATGAGCAAATAAATTGCCTCATCAGTTTAATTAACAAAACAGGTAACCAAGTCAAATTAATGTACTTCAAATTATATTAGAGCCATTTTGAATGGGATTGCACTGTTGAATTTTAATTGGAAATTCAGTTTACAGGACAAGGAGAAACATTATCTTACTTCTATGCTCAATACTGGACAGACAGGCAATAAAATCTTGAGCATCTTAGAGAGAATAGGATAAGCTTTGGACTCCTAGAGTCTATGAACTGCCATTTGATTATTAGATTTATAATTACAAAATTGAAAATTAAAAAAAAATTTGTAGATCTAAATTCTTAAGAGTTCTCTACGATTTTGAGTTTTCTTATGATTATTATTAACGGCAAAAGACTGGGCTCCACTGTGCTAAGCATTGTACAGAGAGAGGAGAGAGCCTTTGAAGAGCTCAGACTAATGGTGATGAAGAAAAAGAATATTATTCTTCATTGTGAATCTGGCTGAAGCACAGAGATCTCAAATGGCTTGGCTGGTTAACAGAAGTTCAGGAGATGTGTGGCAGAACTGGGGCTATATGCTACATCTTAATCTTGGTAATTTAACCTCATAATAATCTTTCTACTTTTCATTTTCCACTTGCTCTTCATGCGAATAAAAAAGAATAAGTTCATGTTGTTAGAGGGCTTTAATTAGAATAGTCTGGTGGTTTATTTTTCTGAACACTTTTCTCTGAGTGATGGGCAAATGGGAAGCAGAATGGTTAGGTGGAAGGATCACAAAACAATAAAGTGATTTTTTGAGAAACGCACAGACATTGTTATCAGCCACAGAAAGACGAGCACAAACAGAGACTAAGATTCCTCCTAGAAATGGAAAGTGTTCTCCTTTAGTAAGTATAGAAGGTACTTGGTACAGAGAAGTGAATTTATGTATCATTTTACATTATTTCTATTAATCTGCCTGAATAAGCTAAACACGAAGGAATCACTGCAGGACACCCGAAATACTTAAACAGAAGAAAAAAAACGATCAAAAGTTTTCCAAGTAAGTAGTGCTGTCTGCCAGCATTCCAGATCGTATTTTGAATGCAAGCTCAGTTGACTAACCTCACTATATTTTTCGTATTTTGCAAAGAAGTTGCTCAAATCCTTAAAGCTTAATACCTGTTTGAAGCAAACCCTGTTTGACGTGGGTTTAGTATTCCCTTTGCTTGTTTATAAGGTTGACAGATGTCTGAGAAATGGAAGTATGTTTTCAAGCATTTCATGTAAACAGTTAACTTTTAATATCTCTATTAGAGGAGAAAAGGACTTAATTCCTTGAGGTGTTATTCCTAGTTCCACTACTACTGTAGTTACTACTAAAGCAAATTACGTCCTGCTAAAAAGTTGTTTGGACAATCAAATTAACATATGTGTCTATATATTTACACAATTCAGTCAATCAACAGAAGGTTACAACAGCAGAAAAAGAGATCCACTCACTACTATGGCAACCAAAGAGTCTCTCTCGGTTACCTGATATCCTGGAATACTATTAAAAACCAAGTTGGAATGGATGGAATAGCACTCCTCAATACTTAGTACTTCCATGTGAGATTTCTTCAGTCACAGCAGGGTAGATAAATACCTTTCCTTAAACCTTCATTGAAAGAACAAATATTCTAATTCCCAGAAAAAAAGAGTTTCTAGAAGTAAAACTTCATCTTCAGAATCTTTCTATAAATCATTGTAGGTGCAGTGGTGTAATGTTATTGGCAGCAGCCAATGAGCAATGAATTCACTTAAGGCTTTTACAAGTTTTCAGTAACCAGGCTATACAATATATTGCTTGGGTTTAGCAATTAGCAGCATTCTAGATACTTCTGGCTGGTAGCATAGTAGCAGTGCTTCAGAATCAGTGTTTAAAATTGATAAAAAAAACCTAGATTTTTTTCCTAAAAGAAATTTTCAAACAAATGTGAGTTGACTATATCATAATGGTCCTCCCTGGCTTTCTACCTCAAAAGAAGCAGATTGTAAGAAAGTGACTTAAGGGGACTTTACATTGACTCAACTCAAATAATTTAACTATACTAACTTGTTTAGCGTAAGTATGGTTTTCTTGTATAGACCAAGCCTAAGCACCTTTTCTGTCCATCTGTGTCCAGATTTATATTTTAAATGTGTATAAAGAAATTGATGTGTTTGTCTTTTTTCTACCCCAGCGGTAGCAAAATTTTCAGAAAGTTTAAATGTGACCAGGAGATAGTCTCCCGTTACATTATTTGAGAGAGATATATATCTCTCAAACCCCAGTAACATTGACATGACCCTCTCTGCATTTCAAAGCATTGCACTTTTTCCCCATTCATATTTGAACTGCTTTATTTGATTTTTAGCCCTGCTTCTTTTTGGTAATATATAAGTAGTATAGAACTAATTAAAGCTTTGATATTGATATATTTTTTAGTCTGTCGTGGTTTAACCCCAGTCAGCAACTAAGCACCACGCAGCTGCTTCCCCCTCCCCCCTCCCAGTAGGGTGAGGAAAGGGAAAAAAAAAGTAAAACTCGTGGGTTGAGATAAGAACAGTTTAATAACTAAAGTAAAATATAATACTAACAATAGTAATAATGAAATATAATAATAATAATAGTAATGAAAAGGAATATAACCAAAAAAGGAAGGGGGGGGGAAGAAAAAAACCAGTGATGCACAATGCAATTGCTCACCACCCGCTGACCAATGCCCAGTTAGTTCCCGAGCCGCGATCCACGCCGCCCGGCCAACTCCCCCCTGTTTATATACTGGGCATGACGTTCCATGGTATGGAATACCCCTTTGGCTAGTTCAGGTCAGCTGCCCCGGCTCTGCTCCCTCCCAGCTTCTTGCACACCTGCTTGCTGGCAGAGCATGGGAAACTGAAAAGTCCTTGGCTTAAGATAAGCACTACTTAGCAACAACTAAAACATTGGAGTGTTATCAACATCATTCTCACACTAAATCCAAAACCCAGCACTGTACCAGCGACTAAGAAGAGAGTTAACTCTGTCCCAGCCGAAACCAGGACGTAGTCACAATTTGTGGCCTTTTGGCATATGTCAGAATTAACAGAAGATCTCACTATAAACAATCATTCTATGAATTAATTTATTGTCTGAAAAAGAACAACTTTGGCAGGGTTGTTAAGCAGAGGAAAAATAAATGAGTTGGATGAAAATATAAACATATGTTGCTGTAAACTCACAGCCAATGGTATTTAAATCCTATTTAAATTAGATTAAGACAAAATTTCCCATAGGAGTAAAGAAGGAGAAAGAAGTGAGCAGAATGGGTAAACACAAAAATGTCAGATAAAGTTCTTTATAGTTTCTGTTTACAGTGGCATGTGATTGCCTTCTGCACTGTGTGGTATTGGCTATATAATTATGCTGCATGAATAGTGAGCTCTAATTGCAGCAGATGAAGTTGATTATTTATGCACCTCTGTGCTGAAGACATTTGATTTGTGCATGCCTACAGCACAGAGGTGTGTACAAATCCAGTAGCTTTGTAAAGGTGTTGCGTCATGCTCCTGAATTGGTTCAGCAAAGAAATATTTCCGATGCATTTAATGCAAGTGGTAATGGAACAGTACCTCCTCACTATTTCTGTAAGTTTACTGTGGGACTCACTCCCTATTAGACTTTTACTCATCTTGGTTTTATTCCATGAGTCACATGGAGGATAAAAATAGAACCGTCTAGGCAGTTCAAGTAAGGTAATTGACATGCACAGAGTTTCCCTGCTCAAATACTGTTTAGCATGAATGTGCCAAAATCAGGAAAAATAACCTTGGAAGCTGGCTAAAGCGAGGAAGCCTGTGCTAATAGAGATCATAAAATTTTCATGAACACATGACACGAAATGTGCAGATTTCAATCTGTCTACAACTACTCACATACGGGTCACTGTATGTTACAGCTCAGTGGATGAAAAATGCATGGAAGACAGGTAGGATGGGACAAGTATTACAAGATGTCAACCATATTCACTGAGAACAGCAGAAAGCAAAAAAAAAAAAAAAAAGCCAGAAGATAGGAAATCTAAGACTTGACAGGCTGAAGGTTTTGCTTTGAAAAAAATTCTTACATGAGAGATTGTTTCTATCAACAGTTGTGCAGAACATTTTTTGTAATTTTCCAAAAGTCCTGTTTCTTTGATTATGTTTTTCTAGCACAAACTGTACTTGAACTTAGTCTCTTTAATAGTGCTTGGCTTATAACGGAGGAATGATACGCACTTTTATAAACTGCTATATTACAGGTAGGAAGACTTGTTGAGTATGCTGCTTTTCATAGAAAAAATTTCTTTTTTGGGCCCTTTCTGTGATAATCCTGGTGTCCTTGGAAGAACATTTTTATTTCAGTTGAGTGTCTAGCCTTGTACATTCAAAGTTACTTACAAAGAACACTATCTGTAACTGTGATCAATTGCTCCTAATATGCCTTTTTTTCAAAATACTAAAATGTAGGTTATTGTTTTCCCTCTGTAGATCCGTTCTTATAATTGTTTTCAAACTTTAACTTATGAGAACTTAACAAAAGTGGATTCCAACTCACATGCACATATACACAGCCATATGTTGCAGAGATTAAAATGGACTTGCGAGTAAGATATCAGAAGGCTGTAAACATTCTGTACTAAAGTAATTTGTCTGGTTGCTTATACCTCACATGAATACCATTAGCGTATGCTTTATAAATTTTAATATTCTTTTTTCTAATTCAGTAGGAAAAGGCCAGGTCAGAGTTGCTTGTGGCTTGCAGTACCAGCGCTTGGGTAACAGTTGTTAAGTAGACAACCACAGAGGCAGAGTCTTAAAGCAGGGTGCATTTACTTACCTAGTTCTTGTTTTATTTATGATATGTTTGAATATACCTCTGCAAAAGTTATTTAAGGGAGACAAATGCACTTAAGCAAGGTAATTCCCTTACTTAAATAAAACCAGATGAAATAAAGATACTGTTTACTAGCTAGAGTATGCAAGTCGGGGAATTGGCTATTACTATATCTGCATTCCTGAATAATTTTATACATTGAGTTTGAAAATAATTTTTATTACAAATAGCTGGATTTTTTAAGCTGCCAAAGTCATTGCTGCAACTCTGCCTGTCCACTAAGTGGTTATTTAAATAAGATGCTTTGTTTATGGGAGCTTGCCTGTGATTGTGGCATCACATTATCCAATTTTTCTTGTATATTCAGAGTATAATTCTTTTTACCTTTACGTAGTTTAAAAAAAGAAAAAGTGTACCTGTTTGTACTGGAACAGTTTCATCATGGACTGTCTGAAGTTAGGGCTCTTCATGGGTCACCAGATGACTTACGTTAAAAGCATCTAGGTATCTAGAAAACTCTTAATGGTTTAGTCTTAGCTAGCTGAGTAACAGACTCTTGTTCCTTATTGTGACAACACAAATTAGCTTAAATGGAGGAGACTTGATAGCGCAGGATAGCTGGGTTAAGAAGGGGCCTCAGGAGGTGACTAGTCCAACCTCTTGCTTAAAGGAGGGGCCGGTCTGAGATCAGACACAGTTGCTTGGGGCTTAGCCAGCTGGGTCTGGAAAACTTCAAAGGCCGGAGCCTGGACAAACTCTGAGCAAGCTATTCCCATGCTTGGCTGTTCTTGTGGTGAAAATAGTCTCCTCCTCTCCATTCTGAGCCTCTCTTCTTTAAACTAATGCCTCTTATGCCCTGCCCTGCACCACTGTGAAGAGCCTGGCTCTGTCTCAATGGCCTCCCAGCTGGAGCTGCCTCCTCCTCAGGCTGAAACCAGACGTCGTCCCTCAGCTTCTTCTCACAGGGCAAGTGCTCCAGCCTCAACCAGCCTGGGGCCCCTTTTCTGAACTTGTTCCCGTTTGTCGATATCTTCCCTGTGTTGGGAGGTCCCAACATTAGACCACCTATGTGTGGTCTAATCTATATGTCGTCTAATGAGTAGGGGAATAATCACTTAACTCAATATTGTGTTAGTGCAGCCTAGGGTGCTGCTGTTGGGCATCTTTGCTGCTGGGGTATACTGCTGGCTCACACTCAGGAGTTGTGAGCTGCCTGCCTGGGCCTCCCTAGGCCTTTCCAGCACAGCTAATCCCCAGCCTGTATTGTTGCAATGACCCTATATTCTAGGGGGGTGAGGTGTGGTGCGGAGAAAAGGTTGTGTGACGGCTTTGAGGAGCCAGCTACTCCATATGTTTTCCAGGTGTCATAAAAACAAAAAGTGGAAGTTTTGAGATGGTAGGAAAAATATTTTGAGTGGTGTTTGTTGATGGCATGTTGGAGAAGGGGATGAGAAGTTTGAATAGCTGAATAGTAATGGGTGTTTGCGATAAATAGTATTACCTGTGCCACATTATAACATGCCGTTGTCTGCTTTGAAACAATGATGACATTACTGCTTTTCTCCTTTTGTACATGGTCCAGAGAACATAAAAGTATTAGCAAAATCAGTGACATAATTGCCTAGATCTAGTGGAGGGTCTGATTACTGTACTGTATTAGAAGAGTACTTCCAAGGATTTAAGCATCTTTTGTAACCAGACATGTTTCCTTGTAACTGTAGGCATTGGCTCCAAAATTGAAAAATGTCTCCACTTGTAAATGCTCTTTCAAAAACAATAAAAATTATTGTCTCCTTTCTCAGCCCACTTACTAAGCCAAGTACATGATACTCTGTGAATCAGTAGGTGAAATTCCCTTTCTCCCCCACTAGATACAAATTTCCTGTTGGTTGTCACGTTGCCTTGTATTTTTATCTCTCTTTATTTTCAAAATGGTGATTAATCGACCTACAGCTTTTAATATTCAAAGCTGCATGACTTTTTCTCATTATGCAATCAGTAAAATTAATGAACGACAGCTCTGCACCACCAGGAGGCCTAGCTGAATAGCACAGGGACTATAGAAACAGGTTATTTGTGGGTCACTGTCAGGATGGATTTAATTTTATTGCACAGAATATTTCTTCTAGTATAGAAAAATGTTTAGTGAATATCCTTGTGTTAATGAAAACTGTTAAATTTATGCTACTTCATATTTGGCATCACTTCAAAACGTCACTGCTGCACTTTGTTAATTTACTTTTGAATTCATTTCAGCGTATAATAATAAGGGAGAAATTAGGGAAACTTGAAATCTTGAAGAGTGAAACTGATGGCTCTTAGAAACAGCAGATCAGTTTAGATTAGGCTATGGATCCAGGATATTCAGTGGAAATACTTCATTTGTCTCCTGTGGGATTTGCAGCAAGCCTTAAATTGAGATACACAGTTCACAGTTTCATCCCTCTTTAGTTGAATCCAGAACTGATTCCCAGATGGATGGAAATGATAATTTTCCTTAGCATGTCTGTGTAGCAGCTTCAAGGTAAGGTCCACAGTTAGTGAAAAATGAATGTGAATGGTGCTTGCATGTTCACATATACAGTTCAAAATGTGTGACCCTAGACACATAAAGTAGAAATTCTGTATTGAGCACAGCTGAAATTAACCTTATGTAGTATCATCATTGTTTTGCCTCCTGCCATATGACAGAAGGTAACACTGTGTTCCCATGTGTTGGAGCCATTACTCACCACAGAAGTAGATAGATGAAGGGTGATGGGATATAAGATGCCAACTCCAGATGGAAGCCAAATTGATCATCAGATTTATCAGAGCCTGCATGGTGTCTGCTGAGTTTGCTACTTTGACTGTGGGTTAGATTAACATAGTTTCTGACGGTAAAAATGGTATAGTGGTAACATCAGAAATGTGATCTAAGAGGAAGGGAAGTACTATTCAAATTACCTTGGGAATATTTTGATATAATAAAAGGCAGCCTGTAAAGGAGAAGAGGAGATACTTAGGATAGTCTGGGAAGAAAGGAGGAATCTCAACGAACTGCTGAGAAATCTCTATGCTTGCAGTGCTCTCTGTGGGAGTTAGCTGATTGAAAACAAGAGAACATAACTGTCCTTGGATCTCTGCCATACCCCAAAGGCAAAACTAACAAAATAACAAAGTGGACCTTTTTTATGGGATGAGAATCTACTTCCTCTGCACATAAGCAGATGTCCTTGCTGGAGAAACAAGAATAAATTAGACACTATGTAAAACTCTAAACAAATTTAATTGCTACTAGGAGATTTAAGATTATTTATGCTGGAAGAGATTACATTGAAAGTTCATTTCATGGGAGGGACATGTGGAGCTGTTGGATGCCATAGCAGTGTGTGGGTGATTTTAAGAAGTGGGAATGACTAGAAGAGATAGGAAATAGAGAGATAATTATTCAAAAAGTGAAAAGAATAATATTCCTACAGTCATGTACTTTGTGGTCAGTAAAATGAATTTTTAAATTTAGTTATGAATGGGAACCAAACACAAGCAGATATTTGAATACTAGTAATACTCATCTGTCAAGAAAACCCTCAACCATTTAGTATCTTGGGGGTAAAGCATACCTAACCTCAGAGACCTTAGAAGTGCTCTCATCCTGCTCTAATGCTGATCTTTTCCTTACAAAATAGAGTTATCATTAGACAGAAGCAAGGAACTATGATGGTTTCCATTTTTTAACTTCCTTTTGAAACACAATGCTATATATATTTTTTTTTAATATCACATATTCTCTTAAGTCATACTAATCTTTTACATAAAGGCCTCAGTCTTAAAAAGTTGTTTTCAGACTTAACATTTCTTGTTTCCATTAATCACTGAGGGATTCAGTTTTTTCAGGATTGCACTCAGAGTGATGAAAATAAATTAATAGTGGCTGTGAGTTTGGAATCTGAGAACTAATAAGTATTATCTCCTACTGCATCTCAGCAAACAAAAACTGTAGAAAATCTCCGCTAGAGCTAGAGCTAGGAGAACAATCCATGTAGGTTTTCTTTTTTTATCTTTTTCTTTTTTTTTTAAATGTTTGGTCACTGAACCAAAGAAATTGGAAAAATCAGTCCAGGTCAAGCCAAATCAGAATTTGTCAATGAAATGAACACATTTATTTGGGTCAATTAAGTGTTTTATATAATCTGACATGGAACTTCAAATTTTCAAATTATTTAACCCTCTTAAGAATTTTTTAAAATTAATTTAAAAATGAAAAGAGCCATTTTAAAATATTAGTTTTAACATTTTCTTTATGAAAAATATCATAACATGGATTTTGGACATAATGACTGATACCTTTCCCTTATCTTGTCTTTAGTGCAAGCTGCTGTAGAGTTTGAACAGATCATGTTTTTCCCTGTTGCAAACTGATCTTTCTATGTGGAAAAAAAAATGCTTGGATCTACAGTTTGATCCAATGTAAAACTAGGTGATTCAAATTCAGTGGTCCTTGTTTGGGAAGGAGGACATCCTGATCTCCTTATGTAGCTATTCCATTGCTAGTCAATGTAAAACGCAGAAATAATCTAAAAGACTGCAACACAGAACATTTTCTTCCTGGAAGAGAAGGGATTGTGCATCCTCCTATTCAACCAGAAAACCTCATAGCCTGGTGGCTAAACATGTTTCTTGGCATTTAAGAATCTGGTCAGCTTTTCAAATAAGTGATCTGGTTCTTCTGCTTTTACTTTCAGCATCATTTTAAAGTAAGCCTGAACTGGGCTCTGGGTTTTAAAGAAAATGATATAATTAACTCCACTTTACCGAGTATTAAGAGGGCTTTTGTCCCTCTGACTCAGGGCTGTGTAGGCTGTGTGGACAGGGGCAGGGTCTTCCCCACAGCCTCCTCTATGGCTGCCTCCAGCGACTAGGCTAGCAGTCTAGTGGCTCCTTCCTCAGGCAAAAGATGTTTTAGATCCAGTCCTCGCACATGAAAAATTTTTCAAGACTGCTGTTTGGAGAGTGTTTGTCACTGAACACTAGATTTTAGATTCCACCCAAAAGGTCAAATAATTAAATGCACAGAAGGCTGAATGCGGTCCTGAACTTGTAGGTGCAATCATTTATTGGGTCTAAATGCTTGTCTTCACTTGTCCACTTTGCAAATTGTCAGTTGTTTATGAGATAGTAAATACAAAAGGTAAGACAAAATACAAAAACTTCTGTCACTCTTAATAAAGGACAAAACATTCCTTCTCATCTCTCCTGTTGAGAAATGCTAGTGGTAGGGGATACTGTAGGAATGGTGTTTTCACCAGCCCTTCTGCTTCCTTATAACCTGTATATAAAATCAGAACCATTTTACTGTACATAAAATTGGAACCATTTTTCTAAGTTTCACATGATCTTTTAAATTGGAAAAAAAAAAAAATCCTTTTTCCTGGCCTTTCACTTGTTTTTGAAATATCTCTAGAAAAAGACACAATGTGTCATAATTTATAATTTCAGAAGTTGCTTAATTTTGCCACCCTTCTTATAAAATTAAGAACTCCTTCTGTAAAATGTTCCCTACAGAGCATAGTCAATAAAAGTAAATGAATTGTTTACAGAAGAAAACCACACAATCCGAGGTTATAAACTAGTTTAATTTAATTAATCAGTGGGAGAGGAAAATACTGAAATATTAAGCATAAATTTCCTATCTCTGCCCACCCAGACTCAACAGCGAAGTTCTGACTTATTCATAGACCCAACTTGCTCAGTTCTACGTATTGTAGCTTTTTCTTTCTCAGTACTACATGTGTAGAGAATATATGTTCTCTAGTAAATGAACCTTAGAAAATAAGTAATATATTTTCATTTAAAAGGGAAGAAAAAAAAATCTATTGTGGCTATTTATGAATTCCATATGGTTCCTGTTATTTTTTCGTACAAGACAGTAGAGTTAGGAGAAGTTACAGGTTTTGTCAATCTGGCCTTCAGAGGTCCTTGGAGTGAATGACTTGCCTGCAATGCAAAAATACAAAATGAAGACAAGAGGTTGTGGTATAATGCAGATGAGGACAAACTATTCCAGACAAATTGTATTCAGTGGAGTAGTGCTAAGAAGGAAGGTAACTGTTAATGTTATAAAAAATACAGTTATGCAGGACTTGTACTAACCAGGCCAAACTATTCCAGCAGAGGCCATTTTCCATCTTTCTATAGCATATGCTTATGTTAACAAGCAGGTTTATATTGCCTTACATGTACAAGTGTCGTAAGAATTGCCAGCGCAGTGTGGAAATGAGCTACATCATAGACGGGACTTGTTAGAAAATCAATGTAGGGCTTAATGATCTGGAAATGGGTACAAAGGATTGGATTACACAGGAATGGATTTACCTTAACTGCAATGTTTGAGGTCTCATTTGAAAGCTTCTAAAATTCAGACAAGTTTTGATCAAGCCTCCTTCTTTGGGCATCTGTGCAATAAAGACTCTGCCTTAGAATTTATTTAAGAACCTAGCTGATGGTGTTGAGGACAATAATCTAAGTTTCAAACTGCCATCTGTCAGCCAAAAGAAGTGAAAAGCAGTCAGAGCTTACTGAAGAGAACATCAGGCAATAATTATGGGTCTGAGAATACCCAAGGAGTAGATTATTTGGGATCTGTAAGCAGCTTTAAATTTTGGATACTATTTGATCACTGTTACACTGGTGCATTTTTGTCAACAAAGTGGACGATGTGTTTGAAAGAGAACACAGCTTTGTATGGACCTAAGGTATGCACGACAGCGCTTATAGTTAATGCAAATAAATGAAAACATTACTTTTTTAAAAAAGTATGCAAACCAAACTGTGATTTCCAGTAATACTGTTGAGGTAGAAAGGAGGAATGTGCTTCATTTAGAAAGTAAAAGCTGAAGTGTTTTTTTAAAAACACTTAAAAGTGTGTTTTAAAAACACATAAAAGTGCTCAGTAGATGTCATGTCCTTCCAGGTTGGTGTAGATATGTGCAATATGTGTGTTATAATGGGCAGAGCAAGTTAGTTTTTACTGCTTACAGCATCATTGAGCCCCCAGGGAGATGTCCAACGATTGACTGTTGCAAAATGTCATCTGACAGAAGACAGAAATGCTCCTTGCCTACACAACCTGATGTGCTTCTCCTCCTACCTGAGACATTCAGAAGAGTGTTTTAGAAAACTGTGCGAAAAAGAAGGGAGAGCAAAGAAGCAGAGGAAGAATAACAGAAATCAAGAGGATAATTCTGTCAAACTATGCAAGGAAGACAGTGCAGGAGAATTTGCTTATACTCACGTGTGGAAAGGTTCAGCTATAACTTGTTAAAATCAGGATATCAACAGGGAACACATATCACACAATACATGACTGGCAGAATACAAGGAACCTGTTCATCTGACAGTTGATCTACTCACTTAATATTTTTGTATCTCACTCCTGAATGTTTAAGTACTCATGGCATGGAAAGAAACGTGCAGACCTGTCTTGAAAGATGTTTTTTGCTAAAATGTACTTCCACAGGGTGCTTGGCTATTTTGAATTGTGACATATGTGAAAGTAGCAGGTGGTCTCACACCAGTTTGAGTGAAGAGGTCTGTGTCATAAAATCAATGACTGTAGATTACTGCTCCTAAGAAAAACTTGTTAGAAATTGTGGCCAGAGATGCACATTTGAAAAGTCTATGGAGGCTGAGCTATTTTCTTAGCCCCCTGAGTGTTTGGTCTTGCTAATGCAGTAATCAGCATTAAAAAGCCTGCAATTTACCAGTGGATCACTTGGTGAATACCTATCTTAAAAGCTCTTCTTTACAAACTGACATAAGTTGTTTGTATATTGCTTTAAAGCAACAAAGGACTTCAGGGCCAAATACAATCAGGTCAAACTGGCTGCACAATATTGTTGTTTGCTAGAATGCTTTCGTGACCAGCTTTGAGCAGCTGAGGTTGTAATTTTTACAGGAAACCGTAAGTCCATCCACCTTTCAAGGCTTACTTCACTACAGATAGGCCCAGCAGCTTCCAGCTATTCTATCTTGTCTACAGTTTAGTGGCATCACATAGGTATAGTGGTGTCCTGTTGGGAGGATTTGTAGAAAGCATGGGTTTGGTTTTTGTATGAGTTTCCTGCAAGGAACAAAACAAGGTGTCCAAGTCTGAAGGTGAGGTTCAATGATCCCAGCAGCAAGGTCATTGAAATGCTTTCAAATATTTGTTTTCTTTTTTGGAAAATAACTTCCATGTAGAAATATCTGTGAACTTTTTTTTAGAATATTTATAAAGACTCTATTATAGTTTTTAGAAAATGTGTAATGCGTAAGCTGTCACAAGTAATCTTGTAAGTAATCTTATCTTGTATGTATATAGAGGATTACAAAAGGATGGCTGATCACTTCAGTATGTTCTGGAGGCCGGTATATCTGGTGCATCTTGAAGGAAGATGCAAACAGACAGTAATTAATCAACTTTACTTAGATAACTTTGAAACAGACTCAGCAGTATTGTGGAGTTAAGTTACCCTTTGACGAACTGTTTCATTAGAATACTGAGAATCACACCCACAAACCTAGAAGCCCCTTACTCACAGAAGCCCCTTCCTCTGAGCATGCGTGGTAGAAAAAGGAAACTGTACCTTTAAATGTATTCAGTCTACCTTTAAGTGTATTCAGGTCTATTTTTATCTTAGCCTCTTTGTGAGGCTGTGTCTCTCATAATGCAGTGCAACCCCCCTTTCATCATAAAGGAGGGTGTACATATAACAAATGCAGGCTCATCAGGAACTTACTGTAAGGGAAAAATGGGGAATTTAGGCTTCTGTAATGCAGCATACATTTAAAAAAGCAGCTTTGAATTGAAATAACTTGAATTGAGTGCTTTGTTTTAACAAATAAAAGAGAAGCAGCTATTTAAAAATACTTCATGTTTACAAGTGTGTAAATATACAATGTTTCATTGTTTTGTTTTTGTTAAAATAAATTGGTACTGGATTAGTGAACTGGAACTGGAACTTGATTACTCTATAGCATCTAATCACATCTTTGATATTGATGGGTAATTTAGGAATAGAATTTAGAGTTGCTTAGACAGACTCTGCTCGCCTATTTTGGAACTTTCACAGTAAATCCATTAAATACATACATGGGTTCTTACATTGACAAGAAGGATTATTTTCATAGAGGGGCCCTGAACTGTGGCTTTACAATTCATAGGTTTGATGCCTTATTTTTCAAAGAGTTAATTCACAGAAGTTTTATATTATTTATGGTAATACTGGCAGGATCTCAGTACCTGTTTGCTGTTTTTAAAATGTGTTTTGGGTGGCAGGAAGTTCTCAAGCCAAAAACTATAAAATCACAGGTATTATGGTTTCCTAGTTTTGACTGTGTCTGAGCTCTTTTATTCATGATGACAGTTAATAATTCAAAGTTCATCATATGCCATTAGTTGATTAGCACAGATATCTCTCCTGTGGACAGAGAGTGAGAACTCCTTGTATAAGTCCACCTGACATAAGATTTCCCAGACATTTGCATGAATAAATGTGATTCCATTTTTCATAAAAAGTGAATAATAATTTTGGACTGCAGTTCATTTTTTAGCAGCCATGTTGACATATGCTTTCCTACCTCTAGGCCAGCTATAATAACAGCTAAGAGGAGGTTTTGGCTTCTGCTCAATTTTAGCATGCATTATCAAGGCCATTACAGGGAGGTTGTTTCTCCCTCTGCCATCAAGAATCTGAGCAACAATATAACCAATGACTAATGCAAGAGAACAATTACTGGTTTCATCAGCTGTCAATTGAAGCCATATGGTCTAGACACTAGAGAGGTGCTAAGTGATGCACTAGTAATTCAGATGCAGATGAAACCTGTTTTATGGTATAACCTTCATACAGGGAAATTATACTTGTTTTACAATTAATCAACACATTCATTTGTGTGTGGGTGAATGATTTTTCTGGGGTAAAGATTAATATATCAAGGTTTTCACTCTCGGTAATAACCTAATCTTAAAATATTGCTCTTTTTTATAGTGTGTATAGTATTTTTACATCTGCCTACTTCTTAGTATCATAGAATATGAGAGAGAGTTTAGTCTTTGTAAGTAAGAAAAATATGAACAAATGCTAGTCAGATTAGACATCTTGGGTTACCTGCTACTTTTGGAGACAGGAAGACACAGTAGTGTGGTTTGAATGGTTTCATATTCTTTCTGCCTGACAATAAAGTCCTTGATATTTACTCATGGTAATAAAGATTCATATTGCCTTGACGTTTATTAATTGCAAAGTAGTAACTGCTGGAGAGAAAAAGGAACCAGTAGTTAAGGGCAGAGTTCTCATTGGCATAAGCAGTACTGGAGGAAATTTTTCATTTACTCTGTTAGTCGAAAATGATACTTAGCAACAAACCCAACTGTATCTCAAACACTTTTGTATCCTCTAATGGGAGGTTTTCAGTGTGAACATTTAAGTTATGCTCATTCCCTGTACAGTGCCTCAATGCAGATTTTTAATGCAATGGTAAAGAATTCTGTCTAGGTCACTGTTGTTTTATTCTATTTGTGTTTTCCCCATGCATTTAACTGTCAAAGGGTATACACTCTCATATAACTGGTGTATGGGTTAGGGTAAAACAGGATAAAGAGCTCTTGCTGTAGCAGCCAAAACCAAAGGGGAGCCTGAGCCCTCCAGGGGGGCTCAAAGAAAAGCCTTTCCTCTGCATTTAGTAGAGAAATGGAAACTTTTTTTTCAGCTGGCTGTTGCTGACACTTCCCCTCCTGCCCCACCTTGTTTAAGCTTTCCATGCAGCAGATCATTTTTATTTCCAGTAAGGGTTCCTATCACCTCCTCCTTTAAAAATGGAAAAAATAAATCCTCTTTACATCATAAGGCAGAGTACATCCTAACCTCTCCCTTGGTGGAGAGCTGACTACTAATCCTGTGTTGTTCTGTACTTGTTGATTACTTATCAGTCTTCTCCTTACTTTCCACACTGAATCTATAGGGCAGCCACATTACTGATGGCTTGGAAGCTTAGTCTGCTGATGAATGTGCCTTTGGGGAAGACAGTGAGATTGCTGAGCCTGGGAAAGGCTCTGAGTGTGTCTGTGGGAGTTATGAGAAGGGAAATTAGTGAACAGGAAAACTGAGGACCTTAATGTAACTTTAATGTATTGCATAGTTTCTCTGTGTAAACGCCTGGCCATCTTTTCTGTGTAGTGAATGCATAATTCACTACAAATCTCACTACAGAGTTTGGCATTTGAATCATTTTCCCCTCAAGGAAGCCCTAAAGGTTAAAAGCTTGAGGGGGATGGAAAATGTTTTTATTCTTTCTGATCTATTACTTAATGGTGTTTAAAGTAATACCACCCCACCAATATTAAATATCATGAAAATGAAATTTAGTATGCTCTTGAGTTTGGGATTTTTTACCATACATTCAGGAGATGTAAATAAGAAGGGGAAAAAAACAAGTTCAGTGCTGTCAACATTAAGTGTATTTTGCTTTAGGGATAAATTTTTGCACCATGAAAAAAGAGTTTAATTAGATGCATAAAGTTACCTACGTTTATGTTAAAAAAGGAAAGTCCCACCAAGATATCTGGAAAAAGAAAGGAATTAAATACATTTAATGTCTTCTTCATTCATCAAAGTGATTTCTGAAATACGAGGTAGCCCAAATTAATCTCTGGTGTAAATCTATTGACTTTAGAAAGGAGAGTGGGTAAAGCAAATGGTAAATTCAGCATATTTTTGCATACTTGAATTTATTGTTGACTCATTTCTCAGTTGATATTAATAAAACTGGAAAGAGAGAGAAATTGCTTGATTGGCTGCAAACTGTTCTGATTACTGTCTAAAACACAGCTATAGTAATTATGTACATTGATCATCCAGGGGATTTTAGTCTAGGGGCAGCAAGATCAAGTCTCAAGCTTGTGTCAGGGAAAAAGTCTTTCTAGCATGAAAACTGTTTGGTTTTGAATGAGTATACTTTCTTTTAAAACAATGTATCCAGTTATGAAGTATATTTCCTAGTTTGGAGGCTGGTAGAAATAAAATTCCCATTTCATAAACACTTGTGGAAGTGAAAATCCAAAAATTGGCTTGTGCAAACATAAACATCAAAATTGTTGAAACCTCTAGTTAAGAGAACAGCTGCTTATAAAGTTGTTATGTTATCATCCTGAGAGAAAGACAGAGATTCATCTCTACCTCTTGGCTGATTTTTCTTTGAGATTCATCATAAATTTAGGAGCTGAATCAGTCCTTACTGATCACCATACAAGTTTTCGAGTTACTATTCAGAATGAAAGCTTTCACTCCTATCCTACTGGCCTCATTAGCAATGAGGTAGACCTAATGAGAGGTGTTTAGTTGCGATGACTGCAAAAGGATTTCCTCTGATTGAAAATTCAGTGTGGGTGTGACTATGCAGCTAGCTTCAGACATGGAAACAATCCAAATACTCTGGAAAGATCCGATTACTGTAAGTCTTGCCTGCATGACTCTTAGTCGATTCTGAGATGTTCCACTCTCATTTTCTCACTACAATCCTGTTAGCCAGCTCTCAGACTGCAGTCCAAACCCATGTGAGTGAGGTGGTTCTGCCCTGCTAAAATAGGGCTACATGCTGCCAGGCTCACAGCAGTTTCAGGATTAGTTTGAATTTCATTGCCTATTCAACCTTGAACCCGCAGTAACCTTGGACTTTGCTTGTAACTTGGTGGTCTACACTTTAAAATAACAGTGGCATCTTGTAGCACCTCCTCTGGCTGAATTAACACACTGCCATTAAGAGCTAGAACTTATTTTATTGTACAACATACATAATTCCTTTTGTGCTTCTGAAAATTACAGTGCTGCTAAAGATGATTCTATGATGAAGCCAGCACAAGAAGCCCAAGTTTACTAAAAAAGCCCTACATGTGATAACTAGACACAGGAACTCCTCCAAGCTATTTGAGATCGGTTTAAGTCTTGGTATAATGTGCTTGCAAGGACATGCAGAAACATGTTTTTTTTTTTTTTTTTTCTTTTCTTTTTTCTTCAAGAGTGTAAAAGCAGCAGATTTTTCTAAAGTTAAATCTCACAGGGTATGAACTGCAGTTGAACTCTCAGCAGGGTGGTTACTAAGGCAATCACACTGGACAGATACTGACAGGGGAATTGGTGGAAACTCCTGAAGGTATTTAACTAGAGTCTGGGCTGCAGCACACTGCTGTTAAAAACTTAGCTGTGGCTTATGCTGGTGGTTTGGTTTTGTTATGCTGGTGGTTTGGTTTTGGTTTGATTTTTTTTTCCCCCCCATTTATGTCTGACTCTCAAGCTTTTATCTTGAGCAAGTCTTCCCTGCTCCTGACCTGGCTGCCTACGGTAGTCTCTACACCTGACTTATTTCATGCTTCTGCTCTCATATTGATGTTTATTCCACCTTTCTACTCTGACTCCTGTGCTGTTTCCGGTGCCTGAATTAGTTCCTGCCATTACTCTTTCCCAGCTCCTGCCTGTTTTCTTGCTTTCTGTTTCCATTCTTTTGGATCTAATCTTTAGACAACGGAGCTGCCTTGCCCCAAGCTTGAACACCAAGGAAATAACCTTTGGGTAGAACAAGTGCATATCCATATCTGTTTGATGACTTGCCAGAACAGGGAGTAGTGGATATATTAGATGATACTGTGTGATGTCCCTGGTGACCTGTTTTATTTGAACCCAACCTTATAGTTCTTACATCCTAGGGAGCTTTAAAAATGTCAGCAGTTCTGCAAGGAACATCATATGATGTGATCTGAGGCAGCTGTAGTTGTAAATGGAGTCAGCTCTGTTCCTGCATGTTAATCTCTTCCTGATATTTCTGTCAAATCTGCAGAATGACAACATGCTGGAAGAAGTGAATGGTAGTTCACAGACAAAACAAAACAAAAAAAATCCATATCTTCATAGTCCATTCAGTGGAAGTGAATATGGGGTTTGGATATAGTAAAGAATCCTGTAATAAGCTGGATGGTCTGCTCTGACTCCCATTCCTCCAGTGCTTATGGCAGTATATGAGCAGAAGAAGGGCAAGTGTACTGCTGTAGGTAGGCTTGAAGACAGAAGTATTGCAGACCTCTTTAGGAGTAGTAAATCTTTGTAATAGCAAGTGCCTGAAGCTGTGTAGGCTATTAAGACCTCACAAGCTACAAATCGTGCTGTGTACTGGACACTTTCCAAAAGCATATGGAAAAGATGGAGGCACAAATCAGTTACCTTAAGAGCTGTGGAGAGCTGTGCTTGCATGTCCACATGCTCAATTAGCATGTGAACCCTCTGAGAGCCAAGGCAGGGAACTCAACCTCAGGTGCTCTAGCCTCTCTCAGAGGGTTTCTTGGAGTTGTTTCAGCATGGGACTCTTTGTCCAAAATCCATCCCATCTAGCTGAGAAGTACAAGGAGCCTGGATAAAGTGCACCTAGAGAACAAAAATAAAAATAAAAGCTATGGGCAGTACAGAACAAACTATATTAAAAAAAAAAGTAATATTCTCTCATCCATGTATACTTATAAAGAAAATTGCTAAGTGCAGGGAACACAGTGGGGCAAATATAGTCTGTAATTACTGATAAGCAGCTGACCGTCTTTATTTCTTCTGAGAGATCAGGCACTTTCACTTGGCACAGGTGGAACTCATGCTTATGAGGTAGCAAAAACAGTGCCACCAGTTTTGCTATGGCGGCATATTATAGATAAAGCTGCTGTATTCAAACAAAGGATGTATTAAGGGAGAGACAGGACTCAGACAGACATTTGGCAGCTCAGAAAGTTCTGAAAAAAATCTTTTTTTTTTCCCTAGGTTCTTTCATGTCCTTACAGAGTAGGAGGTAGTTTTACTACATATCCCAGATGACAGTTCTTAAAACAAAATGTCAGTGCAACAAGACAAATGCTACTGTAACAGACTTTGGTGTTACAGGTTTGAAAATTGGGTTCAGTGGTTCATGATTCTGAATAATTTATCGCAGACACTGACCATTGGCATTCTGAAGCATGAACGTAGAAATCACTTGCATCAGACATTTAGTTCATACATTCCGTAATTCAGTTTTTCAAACAACAGGAATTGGGATTGTTGTCTTTGTTAGAACGGCCGAAGTAAAGTTGGGAAAACCAGCTTAATGGGACTAATCTTCAGAACCCTTTCTCTTGCCCCCTTTCTCAAGGGGATTATATGGTCTGTGGCTTTAATGAGATAATCAATTGTTCTGATTGCTTTGTTGGGGTGATATTCAGCCTAAATGGCCTTTCAATTCCAATTATAGGTAGTAATATGGCAGTTAAAGGTCAGAAAGTGCTCCAGGCTAGTGCTTTGTCTATCTTACACAGTAGCAACCAAAAAATTGCTCTGCCAATTGCAATGAGAGGTGTTACAACAGTGGCTAAAGGTCACAAGAAATGCTTCCATAGAATGAATTGAGTTGGAAAGACGAGCAGCTATAAATAATGCTTGGTAATGTTTATATCCATTTAGTTTAAGTGATACAACTGCTTAATCAGGACATTTTGAATCATGTAAGTCCTCTTAAATAAACAATCTTTACTCAGACTTAAAGGGAACGAATTGTTTTGCTTGCCTCCTGCGAATTACAGCTTCCATGCAACCGGAGGTTCCTCCATCCACTTCTCCAGCTAGTTTCATCACTAATTGCATAAGTGAACCCTTCTGTTGCTGCATGCCCGAAAGGACAGTAGGCAGCTGTGTAACCTAACTTGGATTTTAATCTTTGAAAAGTGGATGTAAAGTAGGAAATAGATCACAGTTAGAGCTGTTTTCCCTTTATTTTTCAATGCACATTCATATTTTAAGCGTACAATCCTTTTCTGTAAAATTGCACTTAGGTTGGCTTGGTGAATGGATACTGTCCTCACACAGGTCTCATTAGCTGAAATTACATTTGGTTTTTTTCAAGGGTTTTTTTCCCTTGAAAGGAAAAAGTCCTTTCCACACAGAGGACTGTGTGTGCTTCTGTTCATATCTGATCATACTTGTGAAGTGTGATGTGATTGATAGGTATGGTGATATCTTTACTCCGCACATCTGCTTCAGCCTGGTTTGGAGTTGCTATTCTGTGAAGTCTCTTGGGACTACAGTCTGTCACTGGCTTCACACCATGAAGAAATTTTTCTGCCAGACACAAATTTTGTTTTACTATGGTCTCTCTGTTGCAGATACACGGGAGAAGTAGTAGAGAATATAATTCTCATTGGTCAAGTGCTGGGTATCCCTTACTTGGACTCCACTGCTTACAGTGCATACAATTAAAATGTGTATTCCCTGTCTCTACTTATTAAACCAATATGACCTTGTCCTATTTTAAAACCTATACCAATTTTAGAAGTTGGAATACAGTGCTAACAGCTCTGACAGTATTGTGATATGGGGCCCAGGGGCAGCAGTGCCATCATCCATGGATATCATACAGTTGAAATAGAAGTGACAGGATCTCCATGTCTGAGTTAGCAAAATGCTGATTAAACAATCCCAACTCCCTTATCCCTTTTGCAACTTCCCATTTCACAGCCAGTTAACTCTGGCAACTCTCTGGCTGTGGAGAGGATCTGTTCTCAAGTGCAAAGGGTAGTTTTTTTTAATATCCAGCCTTCTATGCAACTTGTGGCTTTCAGAAGGCAATATAGTACTTCTGCAGTGGGTGACACTAGAATCAAAGTCTTACTGCTGCAAGGTAGTTAAGCACAGATTGAAAGGCTTCATAAACTTTGGGCACTGATTTAGTAACTTGAGTTTCTACTCAGACCGCCCAATAGAGGAGGCAGGAACAACCCCAAAATGCCCTTAAGACTTACTTTACGTCGCTGCAAACTGTATTTTCTGGACCTGTGCAATTTTAAAAGGTTTGAACAATTCTGACTGGAGTAGATATTGACAGGCAGTAGATCTATGCCTTTTACACTGTCTTAAATTATAACACATTACTCATTTTCTGTCTCAGTTCCAGTACTTTCATTCTCAGGGTTTCTTCCTCATCAGCTCAAGGTGAAGAGGAAAAAAGCACTGTGCTTCAAAATCATATACATTTTCTGTTTAAATCTCTGTTTTATCCTTTTTCCTATGATGATGATCCTAAAACTGTCTTCTGATCACTGATTCTTCTAATTTAAAATATGCTTATGTATACACAGAACTAATTTCATGTAGCCATTTGCAGCATCATCAGGAAATCCAGGAAAGATTTTTCTTTTGGTTTTCCCCTCTTGTAGATATAAAGGTAGGTCTTTAGAAAACCCTAACAAAAGCACATTTTATTTTATGACTCAGCAATACAAAAGATGTGGTAGTGCTGTCTGAAGGGTTAACTGTACTGAAAAAGGATATATTAATTTAAGACTGCTCAATTGTGGTATTTAAAAAAATCTGTCTGGAGAAAGGAGGGGAGTACGGGTTAGCAGTTTTATATTTTCTGGGAGTTTAAACTTATTCTGCCCCCTTTAGAATAGAAATTTTAAAAAAGATTAATTTCTCATTAAATTTGCATTTTTCATACAATCCTTTTTTTTAAATGTGAAAATTATCAACCAGTACTGGCAGATTAACACACATATGGTTGCAATGTGAGCTATGTTCTGCCATGATTGTCTGAATACCTTGATCATCATTCTCCTTCTAATAGGCTTATCAAAGACCTGCTACTTTTCCATTTCTATTATCCTATTGATGTGTTTATCAGAGGATGCTGGATTACACACCAGAGATCCACAACAAGAAGTTCAACTTGTCAGAATCAGACGTGAGGCTGTAGCTAGGTTGTTTTCACTTTTACCTTTGATATCCTATTGCTCCCTTTTTTATCTTTTCTAAAAAACAAAAAAAATCCCAAAGAAATTATCCATTTGAGGAGGTAGGACTTACTTACTTATTTTTATGGAGTGTTCTGTGCTGTTTCCATTTGTGGACACTGAAATTGTAAGGGACCAGTTGTATCAATTGAACGCTCATAAATCCATGGGGCTGGGTGGGATTAATCCCAGAGTGCTGAAGGAGCCATCAGATGTTACAGCAGGACCCCTCTCAATCATCTACCAAAGATCTTGGGAGTCTGGGGAGGTCCCCACTAACTGGAAGCTAGCCAATGCTATTCCAATTTACATGAAGGGCTTGAGGGAAGCCCCAGGAAACTACAGACCTGTTAGTCCAACCTCAGTACCTAGAAAAATTACGGAGAAGATCATGCTGCTGTTGAAAGGCATTTAAAGGACAATGCAATCATCAGGCCGAGTCAACATGAGTTCACAAAGGGAAAGTCCTGTTTAACTAACTTGATAACCTTCTACAACAAGGTCACCTGCCTAGTAGATGAAAGGAAGGCGGTGGATGTAGTTTTTCTGGACTTCAGTAAGGCTTTGGATACTGTCCCTCACAGCATTCTTCTGGACAAGTTGTCCAACTGTGAGATGAGCTACATGGTACACTGAGCGAAGAACTGGCTGAACGGCAGGGTTCAAAGAGTTGCAGTGAATGGGGCTTCATCTGGCTGGCAACCGGTCACAAGCGCTGTTCCTCAGGGCTCAATTCTAGGGCGAGTTGTGTTCAATCTTTTTATCAATGATTTGGATGCAGGAGTTGAATGCACCCTTAGGAAGTCTGCTGATGATACTAAACTGGGAGGTGCTGTTGACTCTCTTGAGGGACAAGTGGCCTTGCAGAGGGATCTGGATAGATGGGAGTACTGGGTAATCGTCAATGGCATGAAACTGAACAAGAACAAATGCTGGATTCTGTACCTGGGATGGAGTAGCACCGGACACAAGTCTAAATTGGGGGAGGAGTGGCTGGAGAGCAGCCCTGCAGAAAGGGATCTGGGGGTGTGTCACAGATGAGTGGAATGCACCTCACTCAAAAGAGAGAAGCAGCAATATGTTCTACTGAGGTAAAATAATAATTTGACAGAGTTCAATGAATTTGATGGAATTTAACAAAGTTTAACAGGGGTTTACCAAGGTTCAGTAAGTTTGATGGCAAGGTTCACTTTATTAATTACTGCATGGAAGAAACATACAAAGGAAAATTGAGTTAGAATCGAGTTAGAATGATTCACACAGAGACTGGAGATGCAAAAGGGTAAGGAAGACCCTCCCATTGAGGCACGAGGTTCAGAGTGGCCCCCCTTGCTTTCTGAACTCCTGATGGAGCTTAGGTGCAGCCAGGTCCAATCTTAGTCTCAGACTTGGACAACGATTTATGTCTAATGGAATTATCTATACAAAGTTTATAATAATTAATATTGAGCAGCTACATGGATTAGTGATGTTTCATTAGTATTAATTCAGCATGGTATCAGTCACTTACTGAGGATCTGTCGCGAGTAAGGGATCTCTCCGCCTTGGGCAAGGAAGGATCTCTTAGTCTCATGTAAGGAATCTCAAACCTTGAGAGGTGTCCCTGTTCAAGGGGAGAGTCACCTGGCGTGCAGTCCAGCTGCAATTCAGGGACGGCTCAAACTGAGCTCATCCTGATGGTAGTGTTTATAGAATGAGGCAGTTGGCTGCTAGTCAGTACTAGCAGACAAGATAGATGTCTTCGCTTTAGCTTTGGTGTCTTGTTCTGTACTTTGGTTATCTTGCATTTTTGGGCTTCGAAACCACCTTTCAAAATATTTTTCCAAGGCACTTTCACTCCCTTGTACATGAGCCAGGAGCTTTCCAGCTCACAGGTTCACCTCAGGGCATAAGGCCTGTTGCTCATTAGTCAGCCTGAACCAAAGTACAGCTAGGGGTCAAGTGTATCCATCACAGGGTGCTGGTTGACAGGAGGCTCAACAGCAGTCAGCAGTGTGCCCTGGCAGCCAAGAGGGCAAACTGCATCCTGGGGTGCATCAAACACAGCATAACCAGTCAGTCAAAAGAGGTGATTGTCCCGCTGTATTTAGTGCTGGTGCAGCCTCACCTTGATTATTGTGTGTTGTTCTGGGCCGCACCATTTAAAAAGGGTGTTAAGGTACTTGAATGCGTCCAAAGGAGGGCAACAAAGCTAGTGGAGGGGCTGTAAGGCATGTCCTCTGAGGGGTGGCTGAGGACTCTGGGTTTGTCTAGTTTGGAGAGAAGGAGGCTGAGGGGTGACCTCACTGCTCCCTACAGCTTCCTGAGGAAGGGAAGTGGAGAGGGAGGTGCTGATCTCTTCTAACCTGGGATCCAGTGCCAGGACGCGTGGGAACGGCTCAAAGCTGCATCCGTCAGGGGACATTCAGACTTGACATGAGGAAACATTTCTTTAGCGAGAGGGTGGTCTAACCCTGGAACAGGCTTCCTGGAGAGGTGGTCAATGCCCCATGCCTGTCAGTGTTTAAGAAGCATTTGGACAATGCTCTTAATGCCATGCTTTAACTTTTGGTCAGCCCTGAAGTGGTCAGGCAGTTGGACTAGATGGTCGTTGTAAGTCACATCCAACTCAACTCTTCTCTTCTCTTCTCTTCTCTTCCCTTCCCTTCCCTTCCCTTCCCTTCCCTTCCCTTCCCTTCCCTTCCCTTCCCTTCCCTTCCCTTCCCTTCCCTTCTCTTCTCTTCTCTTCTCTTCGTTCTTACATACATCAGTGGGAGTTGTGGGATCTCAAGACTTCTGAACAGCAAATGATACCATTTGCGAGCAAACTTTTAAAGCCATATTCAGAACAACAATTTTGGATGAGAAAATCCAAGCTAAGCAAAAACCTGAAATTATCAAGCCAAGGCAAGCAAAAAACTTAAATTCTTAAAACAGGGTCAGCCCACTTCCGTGTTTCAACACAATTTCGATTACTACACCTTAATATACAGAGTCTGTGTAATGGTGGCTATGAGAGACAAGCTGGGCTTTAACTTAATGTCTCCTCAGGAAGACTGTCATCCTCTCTCCCTGCTGCTGCACTGCAGGGTTCAAATTGGTTTTAAGCCCAAGTCAAAGTGTGAATAAAAGAAATGAAACGATGCCTTTTAAATAAACTTGTTATAATTTGCTCCTTCAATTGAGAAGCAGGTTATTAATACTTAAATTCACATCAGTGCAGGAATAACGGTTTAACTTATGTTGTTTTTAAATAATGTGTTACCAATAAACAAGCACAAAACTTAGGCGAAATCAAAGGAAGACCTCATAAAGGACACATTGTTTAGCTCCCTTCTTAAATATTGCTAGTTGTAGTTTTAGCAAACTGGTCTTACAATACATTTATGAATTTTAAACAACTACATCTATTTATTCGAGCTATTTTCCTTATTAGTTGGTAGATACTTACATGTTCTGCAATTTTGAGAAATGATGCTAAAATCCAGAATGCAAGTAAACCACAAAGTATCCAGAATTTTTCAGTCTCATGATTTTATTTAAGCTTCACTGTGTGAAGGAGGAAAGTCTCTCTACATGAAAACTCCAGCTCCTTGAATCTTGATGTAAGATATGAATAGCAGTTTCCCCTTTCTTCAAGTTGAGAGCCCTCGTATCTTCTGGAGCAGCTAGAAAATGCAAAACCTTTAAAAGCAGAATGCAATTCCACTTGGTTTGGTTTGGTCTAAATGGTAAATAAAAAAAATCTCATGATTTATGAAGACAGTGTTAATAATGTATACAAATATTCATGAATAACATAGAAGAAAAAAAAAAGTTCAAGATTGCTTCTCCTTTAGCATTTTGCTTTTTTGGCTCTCTGGAGACTGGGAGGTGTCCCAGAGAGCAATGAGGAAGATGGAACTTTGTGGAAGGGCTGAAAAATCAAGATTGTCAGAAAAAAAAATGAGGGTATCAGTCATAAGTGGAAAAGTGCAGTATTGTGTTTAATCTCAAATGACATCATTCATTGTACCACTTGTAAGTGGTACGTTAACTGGCTGGAGAAGGGGATTCATCTGAGATGGGAGCAAAAGAAATAATATCTTAAACCCAACTGAAAATGAAGAAGCATAGCTGAAGAGGCTGATTAGTAGAAGGCCTATCGCTTTACTCCCTGTTTCTGAACTGTACTTGTCTAAAGGTGTAGAGCAAAACTTACACCTGCCTGACACACAGATTGAGTTCACTCTACTTTTTATTATTGTTGTATTTTTTAGCTGGAAATACTGCCTCTCACATGGGAAGATATAGTAGATTTAATGCCTTTGTATATATAATAGAAGGTTCTCCACAGATCTCAGTCCTAGTCATATATTTTAAAGGATATTGGAATAATGTCAGTGTTTTAGAGGTTGGGATTTAAATGACATCCTTTTGATTGCAAAGCGTCTCTCTCTGGTTGGTAGAGTCAGTCATGGCACAAATACCTCCTGTGCATTTAAGAGGGTGATATTTCTAAATCTCTACTAATTCCATCTATTCCATCTACTAATGGAATATTTCTTAGTCCCTTTGTACATTTAGTCATTAAACGGAACTCGAAAATTACAGGCTTATTCTTGGAACCTATTATGCCATTATACTTATCTGTGTATGCAGAGGTGGGTGAGTACTGAGATAACATTTCTTGGTACATCAAAAGTATTTATCCTGTGTGTTCTTGTTCTACTGAGTTCATGTGGTATCTGTTTGAGTAAGACTATGGCAACACAGCCAATGTGTAGATGATTGATAGATTTATTTGAGGCACATATTTATATGTGCCACTGATGGTGGTAAAGGTCGTCCAGAAGAAGTAATGTGTACATCTGAGCATCTGTGAAGTGCTCACTTGTATGGTAGCCACTGCAAGGGTGCAGGTTTCTTTTGCCGTCTGTACACACTATGCACCAGAATACTATAAGATCCTTTAAATAATACATATACAAATGCCCTCTTACCCAGAAGTTCAGCCTTTCATTGGATATTTTTCTGCATTTCACCTAGAATTGATGGTATTATATGAAGGGTCCATGGGCATGCAACAGAAACTGTATTGTCTGATTTTATTCTAGTATGGATACTATCATTAAAAAAAAGTATTTCAATGTGACAGTAAAAAATGAAAATATAAAAGTACAATTTGCATTCGGAAATAGTATACTGAATTAGTTATTGTGCCTTTTTCTTTTTTATGTAGAATCAGGCAAATCTTTATTGCTTAAGCCTATAGGGGAAAAAAAAAAGGCAGCATCACAGTGCAACTACTATGACAAAAAAAAATTGAAATTACTGTGCAAAAAATTGCCTTGTGATCCTGGAAAGTAAGTAAAGTTTGCCTTTTCCATTTGTTGAGATTCCACTTTGAAAGACGGAATGCTTTATGTTGCAATTTTTCCCTTGTAATTCCCACTTACAATAAAATATAAGCCATGTCAGTCTTTAAAAGCCAAACCAAAAAAATGCCTTTGAAGTCTAATGATTATATTCCATTTTAAATTACTTTTTGTCAGTGGTGCCTTCCTTTTCCAGATGGAAGACACAAAATTATGTGGTGGATATGAACTAATTGATTGTGCCCAAAATGAAAATGTCCTTGATTTGAAAGTCATATGTGGCCATCGCTCTGGTTTTAAAGCTGCCCTGGCATATAAGCAAGAAGGTACAATCAGTCAAATAAGCTGAGCACAACAGCTCCTCATTAAATAGGACATTTTTCTTTTTGACATCTAAAGTTTGCTGTGCTCCGGAGTGGAAGTAACAGTACATAACATGGTGTTAAACCCAAAAGTTTTAACACTTTTAAGTCACAGAATTTTACTTACCATCTCCAAGTATACTCCCTGGCTGGGTTTTTGTTTGTTTGAAACTAGCGCATATTCAGAGGATAGTGATTTTTGTCTTTAAGGCATGTTTCTTTTGCGCAACTTCTCTTTTCAGCAGCCTAAATGCTGGCATGACATGCTCAGAGAAAATTGGAAGGAGAAACATGCACAGTCTTACTGCCTTTCACAGAAGTTTACCATGTAAACATGGGATTTATTTTTGTGCTTTTCCGGAGGCAACTTCAGAACTCACTTTTTGACAGACCTTTTCCATACGGCAAATGCTGATGGATAGTATCATAGAAATGACAAGAAATTTATTTAGCTTCTAGGGCAATCTAAGTAAATTGGTCAGGGAGAAACTTAAAAATAAAAGTGAAATTCTGTGTCATAGTCCAGAAGGTTTTAAAGTGATATGGAATTTAGGAATGTGCCAGATGTGATAATTTCCTATATAAAAACAGAAGACATGCCTTTGAAGATTGACAAACCTGCACATATGCTGTCTGTACATACAGGTTTACAGCGGCAGCTCTAGAAAAAGCAGGCAGGAGTTTGTCTTCTGTTGGGATTCATATAGGTTAATGTGTTTTCTCCACAGTGAGAAGTATGTGTCATTTCAAGTACCTGAGACATTCCAGTGGCATAAAACTGTTAAATTTTTACATTGTTTTTAATGAGTTTGGTGATAGCTTAAGTTCAATAAGCTGTTCAATTCTCCTTTAAGAAAGACAAGGATTCTTTTCAAACTGGAAAATACATCTGAAAAAAACAGCATTATTGTCTTTTAGAAATTATATTTATACACACAACTGGGTGATGCTCTCAAGTTCTCTACGTACAAATGGATATAAATGCATCTACCAAAAAAATTTCTTAAAATGTGGCTTAAACTATTTATGTGGAGATTTCATATAGGTGACTTAACATAATAAATGATGTCAAATAGAGGCTACATGATCTAATGCTAAACCAGTGGATGGCAGTCAGGAGAGATGGGTTCTAGCTTTGACTCTTCCACTGACTTGTCCTTGAGGAACTGAACTCAATTAATCTTCTGCGTCTTTTCCCATTCTGTCTGTGCAGCCTATTTATTCTCTTTCACTAGGTAATAATATTATGTACCTGAAAATTATTCAGCCCAATGGGTCCCCAGTCTTGACTGGAGCCTGTAGGTGCTGCTGTAATGCAAATAATTGTCACTGATATAATGGAGAATGGAGAATTTTTCACACAAGTGAACACTTTGTAGATGTAGTTCTGTGGATGCAGTAGGCAGTCTTTGAAAGCATGAATCATTCTTTCTTCCCTTAGAGTTCCTTGTAAATCATAATATATTTCACACTACAGTTCCAGTCCCCTGATTGCTCTGCCTCTGAAGCACTGTATTCAGCACGTTAATTTAAAAAATCAAAGCAAAACTATGCAATAGAAGACTAACACATCAGCCAACTTCTCTAAACCCCTTCTACACCCAGCTATTTTTGCTCACATGAGACCCAAGTTCTGGATTAACCACACTGTCTAAAGCCAAATGGCCTTTCCGTAGGCCTACATGAATCTCAATGGGCTTTAGTGTTGTTCTGCACAGTAATAACGGGTTAGCCAAAAAAAAAAAAGAAGTCTAAAGATCAGTACCAAAAATGCCACAAAAGCCAACTTTTCAAGTTCAAGGAAAGGAGAGACATGATGTTTATCTTGTTTGTTTCAGTACCTGGCTCCCAGAAGAGCTATTTGTGTCATGTACATTAAAATCAACAAAAAGTCACAAAAAAACATGCAAAAATGATACTTCGACATGGCTTAAATATAAAAAACAGTATTTATTAGATCAAACACTCTTAAAGTAGACAAGTGAAATTAAAACTATGTATTGAAATGAGCATAGTTTCTTCTCATGAGAGACAAACTACATCATAGAATAATTTTGATCTTAGAAAACACCACTCTTCCTTGTCACTTTTTAATATAGTCCTTTTTGCTTTTACGAAGAAATATATTTAAGTGCAGTAGTCATGCTCCATTAAAATTTAAATGACTGTAGGTGGGCATTGACATTAGATAATCAAAAGTCAGAAACTTCTGCAAATGTAGTCATTTGTTCAGCCTTGACTTTGCCCTCTTCTATGTGTGATTTTTCCTGGATTGTAATTACAACTTCACTTGTTTTTTAAGTGACCACTGCTAAAATCTGTATGTAGGCAGAAGGTAAGTTGTGAATCTGGTATGTGATCAAATTCACAACTCAAATTAATTTTTGTAGCGTGTTTGAAAAGTTTTCAGTAAAAAGACTTTGTAGAAAGGAAGGGATGGCTCAGCAGAGCTGAGGCCAGTCTATAGCAGAGAGGAATCATTTTGTCATGTGCAGCTCATGTACTAAAAATGTTTAGTCACCAACTTTTAGTCACCAAAAATATTAATTTGATATTTTCCAAGATTAAATTCAGCAATTAGTTTTACATAGCACAAAGCAAATTATATACTTACTCAATTTTTGTCTTTGTAATTACTTTTATGATTAAATCTGACTCAATTTTATTTATAGATGAGTAAAAGCTCTACAAATCTAAGCAAGTCTTTAGTTTAACTTGAAAATATTTCTGGGTTTGGGGTTTTCTGTGTGTGTGTGTGTGATCCATTCAGACAATGAAATGAAAAATCAGTATTTTGTACAAGTTTAGTTACAACTTGTGTTTGATGATAGGAAAAAAAGGACCCGACATATTGCTTTTTCTGTACAGGGGCTCCCCGCTGCCCTCAAATAGAAAAATACTTTTTCTCTAGTAGAGTGTTATAAATACAGTGACAGAGTGCGGCAGGAACTGAGGAACTGAAGTGGTTTGAGGAAAAATCAGGAGGAAAGAAACAGATTCCAGAATGAGGTAAATGAATTCTCCTGATTTTTGAATAATTACAGAAAATTCACTCTGACATAATGTGCACAACTTTAATATCGCACCATCACCTCACCTTTTTGTGTTCAGGTTTCCCACATTCAAGAGGACAAGAAGCTGTTTTAATTCAGTTAGAAGAAAAAGACATTAAGGCCACCAGATGTACCTACTTCAGTTACAGAAGCTTAAGCAATCCTGAATGTGCTGTCAAAATTGGGTGATTCCATTCCACTGCCCTCACTTCTCTGTTAGAAAAATCTTCTTGGCTAAGAGTAGAGCACAGAAGAAAATGAAAGTGCTTTGAACTCAAAAGGAAAAGAGAGAGCAAAAGAAATCATAGCTGTAAATAAAACATGCCCAGCAATGAAAATGTGAGCGCCATATGTGCTGCTGAATAAAATACGCTGCTGCAAGTCTTTACTATGTGTAAAGATCTTTTCTTCCCTCCCACCCCCCCACCCCCTCACTATTTCTGCTAGAGGAGAAAGGCTCAGTGGCAGAGGTTCAGCAGGAGCAATCTCAGGTGTCCATTTTTAAGTACAAAAGAATTGGCTGGGCTTGGAGTCTTAAGCTTAAACTTTTCTCTTTAGAAAGTATAGAAAATTTTTGGTAGTTTTTTTGTTTGTTTATTTTTGACACTGAACTGAAGAATAAATGCTATTCTTTCAGGGATGACTGAGTCAAGTTTTGGATACCTTATTTAATGACCGATTAGAGCCGGCAGGATAACCGTGGTATTTGTTTTACATACAGATCTTATTTGGCCGTGTTCTATGCATCTTACAGACCTGAGCAGTGGTCAGTTCAGTCTTAATTTATGTTCACAGCAACCTGTTTTGTCAAGGAGGAAGTAAATTGTTAATACTACCCCTGTTTCATAAAGGGACACTTAGACGCAGGGATTAAAGGTTTAAGGAGGTATTAAGGGTCCAAACCAGAGATGAATGATGGAAATTTCAAAGCTTCTTGTAGATATCTGCAGACTTTTTAAGAAAAAATCTGATCCTAAATATTTTTACCTGAGATTTTGGGGCAGAATAACAAACTTAATCAGATTCAACTTCAAGTAAATAGCAAAAGTGAAAATACAAAACTTGTCGTTATACTAGGTAACAGACATTGGCTTAGAAACTTGTTAGGCTGCTGACCTTGTCAAAAGGTTGCTCTTAATGAAAGAGCAAGTGTGACAATAGTGGAGGAAGATTTTTGAAGATGTTCAGGAGAAGTTCTTAACAGAACACAGATGTACCTGTAAGAAACTTATTATTCTATTGTTCCTCCTTGCAGGATAAGTCCTTTTGCCCTAAGCCAGAGGCTGCAAGGAGACTGACAGGCTTTCTGCTCTGGAAATCACAGAGGAAATAGGAGGAAAAAGCGGAACTGGTATATTTGCTGGTCACTGCAGGGAGAAATAACTAAATGGCTCTACCTTATGTATAGACTAAAAAAAGGTAAATAATATGAAAGAAAGATATCTTTCCTTTACCTACAAGGGGAAACATTCTGGGAAAGAGAGTTGATGCTAACTTTTCTGTTTTATTTTGTTTTCCTTGATGTATTAAGAGGACTCTGGCACTGTTTTGCTT
The DNA here is from genome assembly GCF_018139145.2 of Gymnogyps californianus. NCBI lineage: Eukaryota > Metazoa > Chordata > Aves > Accipitriformes > Cathartidae > Gymnogyps > Gymnogyps californianus. The sequence goes on along the minus strand of NC_059472.1, from coordinate 108,375,389 downwards.
TACTTCAGCATTAGTCCCTTTGGAAAATGTTGCTATGTGTCTACATAGAGCAACAGTCTTAGTTTGCAAGCATAAAATAGTGAAGTTTATTTAGGTGTGATCATTTTGAATGGCAATTCCTATACAGTTTTGAAATTGCTGAAAGGAATTCAGTAAATGTTCTCTTTGTGCTACAGAGACTTCTTTTTTTCAGAGGAGAGGTATAATTTACAGAGTGAATGTAACCCTGGGTTAGGACTGTTACTTCCTGATGCACTCTTCAGAGCATTTGACAAAAGCTTGGTGGTGTACACTTGACATCCTGATTGTATACATGAACCTGACTTTAAGAAACAAAAGAAAACAAAAATCTTTCTGGTCTGTGACATGACGTAAGCTGTGATTGCTAGAAATATTCTAAGGATGAGACCCTGCACAAAATTAAAAGGCTTTTAGCACAAGATGGATGGGACAGCAATATCTATTACTGATTGTTGCTATAAACATGAATTCTCAATAGAATTTGGGGACGTGCCTAAGGAACCTGAATGGTTACTCCTACAGTGTCAGAGGAAAATACATAGTAAGCATGATCAGATGCACTCTTTACTGAATGGGTTATGAGTATTCGATATGCTGCACAAGAGTGAATGTTGCTTGTCATTGAGTTTATGATTGGCTGGGGAAGGAAAATAATGGGAACCTATTGGAAGGTTTTGCTTGAACCAGTGTGGACTGATTGCTAGTGTTTGGCAGAGCCTCATGTTAAATGATGTTGGTCAGTAGGAACTCATTCACTGAATGGAACAGGGCTCTGTCAGCTTTGCTGTTTGATTAATTTCTAACATGTACATCAATTTTCAATAAGAATGAAATCACACAAAGTTTATTCGAAGAACATAGCAATCTGGAAGACTTTGTGTGTTTCAAATGCTTTTTTGTAGCCTGGAGTTAGTATTTGGTAAGTTACAAAGATGCTGGTAAGGAAGAACATTAATAAGTTTTAGCTTCTTTAAAATGTATTCCTGGTGCCATTTTCTTAGCTGCATCAGTCAACACCCAGATTAGGGTAATTGCTGTCAATATTGGATTTTTTCTAACATGGAAGAGATCCAAACTTCATTCCTGGAAAGGCAGCTCCTTGCCTGACCCATAAAGTTAAGGCAGCAAATGGAAGTGTTCTCTCCAGCTCTTCTCCTTTCTTCTTTTTAAACAGAAAAACCTTGATTTTCCTCCCATTTGTATCTTCTTTCTCCTTTTTACTCATTAGCAGGTGATTTCCTCTTGGTAACAATATAAAATTGGTGAAGTATGGCCCACCCTTACTGGCTAGAATGGCAATTATAGAGCAGAAAATTCCACATGTCTGTTAAGTATAAGACTGCCCTGCTAATGACTACAATTTCCTAGTGTAATTCTTCTTCCAAAAGGCTTGGGAAAAAAACAAATTAAATGCTGGCTGTCAAATGTTATTTTATGATCTTATGCTTCAGGTCATATTACTTCTATGAATCTTTCACAACAGTTCGAGGCAAGTGTGTGCCACCCAAAATGTGAACTACTGGTCGACCCACTGCAGTGTTATTATTGCCACTTCAGAGTCTCGGTTCTGGTGCTGCTCTATCCATTTGCCAGTAGCAGTATTATGTGGATTAGACTGTGGATCCAGGTCGTTAGTCATTAATTTTTCCTGACTCAGCCAACAAGGGCTTGCTGCATGCTGTGTCTTCCATGAAGGACAGCTTTGTATTGGGTAAAGTGTGTGGTCTACCACATTACCCACCCACCTCTGTGCAACTCTGCATATTTTTCCACTGAGGTTCTTAAGTAGTGATAAAATTCATTCTTTATGAATGCTCTCTGTTTGGTTAGTGAGATGCCTATTTGTCTCTAGAAGTTTTGGCTGCAATTTAAAAACAAAGATTCTGCAGAAATCCTGCTAGAGTAAGAGATGGCACAGAATGCAGTGCTTTGCTGATCACAGTGCTTGTTTATGTGCAGAATAAAGAAATCACCCCTTTGTCTGTAATAAAAGCACCCTGATTCAATGAGTTCTGAATAGGTGATACATAATAATAAATCTTACATCATGGAAGAGTAGATTTTTATGGAAGATAAACACTGGAACAGAGGGCAAGAGTATAACACAATTTATATAAAGTTGCAGCTCTTTCAGGGTTTGACTGTACTCCTCTGTATTTTTTTAGGTCCCCCAAAATATGATGCCTATTAATCACAAATATGGGCTCCAAGTCAACATTTCCCTGTAAAACCTGCTTTCTTCCATAACCGCAAACTTGAAGTCACTACACAGTGATAATATTTCACTGTGTCAATACAAGAAACATAACCAAACAGTGAGATGAATCATGTAAGGTACTAGTCTTCTCATCTTAAACTTGCACAGCACAGTGGTGCTTTACCTAAATCCCTTGATTGAAGTACTCGCCTACTTACAGTTATGCATTGCCTCTAGATTCTGCAGGGCTGGAATGTTCAGTGCGATCTTTACATTACATGATCCAGAAACAGTGAACTAGTTATTAAAATACCAGAGGAAGAGTTTTAAGACAACATATGTGTCATTTTTTCTAGACTGTGTGTATTCGCTAACTCCATACCAAACAAGGAGAAAGACAGGAAAGTAAAGAAGGAAATAATGGGTGGTAATCAGTATCTTTTCTTTTAAGGTTTAATTTCATATAAAAACCTAAGACTGCTCAAATAAAATGCTTTCTTTACTGTTCATATGTATTGGGTTTGCGTGGCAAGGTTTTGGTAGTGGGGGGGCTACAGGGGTGGCTTCTGTGAGAAGCTGCTAGAAGCTTCCCCTATGTCCGATAAAGTCAATGCCATCTGGCTCCAAGTTGGACCCGCCGCTGGCCAAGGCCGAGCCAATCAGCAACAGTGGTAGCGCCTCTGTGATAACATATTTAAGAAAGGGAAAAGAAGTTACAGGGAGTAGCAATTGCAGCGGGAGAGAGGAGTGAGAATATGTGAGAGGAACAACTCCACAGACATCAAGGTCAGTGAAGAAGGAGGGGGAGGAGGTGCTCCAGGCACCGGAGCAGAGATTCCCCTGCAGCCCGTGGTGAAGATCATGGTGAGGCAGGCTGTCCCCCTGCAGCCCATGGAGGTTAATGGTGGAGCAGATATCCACCTGCAGCCCATGGAGGACCCCATGCTGGAGCAGATGGATGCCTGAAGGAGGCTGTGACCCTGTGGGTAGCCTGTGCTGGAGCAGGCTCCTGGCAGGACCTGTGGACCCGTGGAGAGAGGAGCCCATGCTGGAGCAGGTTTGCTGGCAGGACTTGTGACTCCATGGATGGGACCCATGCTGGAGCAGTTCGTGAAGAACTGTAGCCCATGGGAAGGACTCACATTGGAGAAGTTCGTGGAGGACTGTCTCCTGTGGGAGGGACCCCACGCTGGAGCAGGGGAAGAGTGTGAGGAGTCCTCCCCCTGAGGAGGAAGGAGTGGCAGAAACAACATGTGGTGAACTGACCGAAACCCCCATTCCCCATCCCCCTATGCTGCTGGGGGGAGGAGGTAGAAAATTTGGGAGTGAAGTTGAGCCTGGGAAGAAGGGAGGGGTGGGGGGAAGGTGTTTTAAGATTTAGTTTTATTTCTCATTATCCTACTCTGATTTGACTAGTAATAAATTAATTTTATTTTTCCCCAAGTCAAGTCTGTTTTGCCCGTGACAGTAATTGCTGAGTGATCTCCCTGTCCTTATCTCGACCCATGAGCCTTTCATTTTATTTTCTCTCCCCTGTCCAGTTGAGGAGGGGGAGTGATAGAGCGGCTTTGGTGGGCACCTGGCATCCAGCCAGGGTCAACCCACCACGTCATACCACTTTGTACAGTTATGATCAATTTCAAACAAGAAATACTACCATAAATGGAGTCTGTGGAAGAAACTGATAGCTTTGGGGTTTTTTTTTTGGTCCAAAAGAATTCTTCCCTTCGTTTTTTAAAAAAACACTCCCTTTCCCCCAAATGATAATGGGTTTTTAAATCTATTGTTTTCTTTTGTTATGAAATATATTTCTATTGTACATCTGGATGTGACAGAATCTTTTACTTGTTTGTTTGTGGTTGATGATTGTGGAATCTTTACTGTATTTTGCTAAAGAAGTTAAGACTTGCGCCTTCTGAAACAAAGGTGGATTAGGCAGACAGTTTATAAGGGTTTGTCTGTACTACTGAAGAAAAGAGAGTCCTAGAGCTCTTGCTACCTTCAGCACTGCATGCTCAGACTAACTGGCATTCACAAGCTAACATCTGACTCCTTCTAGAGTAAATTAGTTTATTCACACCACACTGAATTCGGGCAACTGTCCCCAAGTCTGATTTGTGAGAGAGAAGAGTGTGTGTCAGGGGGAGCAGGTGGGGAGGTTTGCAGTTCGAAGTGTCCTGAATGGTTTTAGGATTGTGTTGCAGCTCACTACAGTGATATTTTTTTACCGTGAAATTGCAGGTATGTGTTGTATGAGGTCTGTAAAGCCTTTCGGGGTACTTTTATAGGATAGTGAAGAGCCAAAACTGGTGTATGTGTTTGTCCCTATTACCTTTTGGTAGTGGTTTCTGAAGTATATATTCCCCAAGTTGTGCCTGGAGAGTACCTGTTGTTCTGAAGGGAGCTAGTTGTGATGGTGGAAACACAGCAGTTAAGTAACTTCATTAGTCAGGAAGACAACAACTGAGCTCATTCCATTTTTTTTAGCAGTTCAGATGTACCCTGTGAGACACTAAATGCAGACAGCCCATGGTAAGAGCAGAGATTATGGGAGATATGAGTTAAAATCCACTTAGTTAGTGCTAAGTCAAATTTCACAAGCAATGGAAAGATGATACTTTTCCTAAGGACTCAGAGAGGACTTTGTAGAGTTTGTTGCAGCCAGGAAGCCACTAAAATGTTGGTAAATGAGAACAAGTCTAAGGAAAGCAAGAAATACTGGGATAATGTAGTGGGCAGGAAGGAGATGCTGACACACTTCCTCCCCCCCATTTTATCTCACTTAAAATGTTTTTTCCATTAAAAAAAAAATAATTGTTTCTATTTATGGAGCAATAAAACCTAATTTGCAAGATGTAAAGCTGTGGTGAGTTGACCCCAGCCAGCAGCTGAGCACCCACACAGCCACTCACTCACTGCCCCCCACCCCACCCAGCAGGATGGGGAAGAGACTAGGAAGAGCAAAAGTGAGAAAACTCGTGGGTCAAGGTAAAGACAGTTTAATAAGTGAGGGAAAGGAAAAAAAACCACAAGTGGTGCAAAGGCAATCACTCACCCCATCACACAAGCAGACAGATGCCCAGCCACTCACCAAGCAACAGCCACCTTGGAAGGCAACCCCCCCACCACCCCATTTGTTTTTTATTGCTGAAGATGTTATCTGGTATGGAATATCTCTCTGGTCAGTTTGGGTCCGCTGTCCCAGCTGTGCGCCCTCCCCATTTCTCGCCCACCCCCAGCCTACTCGCTGCGGTGGGGACAGAGTGAGAAACAGAAAGCCTTGATGCTGTGCAAGCACTGCTCAGCAACAGCCAGAACACTGGTGTGTGATCCACACTGGTTATATCACAGATCCAGAACACAACACCGTACGGGCTACTGTGAAGAAAGTGAACTCCATCCCAGCCAGACCCAATATGAAAGCAATTTTGGTATTTTTGTTATGCTTCCTCTAAGGAAAAGCTGCAGGTAGAATCATGTCAAAATGATGCCCAGTTTGGAGGTTGGGATATATGATATTTAAAATCATGGTGACAGAACTTTTTGGCAAACTTCTTAGGACTAGTCCTGATAGCATGCAACTTTGTTCTTGTTGTTAAAGCCTGGCTTTGACAAGCTTCTTCAGAAACACAAGTAGTGATTAGTAGTAGCACTGTTCAGTATAAAATGATGATGAGTCTGAAGTGTCAATACATATTTTCCATATTAAATCTCGCTGCTAGGTTTATGCTTGAACATGATTTGACTGAAATAAGTGGCAGACTCCTTTTTGCCTTAACAGGATCATGTTCAGATATTCTAGATGCAATAATAAGAATGATGAAAATGATCAGCAATTTGTTGTAAATGCATATAACTGTGAGGAACAAATAAATCAAACAGGCACTTAAAGAATTTCCCTTTTTTTAAAAAAAGCCATTGTGATACTGACAGGTATGAATCTGTCATTCATTTGGTGCTGATTAATAGTTTTGCCTGCAGCCTCATGGGGGAAACTTCCAAATCATGGAAACTATGAAAAATAGAAGTATATAAAGTATCAGGTTATTCTGTCATAAAATATCAGGTTATTCTCAGCCAAGGCACAATATTGTTTAAACAAAAATCTAGTGGAAGGATCATATTCTGATTACATTTTAATGTTATGGATCCAGAGTAAAATCGCTGTCAGAATTGAAATTATGGTATGTGAGGTTTTTCAAAGCTGATCTAATCATACAGTGTCACTTAGAACTAAGGAGAATAAGATAGCTAAGCCCCTTATTTAGCTTTGAAAAACTTAAACGTTTATGCTTAAATTGACACAAGAATAAAAGCAAGAGCATAGGCTGTGACAAGAGTTGTTACTTCCTTTTGCATCCTCTGCTTTGTCTCTTGAAATTAAGTAGCACGTGCCCCTAATCCTCTACAGTTTGTGGAACATTTTAAATGTTGGTTTTCAAATTAAAGAAAAATAATCTGAAAAGTACTGAAATTACTTAGTGCCAGACTTGGGAAGTTATTTAGACTGTCCTCTCCTTAGCACTGCAATACCATTCATTTAGACTTCAGAAGTGAAGTCTAACTCAGGTGAAACTCATTGAGAGGATCCAATGCATCTGTTACTTTGGAAAAGCTGACTGAAAGTGTAATTTGGAGTTTTCAATGTAAAAAGGGAAAATATGCTCTCCCTCTCCCACCCCGCCAGCACTTTCTCTCTACATACCTGCCAGATACCACTGTCATTTGAGAATATTTGCTTACTTGAGCAGATTATATTAAGGGGGACATATTTCTCTTGCTGATTGCTCTAGTTTCTCCTGCAGTAGGATGGTTCAAAGTAGTTACCAACTCAAACGCTGTTCTGGGTCCTCCTGGACAGGCAAGTCCACAGACTTGCTGTGCACAAAGTTTAGATACTACGTTTTTCTTCACCTCAGTATGCTACATTATGAGACTTTGATGCTGTACCTTAATAAGAAAATAAATGGAAACCTATTTTTCACTGCTTTAGAATTAGCAGATGGAAAGTGTATCTACTGTGTGCTCTATTTTAGTAGTGACTTGATAAATACGTGTTAGTTATCCTCTGTTATAGACAGTATTAAAACTTGCTGATGCAATACATTAAAGACATCATAATAGTCCTTGCTTTGGGGAAATTTGTCTGGGATTCATAATATTTCTAGGAAGCTAAATGTATGGTTATTTTATGGCATGAAGAAAGAAAATGAGCTCTCAGGCTCCCTTGAATCCAGTATCTTGTCAAAAAATTCATACTGATTTGGATGTTTCATGTGTTATGATTTAGTTGCTGAACTTACTTATGATGTCTTTTTGCAAAAAAATATTAAGTAGAGAGTTTTGTGCTATGGGTGCAGAATACTGAATTTGATTAGCCACATTATTTTATGTATCTATGATTTTATCCCTACAACAACTACTGTGAAGAAGCACTTTGAGAAGCAGGAAGCTCCGTATCAATAATTGGAACTAAACAGCAAAACTACTTTCTTAAGTGTGCAGAACTTGGCCAAATTTAGACCATGTGTTTGGTGGGTTGCAGGGGTTTCTCACACAGTCAAATACATGTAATTGTGTGGCAGGAGGGAATGGATGGGGTTGAGTGTGGGCGAACAGGCAGTCTGTATCTGCTGTAAGAGATCTGCGTGATCATGAAGTGTGGGTGGTCTGAGGGGGAAGGAAAATTTGTCTCTCAGGATCCATCCTTTAATAAATGCTTCTGTCTCCCCTAACCATGTAGGAGGGTGCCATGTAAAAAGCCATGATGGCTATGCCAGGGACACTGCATGTAGTAACGCTTTATTGCAGCCTTAAAGCTCAAGCATGGCTCGATTTTGGCAGTGCTGATTTGCTAGGATCTGGCTGTCCAAGGCATTGGACTGGCATCTAGCCGATTATTGAGGCAGATCCCATACCTCATCTATTCTTCCAAACTCTTTGCAGCTTCGGTCATATTGGTTTTGAAGTTTTCACCACTGTCATAACAGAAGAAATTACTCAAAATTAATGACACTGAGGTTCTGAAGAGGAAGACAATAGCTTCAAAGAAGTACCAGTGGAGCGTGTGTATGGCTTTTTGCAGCGTTTCCAGCACTAATTTTTAATATGTAGTATAACATTAGGTTTCACACAGTTCCAGTTTAAAACCTAAGTGGACCAATTTCACAAGTGTGCACAATGATGGAAGGTACCCAAGTTTAAGATTCAAACTTTAGTATTCATTCTTTCTCTTCAAAGAGCTGAACCTTCTAAAATTCACAGCCTTTCAAACATGTATGTTGGATGGGAGCAGAGGGGAGAAGGAAGTTTGGTACAGTTTAGTTCTTTGTGAAACTTGTTATAGTGGACCTAATGTATAAGTGGAGCAAAAAGTGTTTTCTCTACCTTCTTGCTTGGTATTGAGTAACTTTATCTTACCTTAAGGCACGTACTCTAAGTTATTAGCAGTGGTTTAGGCTAATCATCTGTTTCATTTTGGTGAAAGCCTGTAGACACCGACAAATCAGAGCCATTCAGATGACTGACCAAAACCTTTTATGGTGAAGGAAATTCTAAGTATCCCAAACATATGTAGATCTAAAGAGTCAGATTCATCAATATTTTTCAAGGGGGAAGTGAGAGGAGTATTTCTAGTTTTAAAACTATAGATGTCGAGTTTTAGTTCAGAGAACAGTTTTATTGCTGGTAAAATCGGTATTTTATACAATGTACAATGATACTTTATGTGTATCTATCTACATGCATATTCAATGATAATGTGCATCAATGTATATGCATGTGTATATATGATCTGTGTGTGCATGTGTACACCCCCCCCCCCCCAAACTAAAAACTTGTTAATAAATGGCTGTTGTATTCTGTGAACAATATTGAAATGTGCAAGTATTTTTCTTCTTGGCACATCAGACTGAGCCTGAGACTTTCCTTGTGTTCCCTGAAAAAACAGAGATGTACTCCCCTATGCAACCAGTAGACGGGTGGTAGTCAGAGTGCCCCCTTTATGAATTTTTATAAGGTTTACTGCAGAGAAGTCACAGTTGATTTTCTAGAAATCAGGAAGTTGTACTGAGGTGAAATTCCTGGAAGAAAGATTTGCCAGCATTGCACCAGGACTGGTTTAGAATAAAGGTTGTAGGTATCAGGCTCAGTCTGATGTGCCAAGAAGAAAAATATTTGCACATTTCAATAACTCTTCATAGAATACAACAGCCATTTATTAATAAGTTTTTAGTTGTTGTAAAAATAAAGCCACATGTAAGGGGTATATTCTTGCTGCTTAACTTTAGGCATCTCACTTCAGTGACTCTATTAGGAAGTTTTTGTCTCTACCCCTGCTTTACTGAGTGTGGAGACACATTGAATCAGGACGATCCTGAGAATCTAGGTTAAGCTTTGACAAACCAGCATTTCCCACCAACAAACCCCATCATCAGAATGTTCTCCAGGTTCTACCTGAGGCAGCGCCACCTATTGCTGTTCTGTCCTGTACAAGTAATCCCAAATAAATCAGTGGATCTATTTTCTTAAAGAAGGGGTCTGTATCTTATATTTCCATAGAAAATCAGTGCATGACATTTATCTAGGCCTTTACTTTTTGACTGCCTCTCCTAGCAGACTGAGATGCTTTTAGTGGTGTCTATGCAAGAGGATGCTGCTAAACTCTGTGCTACATTTTTCTTCTGTAGCATGCATAGCCGTATTTTGTGGACTAGAGACAGCAATCCTTTGAAAAATTATGTGATAAAACCACATTCAGTTATGCTAGGCCCACTTCTTCCTTTACTTGTACCTTTGTCCACTTTCTTTTCCTCTTCACCTCTTTGGACTGTAGACTTTTCAGAGCAGTGACTGTCTGTGGTTATTGCAGATACATGGCTCATGGGGCATGTTCTCAGTCCATAAGACTGGATAAACAGACCTCAGTTGTGGATAAAAGGAACAATTTTTTTTCCCCATTTCTTAGGCATGTTGGACCTAACAACAAACTAGAATACTAATAGCCAGACTTTGAAAAGAGCTGAGCTAGTTCCTCAGGGTACATCTGAAGTGCCTTTTCTTTACACCTCAGTGCGGAAAACTTTGTTCTGAAGTATTTTCTGCAATGAAAAATTAATCATTACAGTTAAGATCAATACAATTGAAAAGGCAACTTTTCGGAGAAAGGAATGTAAGTATTTTGTGACTTCTTTTAGCTATATATTTGTACAACACTTCTGTATTACAGATAATTAATTTGTCTCTATTATCTGTATAATGTAGGAAGAGATGTTTCATTAGAATTTGTATATATTTTTAAAGAAATCACCTATAAAGCGAAAATATCCATGGTAAGACAAAGTTTCACCTGGTTTTATAACATTAGAAGGAGTGTCTGTCAAATGGAGGAATAATTTGAAAAGCTTCAGGTAAAAACCTTTTTGGAAAATGGAGGAATGGGAAATAGTGTGCTAAAAGTGGGTGAAATTTATTAGTAATTTCAAACTGAAAAAGTTTGTCTACTCAGTGCTCTGTTCTCTGCCTTCTGGTTCATCTTTAGATTTTTGCAATTTTTTCAGTTTGCTTTCAGCATTCAGTGTTATCTGTTGGGGTAGCTATAGAAATAGAAAAGAATGCTTTTTGCCCCTGGTTAGCCATAAGAACTCATAATGCTATATCATTCCAATAGCTGCGTGTATGTAGGCAATAAATGTACGGTAGAACCCATTTTGTTATTAATCATTTGCTCGAGCCAACACACTGCTACAGCATGAGCTATTCAGAGGCATAAGCTGCATAATATTTATTATAATAAATCAATCTGTACCAGATACCCTAAGGGATCCCAAATCATTGGAGGAGATCCAAAAGATTCTAAGTAAGACATCTTACAAATCTACTGACAGCTGAAAAATAAGGAAAAAAAAAGTTATTTGTGACAAATATGTGAGGCATATAAAGAGAGATGATTTATTATATTGGCAACCCATTGTGCTATGTATGTTCATGAAAGGAATCCGTTTTTCATTTAAGATGTTTTTAAGTCTATGATGGACTATAGCAAGGGAAAGCATATTTGAGTTTCAGCTTGTAGCGAAAGAAAACCATTCAGTCGTTTGATTTACTATATACAGAAATGTTGCGTAGCACGTCTATTGGAATAAACAATTATGAGTAAAAATGGCACATAAAAAGCAGCAGCATAAGATTAAAAGAAAAGTGTAATGTGCTTACATAGCTTAAGCTTTAGTCTTTTTCTTATCTTAGGTGGAAAGGGCTGAAACACACAAACTGGTTAATCTTTTTTTGTTGTTGTTTTTACTTAAAACTCTTACACTCACAAGCACACCTGGAAACGGTGTTAAAAGATGGCTTTTAAAACTATAAAGGCACTTATTCATAAGTCAGGAAATGCCAGAATTAATTAAGGTTTCCCATATATCTTAATCTTTCCACCTTGTTCAGGTTATTGATGAAATAGGCATTTATGATATAGTGCCATAGTCTAGTTTTCCCCCATCTCTTCAGTCAGATCCTTATCTATCTCACTACCCTTTGCTTTCTTTCGACATGGACCTTCTGGACTGTGGCATTCCTGTCAAAGTCTCCACCCTGAACTCTCATCCCATCCATCTCATCCAATTTATCTCCTTCATTCTCATTTTTCCATTTTGCTCTTCTTTCCTCAGCCCTTCCATCACTATTCCTGCACAATTTTCTCTGTCCAAGTACTTCCTTCACACTGTCATCATTTTTGGAAGTATTTATCTCTTCCCCTCACACCGATCCTGTGACCCAGTCTGTGCCATTCTGATCTGATTACCAACCCCAGCGACTTGTTCTATTTTCTCTGTTTTGTCCTCTGCCAACTAAATCCCAGGATCTACTCTTTGATTCCTAGTCTTAGCCTCCTTTGCCCATGAATCTTAGTCTCTGTGTAAACTTTGTTCCAGTCTATTTCCCTCTGCTGATCCACCTATTGTACTCTCTGAATCTGAATTAAAAGCTGAGTGCTTGTACTCAACTCTGCTTTCAAAATCAGCCCTAGATTAAGTATCTGGTACAGGGCACAGCCAGCCTCTGTTTGTATACTGGATTGGAAATGTAATTTCTCTGTGAAGGAGATTCTTGCATATTTGTTATATCCTGATCAGACCTGAGAACATGGATAGAGTCAAGCATCTTCACTAATGATGGAATTATTTTAGACTTCATCTACTAAAGCACAATAAAAATATATTCTGAACATGGACACTCTCTTTTATTTTATTTCTCAAAGATTTAAAGTTATCCAAATTTGTGGACACTTTCACAGGATCAGCCTGTTGTACAAGCCATTTGTCTGCCAAATTTGATCTCTGCTGTTAGGACAAGAGCTCTAAGTGTTTTCAGAAATGTGAGAAACGTCAGGCAAATGGGACAACTGGGGCAGCAGCAACTCTGCCTTTCACAGCGTTTTTTTAGCATGACTTGATTTGGTGAACCTGCCTAGGTCTATGTTCTAAGTAGATCCAAGTACAGAGATTTTAACTCAGCAAGTTTTGCAAGATATTTTATGATCCAGTACTAGGCTCGCTGATTGCACCTTCATCCAGCTAGTATGAGTGCAGGCCAGGTCACCTTAATTACCTCTGACGGTGTTCTGCCTTGGAACCTCTCTCATCCTCACTTGCAATCTCAGCCCTGCTTCTTTTAGCCAAACTGGTTTGGTTGTTTATGAGACTGGGGAAAGGGAGAAGGGCTATGGTACCGTATTAAACATATGTATTGCTCTTGTTCGTTGGAGAGCTGGAACACACTCTGCTTTGGAGGGGTTTGCTTGGTGCAGGGAATGGGAAAGAACGGCCCTTGTGTCAGGGATGTGGGTATGCTTTTTCAATGAAAATTCACCTACAAGTAGCTACACGCTCAATAAAGGGAGTAGCAGCTCAATTCATTAGAGCCCACCTGCTCCAGTCCATCCCAGTTTTTGCTTGGAAAACAGACTGTCCACATCCATCACTCCCCCCAGAGTGACCATTTTCAGTCCAAGACTGCAAGGACTGAGCAGGCCTTTGCCTGTAATTGAGCTTGTTTGTCAGGAGTTGCCTTATCACTTGCCATTAAAAATTAATACACAGTTTTGTGATACAAGTGTAGCAATATCAGTTTAACACGTTCCAGCCCCTTCAACAGCCATTGCTCTTCGTTCCCATTCCTCTGCTGCTCCCTCTTTAGTGAGCTGATGAGCATCTAAAATGTTGCCTCATCTTTTGTTTTTGAACACAGATGAGTTCAGTTACGCTATTCACAGTGTGATGCCACAACTGCCATGATATTTGTTAGCAGAAGTGAGGAGGCATTATGCTCCCTCCAGCCAGCCAGAGGTGTAGGGACAGGAATTCTTTAACGAGTTCTGCCACAGCAGCTCCTATATCATAAAAATTATGCACTCAGATTCGGGAGTCTGTGGCCTGGACTGTCAGTGCTTTTCCAGCTGGTACCCAGGCAGCAAGGAGGAAATTGCTTGTGTCAAAGGTAGACAGGTGAAGAATGAGCTACTTAAAAAGGTACAGGTTCTGTGGAAAAATTAGCTGAGGAAAAAATATTTCCCCTGGACTTCTCAGAATGGTTCAGGAAGAACAGAGTGTCAACCAGTGAGATATCACCATCAGTGCAGGGACCTCAGGCTGAAGCCATAATTTTATTTTTTCTACTTTTGAACGCCAGAGTTTGGAATCTTCTTTTTTTTTATGTAGTACATACTTTTGGTTCAATTATTTGTATAGATATTTTGAGCTACTAATATTTTGTGAGAAACACATGAGAAAAATTCAGCAAAAATGAAGCCAAATTCACACCAGAGGAACACCTCAGTGGTGTTGTAGGAATCACTAGACATACACTAGACATAGAGTTTACTTCAAGAAAATTGTAGTCAGGTATCATGTATCAAAATAGGTAACTGCAGCTTGATGTCTGATTAGATACTTTTAAAGTGAGAGATGCATTTACTGTAGTGAAAAAGTGAGCAACATGTTTTTCTGACTTGCCATTCTCTTTCAGATTCTCATGTCTCCCTGACTCATTTTCTCTGTCTATTCCTACCATTGTTTTTTAATCCATCACAAAAATTTGCTTTTTGCAGCTACATCATGTAATACGAACGCTACCCCAAATATTGTCAGTTAGCTGTAGGGCACCTCCTCTCTGAAAGAGATTCTAAAATCCCATATTAGAACTTAAATCCTTCAACAATAGCATCATTTTTGTTTGGGAGTCCTTTTTATGGCACATCTTTTTTTATGTGGCTCATTATACATAATTTGAACATCACTTTTAAGAACTGCCATATGGTGTCAATAAATAAGTCTTTAGAGGCTTTCACTTATCTTCTAAATATGGTTCAATAGTGCCTAATTGAATCAATATATTAAAAAAACCCACAATCTATACAAACCAAGCATCTTGAACTGATTATTTTAGTACTTAGATCCTGCCTAATTAAGGACTCCTTGAAGATATATCCTTCAAGAGAGAAACTGAGGTATTTCCCCACTCCTTAGCCTTTTATTTTATATTGCACTACACAGTTTTTATTGCATAACAAACTGTATAGCATATTGGTAGTTCTGTTTTTTGTATTGCTCTGTGTTTTCACTCTCAGCTGGGGTCCCAGCAAAAGCTTCAAGTTGTTTGCCCCCGCAGCAAAAGCTGAATTGGAGATTGTAAAAGGCCTGTCCTCTTCATTCCCTCCCCTCTACCGCCTCATTGTGAGGAAACTTAGTGAGTACTGCATTGCAATATTAAATTGCATATCAACGCATTATGTAGGGGAATGATGGCAATGGCTGATTCAACTCTGTGCTCATCTCAGACATAATTTGTATCCTGATGTCTGGTACAGAAAGTATTCAGTGTAGCTCAGAACTTGGCCTTGACTTACTCTCTAGATGTTCAAAGAGCACTTTGATCTCTTGTAGTAGAGGTTAAGCAAATGTCACCTCTGCCTAACAAGGAATTAGATTTTAAATGTGTAATCAGCAGGAGATGAATTCTGTAGATCCCGGAGCCCTGTCTAGCATGCTTTACAGCTGGTAGAGTATCCATCTCATCCCCTCCTCGGTTCCCAGGAACACAACTTGCTCCTTTGACTGCTTGGAGGATACAAGCTCCCCAGCCCTTTTACCTCCCAAAACATCCTGCTTTCACTCCCCTGTATTCTTGCCTTTAATATTTGTTAGACACTGTTGCCTGTCTAGATAGAAAAAAAAATCCCATAAGCATTAAATGAAAAGCTTCTGTTTGTCTCTTTTAGACATAACTACTCTTTCCCTGTTTTGTTCTCATATGTCTGAGCTTTTCTTTTCCCTCTCTGATGCCTCTCAGAGGACTGACTTACAAGGTTGTGTATCAGTAGTACGCTACAAGCAAACCATCCTTCACCTTCCTGACAAGATAGGCTTGATCATACCAGAACTGATTGTTTCTGCTCACTCTGATATCCAATCTAAAACCTGCAATTAGATATACAGATGCTTGCTCCACACATACAGTCTTTTTTTCCAATAGGCAGCCATTAGCATTCTAGTGAGCCCTTTTGAAAATTGTTTGGGTGCAGAGGTAGGAAAAGAAAACCTAAATAACAAGTAATTTGGCAACTTTCATAGCCCTGCATAAATCTGCTTCAGTGCTGATATTCAAGCACAGACTGAAATGGCTACTTAGAGCAGCGATCTCCAAAGTGGGGTGCATGCATCTCAGGGGCTGCACAAGACAATCCATTGGGATGTGGGAAGAAAATATTTTTAAATCATATTTTATTATATTTAAAAAAAAACTATGCAGTGTTTATTTTGTCTTGATCTCATTCTTTTTTATTTCTATTTTTGTTTGTTTTGTAATGTACATTGTATATTAGTACAGTAATACCTGTATATGATTTATAAATAAATTTATATAAATATATATAGGGGGTACATGCTTAAAAATTTTTTACTGATAGGGTTGCATGATCAAAAAAGTTTGGAGGAGCTGTCTTTTCAAAAATAAAGTATCAGTAAACAGTTAAATGACTACAGAAGTTATATTAAAAGATAGACTTATTTTAGCATTTGTTTTCTACATCAAAAGGAAATATTGCTCTAATACTTTTTCCAAAGTCATAGTATTTATTAGAATGTTTAAAAATTTGTGTTACTGAAATGGTGAGTTGAACAGAAGAACAAGAAGTAAAGCAATTGTAATAAGAGGCTTTAAAGATCTTTGTACCTTACACTATTGGGTACACTATCCTAAGGAAGCTCAATTCTGCTTGTCATTGACTTTAATTTTTTCACTGGGCAAGTCACTTACTTTTTGAGGCCTCTGTTTTTCAATTGGAATAGTAGGAATGATAACGTTTCACATGAGTGTTGTGAGGATAAATCCCTGAGTACCTTACTGTGTTCAGCCATCTATGCACTGAATAAGGCAGGTGAAAAAGCAACAGGAGATGATGTAATTAAAGTTTGTCAGAAGGTGTAAGCACAGGCACTGTGGGTAGACAGGTGTTTTGGCATCTCCTCCCTTCTGCGTTCTTGGCATTGCAACTGGGCTTTTCCGTGTGCACATCCAGCCTAACCAAAATCAGTATGTTCCTTTCTCTATGTTCTCTGAGTAATTATTTTCCTTGTGTTAATTCAGGTATCAAAGAGGTATTTATGGCTTTTCAGTAAAATGTATGGATGTTAAACCCCTTTATATTTTTCTATCATTCCCAGGGAAAAAAGCCAGGATCATCTAGTGTCTATTAGGAGATAGGACAGCTGCCTTGGCATTGTTTCAAAAGAAAAAATAGCGTCACCCAAGGTAGCTTAAAAGTTCAGAACAAGTTTAAATGACCTCTTGTGTGAGTGCACCAGTAGCAGCAAGTAGAAGTTACCATTCAACTTACTGGCTCACAGTGAATTAAATTCATCTTTACATTTCTATCTGTAAGGTCTGGGTAAAATAGATTAAGTGTGGGAAGATCTGGAGCAACTTGGAGGAGGAAATTGTATTACCAATTAATAAACAGAGCAATAAAAGAGTTCTCCTTTTTTCATTGTTCAACGTATAAGAAATAATTATGATAAGCTCTCTGTAAAATCTTTAAAGAAATGTAATTATCAGCTTTGGTAAGGAAGCAGAATCTATTGCATTCTCTAGGAGAGTTTAGAGTCAGTATTTTGTTTGTTGTTATATTGACTGATGTGCAGAGTTAGTTTTCAAAAGTTCTGTTTGATTGCTGTGGCACCCTTTGCGTTGCCCACTCACATTTATGGTCAAAGATTTCACCTGAAAGGGGTGGCCACACTTCTAACCCACATGTTCCCAAAACATCTGAGTGCAAAATGGATCTAGATAGTTTCTGCCATCCCAGTGCATGGGATGCTTGCCTTTGGAGAACATAGATGGAAAGGATTAAGCTTCCTCTAAGCTCTGCATCCTTATCCACTCTGTGTTCCCTTGCATTGTCCTAAAAGTCTGGCTATGAAGATTTCATGAACTTAAGTTCTTCAGTGATCCTTTGTTTATGATAGACTTGCTAACCTAATGTTTTAAAATTGCATTTTTTTAAAGCAGTTTTTAACTCCTGATTTGAAAAGCTGGAACTCTTGTTTTTCTTTTCTTTTGTTAAAAAAAGATGTGAAGGAAAGTGTGCCACAAGTAAATGTATTTGGAGTAAAAAGGGACTGAAGAAGGAGAGAACCTTTTATTTAACAACATTTTCTTCAATTAAGAAGAGTAGAAAAATGTTCAGTTTCAGCCATTCCTAGGAAAGAGAGATGCAAGAGACAATCTGACAAAGCAGAAGCAACATCAGGTAGTGGTAATTCCCCAAGAGAATGATTTGAATAGAAGGGGAAGTCCAAGACAACTGAATTTGCAGATGAATTTTGTAAATTCTTTGGAAGTTTGAAAATATTCCTGGGGAGGCAATACACTGTCTGTTTCTGAAAAAGGGGGAACAAACTGGCATCTAGGAGCTCCCTTATCTCCCTCTTTCTTATAGTATTCATGTAGGCTCCAAAAATATAAACTCACTCTGAATAAAATGTTTTTAGTTTGCTAGTGGCCTAGAAGAAGGTGAAGACATAATCTGAAAACACATATTGTTTGTATAGATTTCAAGGAGACTTATGACAGCCTCTGGGCAGCAATGCAATAACATGAAATTCCTGGTAACAGTTTTAAATAGGAAATGGTATGTTTGTGCTTCAGAAGTAAGTGCTTGAACAGGGAGCGAAATCTCTACCTTATATAACCGGTAGAGCTAAAACCGAATACATGATCCAAATACACGATACACACAATGTATGTTAGTTATGAGGCAAGTGAGAGAGAATGGTATGCCGAATTGATCTAATAATGCATGCTGTGAAATTTGCAAAAGACCAAGCGGAGTAAATGAGGTGAAAGTTCATCATTACAGGGTAGGGCAGGTGAGTAGACCAATGAAAAACAAACCAATTATAGACATAGTCTTATGTGCTCTTGCAGATTAAGTTCAAAGAGTTTAAAAAGCTGTTACCCCCTTCAGTGGACTGTAGCACTCCCTCTCTAATGATTTAAGCTGATCTGCAATTTGTTGCTTCAAAGCAGAAGTGGATTACTCTTATTTCAGCAATCGCGTACTACCACGGGTAGGCTGAGCTGTGGTAACACAAGGCTGGAGCACAGTAAATGAAATTGTTTGAGTTGTCCGCAACAATATGCCCCGTACACCCTAGGTGTCTCACGATATTGGACCTTGTGGTTGACCAAGTTGAACATAAAGGGTTAACATCCAGCAAGACTTCAGAACCCTTAGGTTAAACAAGCCTGAGTGGGGAAAATAGATAGAGATAATGGAAAAATATGAGAACAGCAAGGACCTCCAAAATGAAAGGAACCAGGTAATAAATGTACAGTTTTCAGGTAGTATCTATTTTGTTTTATTAGACTATATTAATTGCACCCGAAGAAACTCTAGTGTGGATGCAGGCAAACTAGTTTAAAGGTGCGATGTGGCTTATTTTCCATCTTTTATCCGAGTTACTTGCTTACAGATGCTTATAGCAGTACATAGTGGCATCCACACTTGGAAAGTTTTACTGCTCTATGTAGACTGGTAGAGTAAGGCAGAGGAACTTTTAAGTGTAGATACACCCCTAAGGGAGTTTAAAATGTTAAACGATGAGACAGCAAGCCCAGTGTAGTTTAACAAGGAAGAGTCTGGTATATTAGCAAAAGGTTCCTGAAGAAAATTTGCTGCTTAGAGAGTACAAAATGTGTTTAAATGTAATACAGCTGATGAAGGTATAGCTTGGTGTGCTTCGATTAGGAGGGACCGCTTTTAGGGAAGGCTTAAAATCAATAGTCGCAAAATGATGTGTGAGTTACAGAGGTGACATAGTCCATCGCCCTCCAGAGAGGTGGAGATAAGGAAGGAAAGGCACAATCCAGTCTTCAAATGTGAAAGCATTTCCTGCTTTCTCAACAAAGGAAAAATGAACTGACCTGTTACCTTCTCAGCTATGAAAAAGGTAGCTATTAAAAATTAAATGAGGCATAAGTAGCAAAGTGAGTTCAGAGGATATATGAAATAATAAGCGTAAAAAGAAAAACAATAATTTAAACGAATATAATTTAAAGTAATTCTAAAGACCAAAACACCTTGTATAGTTTAGAAAGGTTTTTGTCTGATCATTATTTAATGGTTTTAAAATAATACCTAGAAACGCCAAAGACACTAGTGGTCTTAGAATAATTCTTGCTGCAAAAATAAATGGGTAATTCTTTTCCGAAAGAACCTACAATATAGATAGGTACAACAGACAAAATTTGGGAGAGAAGAAGTAATGTTCAGAAAGGGGGTCTGTACAGGAATCTTTAAATACCTTGGCCAGGGTCACAGAATGACTGTGTCAAAACTAGGTATCTTTTGTCTCAGGGGACACTTTTGTGATAAAATCATCCTAATATATAAAACCATGTGATAGAAATAAGATTAATTTATAAAAGCTAGAAAAAAATTTAGACTGTATCATAGTAGGAGTGGTTTTTTGCCACTGGTTACACTTGTAAGGTCTGCCCTTAGCCCTCCCAGTTGCTCAGACCTTCTTGCAGAGTCTGTGGGAGGACACCTCAGCCTTTTTCATGTGCTTTGTCACTTGCCCCATTGAGCAGCAGGCCCACACTCTGCTCAGCCTTTCTTCTGTTGCCAGTGTACCTATAGAAACGCTTCCTGTTGACCTTCATATCCTTTGCTAGTTTGAGCACCATCTGAGCTTCGGGCATTTCCACCACAATCCCTGCAAGCGCTCTATGCTCCTCCTGGGTAATTAGACCCAACTTCTTACTCTGTGTACTTCTTTTTTACATTTGAGCTCAGTCAGGTGTTCCCCGTTGATTCATGCTGGCTTTCTCTAACACTTGCTTTACTTACAGCACATTGGGTTGGGCTGTTCTTGTGCTCTGAGGACGTTGTCCTTGAAGATCAGCTGGTTCTTCTGGTCCCCTTTGCCCTCCAGGGGGCCCTCCAAATCCTACCAAGTAGGTCTCTGAATAGGCAGAAATCTGCTCTCCTGAAGTCCAAACTTGGGATTCTGCTATATGCTTCACTTCTCAGGATTTTAAACTGCACAGTCTCATGGTCTTTGCAGCCAAGGCTGTCCTTGACTTTCACATTTTTGACCATTTCTTTACTGATTGTGAATAATAGTTCCAACAAAGTATTTCACTGAATGGCTGATCAATCACCCTCATCAATAAATTGTCTTCAACACACACTAGAAATCTCCTGGATTGCTTGTGCCCAGCTCTATTGCCTTTCCAGCAGACATTCAGATGAAGATCCCCATGAGAGCCACTCTGTGATTGCAAGGCTTCTTCCAGCTGTCTGCAGGCTTCATTTACTTCTTTATCTTGTCTTCTGCAGCAAAAGCCTGTGTTACCCATGATGGTCTGTTCTCTAACCTCATGCGTAAGTTCTCAGCTGGCTTGTCACCACTTCCTCTGTGGTGATAACTCTGTGCACTCCAGCCATTCCTTTGTGTACAGCAAAACCCTTCTTCCTCACCTTCCCAGCCTGTCTTTCCTGAAAAAACATGCATTCATCCATTGGAGCACTCCAGTGGGACCTACCACACCACATCTCAGTAAACTCAATGAGGTCATAGCTCTGCAGCTCCTATGTGTTTCCCAGGGTGTGGGCATTTGCATTCCATGTGGTCTCACTTTCTCAAGGGAAGCATGAGAGTTCCCTTGTCCTGTGGTGCCCTAATGCTTCTTTACTCCCCTATACCTTGCCCTCTCTTTGGATTATGACACCACCTCCCCAATAGAGCTAATTTACAGTTCTTCTTACCAGGTTAGCAAGCCTGTTTGCAAAAGCACTCTTGCCCCATTTTGTCAAAGTACTCATTCCTCAAAGAGGGTCCCACGATCACAGAGGCCAAAGCCCTGCCTGTGCCACTACCTACGCAGGCAGATCTTGATCCAATGGGTATGTCCACTCCTATCTGATCCTTTCCTTTCACTGCAAAGATTGGCAGGAAGATATTTCTTTGAGTATCTAAGCTTTACAGAGGTTGCCATTTTTAAGCTAGAATATATGTATTAAACTGCTGAAGAGTCAAAGTTTTCTGAGTGCCTTTGTCAGTCAGGCACACAACATCAGGTCTATTACTCATGCCTTTTCTCTATAAATGAACACAAGAAAATACTTCATTCTGAAGGGTACCTAGACACAGTAATAATGTATCAAGGTGTTTCATACTTTTGTAATAATGGAAAATAGAATTTGTGGCACTTCTGCATGAATTACTTTTAATTTTTCTGTATTAAGTTAGATACTTTGTTTTTCTTCTAGAGTTCCTCTTTGTCATACCCAGTAGATGATTTATTTAAAACCACAAACCCTCATTCAATTTTTAATTAAAAAATGTTAAGTTCATTTCTTGTCAGTAAAACAAATATTTGTTATCACTAATACATTTTAAAGGCAAGCATAGCACTTCATAGTGTTTATAGGAATAGTGTATGTACTGCACTGCTTCATCAGGAATTAATGTCAATCATTCCACCATTGCACTAGAACTTCTCTGAAAGCAAATACATTTCCCAGGCACAAGAGAGAAATTGAATTCTTCTCTAAGAGAATTCAGGGACAGGTGGCCATTGAACCATCAGATTCACATGTTAAAATAATGCAGTGCCTTTTCTTGTGCTGCAGCTGATATCAATCACTCCTGAAATACCAGAGTGTGTAAAAGTCTAGCCAAAAATGCAATTAAAATGGGCAATCTCACTCAACGTGACAATAACTGCCATAAGTTAAGGCACTTTTGTCTTATTTCTGCCAGTTTTCTGGTTGTCTCTGCATCTTTTTAACATGTGTGACTGCTTCTTTCTCACCCGTATGTGATATTCAATAAGGAAACTACCCCTTTAAAATGAAGAATAGAGTGAGGCTTGTTTCAGTTCATACATTGCTATTTAATAATGTGGTCTGATGGATAATATAACTCTTTATTTGTTTGGTTTTCAATCAGCAAAGAGGACTAAAACATGATGTTTCCAATATTTGTACAGACTGGTAATGATTGTATCTATGTTATTAGATCAAGATGTTTTCTTTCTTTGGCTTCATTTTAGAAAGGCTGAATGTAAATATTATGAATATCCTCTGTATAATTTATACTCCTTTTGGCATTTGAAATGGGTGAGTTAATTTAGAAGTAAGTTTCCATAATCACTCATGTAAAACCTGGAAGAGCTGAGGTCTGAAAGTCTGCCTAACTTTTTTTTTTTTTTACTATAGTTGTGGTTTTGGGATCTGTGTCTGGCTTTTATTCAGGATGCAAATTAGTGTGGTGAACTATCACAGTGAAAACTGTTGATTTAAAAGTTTTGTCTTACGACTGTAATCAGAAATTTGTTGTCAGTGATAAATCTGAGCATAAAACCTGTGCCCAGATAGGTCTTGGACTTTCAAAAGTTCTCTGTGTGGATGGTCAGCAGCAGATTTTACAGTTCAGGTGCCAAAAGTATCAAGTGATTGTGGGATATCTGTAGTGACATAAAAAGTAATTCCTTGCTTAAGAATACACTATAAAGTCATTAAAACATCCCTATAGGAGGGGCCTCTCAAGCTGTTAGAAGTTTTCGGCCTTAACCTTCTGGATTTTAGAGTATGCTTAGTAGAAAATTTATCTGTATAATTCCTGAGGAAAGCGTCTTAAGGTCTTCTGAGTCCAGAGATTTTGTCTACAGCTAGATGCATGTCCATGTAAGATGGCTCTACCATGGCTTTTTCTGTTGTCTGGATTGGAGTGAACAAAGCCTGCAGAAAGTGATCTGAAGTAAGAAAGAAATATTCCTTCCCTCTACAACTTCCAAATAGATGCCTGGGGTATGAAGAAGAGGAGTTGCCATGGAAAGTGAAATAATTTATTCCAAAAATGCTACAGCACATTCTATATACTATAAAATTGTTTTAATTCCTCTAAGTGGATGATTTTCAAGAGAAAACTGACTTACGAAGGAAGAGGAACATTTTTGAGAAGTACTATAGTCCACCTACAAACTTGTGTGATCTTTTGTTAAAATGCTTGTACAAAACCAGTGCAGGACTGAGACCGTTTACAGCCAAAGTTTCCTCTTCTTTAATTCTTCCCAAATAAAAAAAAAGAGCAAATATCATTACTCAAGGCGGTCTCGACAGGTCTGCAGACACTGTTTATTCCATGTGCATGCCGATACCATTTTTCCTGGTTTTTGACACTACTGTTTGCTTGTTGTATTAACTCCTTGAATGTCACTTCCAAGGGTACTGTGATTTTTAAATGAATAAGCTCTCAGATTTCTAAGCTCCTTAATATGCACTCACACTTTTTTAGCTAAATAATAAGTAGGCTGTTCAGTCATAGACCTTTTTTTTCTTTTTTCCTTAAGAATAACATGGTTTGTGACAAGAGGATCAGAGAAAACAGAGGATCAATATACCTGGTTAGAAAATGAAAGAAAATCATGCCTTGTCTCAGCTGATAGATTTGTGTCAAAATTCAAAGAAAATTTGTAAGATCTGAAGAAATAGGTTTTCTCTCTTCATAGATTTTTTCCCCCTAGTATCTAGATCTTTTCCCTCATTTTCATTGCAGTTCTTCTTCATCCAGCTATGAGGTTTATTCAGCACCTGTGGAAGCAAGAGCAACCAGAAACAAAAACCACACTAGAATCAATTTATCTTTCTGTTTCTCATGTTAATGATCTAGAGGGTAAACTCCACTGCTTGAGGCTTCTGATGCAAAATCTGTTCATTTACCCTCTATAGAAGTCATCACTTATCCTATTGATCGGCATCAGATACATTTTATTTCCCTCTAATATGAAGGAAAAAATTAACTTCTGGGAGAAAAAAACACACATCTTCAGTGAATGGTTGGCTATGAGTTTTGCAACTTAGCTTTATTGTATGTATCTCTACTAGACAAGGCCTTGAGCAACCTAATCTGACTTTGAGGTTAACTGTGCTTTGAGCAGTGTTTGAAGGGCCCGGGATCCCAGATGCCCCCTTTGCACCTAAATTATTCTATGAATTTATATATGCAGAATGTATATATATTTAGTCAATGTACATGATCACATCACATAGATACATTTAAACACACCTGAATTTTTTGCTTTGTTCTTCAATATCCAAAAAAACTGGTCAAATTACATGTCTTTGATATTAACACGTGTACACACAGATTGATGTCTGTATGTTCTGTGGCTTAGCCTGTAAACCCATGCTATATAACTCACTCTTCCCTCACTGCATTGTTGTTGTTGGACTATTTGTTAGCTTGCTTTTGGTGTTTTTTTGTGACATATATAAGCCTTATTCACTTGTATCTATAATCAGATTTTATGGAAATTAGGTATGAAACTGTGATCTATTTCAGGCTTTTTGTTGCCATACAAGACTAAGCTCTTCCTGGAATCTCTGTTTACAGGGGAACAAATTATCCATACTCAGTGAATATCAAAGCAGAATTAACTGCTGGATCCCAGAGTTGTCCTCCTTCTGGGGCCACAACATGGCAGCTCACCAAGGTGCAGCTGCCCAGCAGAACGAAGCAGTGAGAAAGGCAGAGGATCGTGGAGAGCTCTGCTTCCTAAAGGCAGGAATTTCCTACAGGTCATGTTTCTCTTGTGAGAGAGAGGCAACACAGCACTTAGAGCATGTGCACAAAGGAAGTGATTATGCTGACTAGGCTGGAAAGTATTTGGAATTAATAGTACACCATGATAAATGACCATCGACCACGAAGGGAAAAGTCAGTGTCTGATGAGACAAACTGCATCAGTGTCCCATCTGCGGGGAACCCAGAGGGAATATGGATGTTGAAAGAGTGGTTGTAGCTGTGTTTTCCCCTCTTCATAGATCTGCTTTAGAAACATGAAGAGAACACAGCAGGCTTTTGGTGAATATAAACAAAATCTGCAAGATAACCTGGAACAGGAAAGGGAATTGATATAAAACTGCTAAAAGTGTTTTGCCTCTTACAAGTGCTAGCACTTCCAATTTCATTAACTTCTCCTTTGGGTACTTTTTTGCACACCCACTTCCTCCCAGTGTGGAGTTTAGGGAAGCATTAATACTTTCTTTTTCCTTCTAAAATGATTCTGAACAGTTGGACCATGCTGTACTGAAAGTCTCAGAGTTTGCCTGGGATGCTTCCTGGCTCTCTGAAGTGCATTTACATTTCTTATACATATGTTCAATTTTTCTGACTAAGTTCAACCAGTGTACTGAGTCACTCATGTTGAGCATATTCCAATAGGTTCTGTGCAGAAATGTTTGTTCTATTTACTAAAGACAACAAAGAATGACCAAAGATATTCTCATGCCATTGCTGCCATACAAGCTTAGACAAATCCTGTAGACCTCAGTGTGAATGAGGAAGAATAAGTGACACCTTGCCAAGGGGTGGGATGAGGCAGGAAAGAGCAAAAGATGGAGAGTTCAAAGACAACAGTTTGAATACAACAACCAGAATACTGAGCAGGATAGACTGGCCAAGCCCAGCTGGGTGTGAGAGTGCAGGTGTGCTGGAGGAGACCTAGTCTGGGCCCCCCAAAGCCTCCAGCAAGGGCTTAGCCTGGTAGTGCTGAAGCTGTAAAAGGGCAGGGGACAGGGGCAGCCATGAGGATTTGTTTTGAAGCACATGCCGAGTGAAAGCTGTGTGATGTTGCCAGCCTCGAGACCCCAACTCCACAAGGACACTTCGGCGTGATCAGCGAGGCACCCTGGACTGGTATAAGCATGAGCGGGTGTATGTCTCTGAGTGAGTGTTTTCCCCTGAATCCTGCACGTTTCTCCCCTGATACTCCTGGTCATACTAGAGTGCACATAGTTCATATCTGACTACTTCTTTGAGCAACATAGTGTTTTGAGTGGTAGCTTTTGCTTAGTATTGCAAAAGAAGAATGGGAAGACTGATGTTTAAGCTATCTTTTGACCTAGTCATAGCTATCTACAGATAATAGATAAATATAGGAGTTAAATACAGAGTTTCAGTCTTCCTTTTTAAACCAAAATTGTGCCACCTACAAAAAATGAACTGAGATTTTAACAAGCAGTTTTCATATAGTATCTTCCATTGTCAGAGTCTTCAAGTGTTGCATCCTGCAATCCAGTTATGGCTTATTTATTGGATGAACTTGGTGAAAGTTTTAATCGAGCCAAACACATAGCAGTTCAAGAGTGATCAAATTTCATGCCTCTTTTTGGTAGGTGCAATATTAATATACCTCTGGTTTCCTCAGAAGACACTTTTTTTCTTATTCTGGTATTTGACAATGAGCTAACATTCAAAATGCAAACAGAGAGACTTTACACATTGCCTGCAGTAAAAAAGCATTTTCTTCCTATTTACAATATATGCAGTAATGGGGAAAAAGTGATCCCAGCACCATACTAAAATGAATTTAAGCAATTTCATATTGCAGGAAAACTGGCAATTTAAAAGAAAAATCTATAGCAAACACAGGAGAACTGAAATAGCCTAAGCTATTAAATAAATAAAAAAATCACAAAATAGAAATACATAAAATTCTAATAAATTGACCAAGTGAAAAAGGGCAAATTGAAAAAGAATTGTTCCATTTTGCATATGAGAAATCTGCGTAGGCAAAGTTCGAAGCAATGCTCGGGAAGTTTCAGGTGGAATTTCAAATTAAAATAATTGTTATCTAGTCCCTTTTTTGTCTAATCTGACATGTAGGGCAACAGGGCTTTTAGCAGTTTTATTACTATTATCAGCTCTTCAGCATAAGTTGAGAAACTGTATCCAACTGATGTTGGTTTTTTTCACTGTCAAAATAGCAAACACTGAAGTAGGGACATGAGTTGAGAGCTGAAGCAGCTTTCTGCAAAGCCTGATCAGACTGGGGTTGGTTCTTCTGAGGAGAAAACACCAGAGTCATCATGAAGATGTCTGAGAAATCAGATTTCAGGTTCTGAGCCACGTGCAATGGCCAGCAGTGTCTTTAACAACAACTATCATTTGATCGTGGTGTCCTTTTTTATAGTTATCTGGGTTCTTAAATTAATTACAATTTTTTTCTGAGTTGCTCTCCCAAAGCACATTGATTGTCCATAGTTATGGATTATGGTGAATGTTGGGTATCCACATCGTCCTTTTGTGATCAGTTTTAGTTTTAGTGTGTGGGTATGTCTCTTTGTCAATAATATGGGGAAAATTGCCTAGATTTTAAAGGAATTTAAGAAGAAGAATTTTGTTGTGTTTCACCATGTATGTGTTTCAGGAAAATTAGACTATTTTATTAGAGATTATATGTCTCCAAATTCAGGAGGGAATGAAGTGTAAAACACTTGGCTTCACTTTCCTTTAGCTAGTTTCTTGTTTTCTCTGTTACAGTATATTTTGTCTTCAGAAATAACCTGTCTGATTATTCACAAAGTGAAGTCCTTTTCAGTTTGAACACAGGATTACTCAGCCTTCCATAGCTGATTTTATTGAGACTAATGGGACAAGATGCTGAAAAAGGTCCAGATCTTGCCAAAGGTTAGGCTTGTTCTTAACTCCACTATCTCTGCGATATAAAATGCATAGTAGTCTTTTCAATTTTGTATTGAATTTTGTGTTGCTAAGTAATGTGGCACACTTTGGGTTTATGAGGGACTCTTGGGAAAATTAAAAAAATAAATCAAATGAAAAATGTAGATATTTTACCAAAGTGTATGAAAAGTATGTAAGCAAAGGAAGGAAAGTCTGGAATATTCTTTGAAATAAAGCAGCAGTGGGAAATTCTACAGTCCAGGCTTGAAGTGTTGGAAGCATGTAAAGGAATAATGCATCTAGCCGATAAAAATGTATTGTAGGGAGGAATGGTAACTGAAATTTGCAAGACCAGTGAAACATAAAAAATTTAAAATAGAGGAGGAGATCATTACTGAAGGAATTTGAAGAAGGGAAGATATTGATGGAAAATGTGTCAATTGCCATGGAGATAAATAAAAAATTTTGAGGTATTTTTGTTAAAAGATGATAGGTATGACCTTATACCTGTGTTACTAATATTCTCAGAGACAGGGAGTCAAAGAAAGTGCTAAAACCAGTAGTGTTTTGTCAAAGAAATATAAGTTTTAATACTGGAATAAATCACTGTGATAGTTTAAACACTAGACTATTAAATAAGCTCTGGGATGATATGGCAGAGTGTTAGGATACATAGTCCAAATGTCTGGAAGTAGCCTTTGCGTAGTAAACTGGATACCGTACTGCAGTACATTTCAACATCTATTACAGTCTTCATCATTCAGTAATGGTGTCTAATGCTGAAAGGTGAATTACTAAGTTGCTGAAATGAAAGGCTCTGAACTCCAAAAAGGTTTAGATTTCACACATTTGATAGCACACTGATATTACACAATGATTTTTCTCATCTCACAACACTAGTTTCTTGGTGATAATTCAATAACAGCAGTTCATAAACATTGCTAGTCCTCTTCTGGCATCAGTTAGGTTTTAGTTATAATTAGTTTTTTAAATATATAATAAAACATGGAATACAATTTGGAATCCCAGTCAACCTTTAAATCATTGTGCTGTGCTCTTTAACTGCTAATCTAGTGCTTTCAACACATAGCTTCAAAAAAGTGTAGATTTTTTTTTATCCTTGTCAAGTAGAAATTGCATTTAAACCTGAGATCAAAAATATTGACCCTATTGTTTACTCTGTTAAGCGGGTCCAAACCAACCAAAAACGTGTTTATCCTACCAAATCTTATTTGCATACGCCTAATCATTGTCACTTGTTACAGAACTATAAAAATCAGTTAAGAGTCAGCTCTGTTAAAAAGCAGTGGCACAGAATAGTAAAATGTTAATCCAATCCTTTGGTCTGTTAATATCTTCCATTCCTGTTAAGGCTCAGTATAACTCAGAACTGACCTTTGTTAAATTCTTGGCCAGTTTACGTTAGCCCAGCCTTTTTTATTTGTACCAAACTTGAATTTGCACTAGGTGAGAGGTTTTGCCATAACTTTGGACTGTACCTGTTCTGCCTGCTGAGCTGCCAGAGTCTGGCAGCAGAAGTACCAGTCTCTACTTTTGCATTTAGAAATACTTGTGCCACCAGGTCTGCCTCTACAGCTTCTCCACCTCTCATCTCCCCAAAAGGGGTTCATGCCACCTCCTCGTGATTACGTGAAGCAGTCAGTGACAGAATTTTATGACCGTCTTTGAACTCTGTGATATGTTGAAGCAGTCTATGCACAACATCACAGCTAAGGCTGCACAGCAACACATAAGGAGACCTGTCAGTGGTGCTTTAGCCCAGCACAATGGCAATGCTAGACAGTCAGAGGAGAAAAGAACCACAACATGGCACTCTTCTAATAAAAATACTTGAAGCTAAGATATATGGCAAAAGCAGCTTCAATTAGGAGTAATTATGTTGTTGAAATATTTTCAACACTACATGATGCAATTAAACCTTGATCACCAGTGGTACCCAGCCTCCTTTAAAGAAGGAATAAGTATACATTATGGAAAGAGAAAATTATGTGTAATGTAGAGAGACAAAATATGAAACAATCAAAATCTAAAACAAAACCAAATGCATTACCGAAAAGTAATGAACTAGTCAGTAGACAAGATGAATGGCTGACTGCCATTCAGAAGGGTCTAGGCTTGAATTTATTTGTACAAGGATTGATTTGTGTAAGACAGAGCTTTTCTTGTGTCTGACAGAGCTTTTCTTGTGTCTCTTAATACATCCAGTAGAAGTTATTCTTTCAGGTCATGAAAATATGTGATGGTAAACACCTTTCAGACTATTAAAACATACCTTAGATTTTTGCAAAAGACTTACAGCACCTCTGCAAATACTTGCAATAATGAGTAATGGAGATATGTACAGTAACTCAGAAGGGGCAGAGATTTCTGTTTGGGCTAAAACTCTGGTTCCTGCTATCATGACAGCGCTACCTGTGACAGTGCTAAACCCATCTTTGAACTTAATGTTTGACATTCAGTAACACTGAAAGAGAAAAGTGTCCTAGACTCCTTGCTGTGACAGACAGAATTCATGTCTGAAATCCTGTAGAATTTCCTACAGACCAGATGCACTTAATCATAATAGAAAAATTATTAACTTAGTCAAGTAATTACCCAATTTGATGACCCTTTTTCCATCTTCATTTTATTGATAACGCTTATTATTCTTTTCTGGCAATGCACTTAGTCTTCTATTTTTAATTCATGACATGTTTTTTAATTTTTTATGATTCTGTACCATCTAAAATTACGTTTTTCATAAAACAGCTGTTAATGACCATGAACCACAGAATTAGAGAAGCTAGAAATGACATGTTCTTTTAAGTTGAGAGCTTTAACCCTGTTTTCCCATGGCATGAGTATTTTCAATGCTTTATTTTGTAGTGGTTTGATTTAACTGTCTTGAGTAGAAGGGATAATACATATGATGCCAGTAATATTTCAGCTGGCTTGTTTTCTAGAATTTTTTGTTTTGACTTGCTTTTAATTCTGTGAATCATAGATCACTAATGAGGCATATCTCCCTACTTCCTAAAGTAGGCAGTCACTCAATTGACTGTACAGAGGCATGTTCTGAAACACAAAGATACTATGCAACTTCCTTGAAATTATGCAGCAAGCTAAAATAACAGAGGGGAAAAAAAGAGGAAAGCTATTCAGTCTTTAGTAAGGAAATCTTTAGGAAGGAAACAAAACTCATGAAGAAGACTTTTCAATCTTGGAAGAAAGGGTGAATTAGTATGTTTTACAAGTCAAACATCAACCTAATGGGAGCTAATAGATTTTGAGACTCCATTAGACTTATGAACATGAACAAATTTATCTCAATAAACATTTTGAATGTAAGTTCTAAATGAAAATTCTACCATCATTTCAATTATTTAAGCAGCATTTTATCAACAAAGACCTTTAGAAGTAAAATCCATAATCTTGAAAGCTGTCAAAAATGTTGGTTTAGAGATGTTATGATAAAATAATATTAAGTATAACATTAATAGCAGGTGTTCAGGGTGGCGGTCCTGTTTAATTCAAGTCAGTATTGCACAAGTACTCATCTTCTCAAATGCTTTCAACTAAGCCTTACATAAAACAAAATCCCAGTATAAATGCTGTAATTTTTTACATAATACTTATTAAATTATCCTTGGCTAATCAGACTGAAAAAAGATGCAAGCCTTGCAACATTTTGATTAAGAGCCCATAGTAAGGCTCTGCATATGTGTCTTCAGCTAAATTCAGAATTCTCTTACCTGGAACCCTGCTTGATGCCAAGAGAAGACGTCATGGCCAGAAAGGCTGATCACATACTTTCCACTGTTTGCAGGACTGGCAGTTCAGCGTACACATCGTTTGCCTAGTGCCACAACTTTACATTTACTTATCTTATGACTCCCGAGACAGAAACTCTAAATGTTAGTTTTTAAAATAGTAACGTTCAGTAGCTGTAAGGATAAAAGAAATACTAGCTTGATTTTGGTTTGTCTAAGAGTTTGACGTTTGACATTAGTCTCAGGTTCTATTAGAATAGAGCAAGAACGATGAAGGTGATCCCATGGCGTAGAATATACTCAGAACTCTTCTCATTTTCAGTATACTAATGTGCCAGGAGGAGACGATGGCTGGAAGGAACAAGGAGACAAACACCTTTTAGTTTATACTGTGTAGTTTAAAATATTGGGAAAAGTGCTTTACACAACTCATTGAGATCAAATTCTTCATGGACAATAATTTCCATTAAAAATTCTATCTATGGGAGTATCAATGGGCTTCTAAGAATCTGACGAAAAACAGTCCTGGGTTGGCTTTGTCTTTGTTTTAGACTTTGCTCCTTTCAGCACAGCTGAGAGGCAGACATCGTGGGTCAGCAGAAGAAAGAATAGGTCTGTGGACTGTAAAGTTTTGGTCTGTTCCTTCTGCTTTTTCAGCTTAAGAAATTATTAACAGTGTGAGATGAAGCTGCCTCAATGGTAATGTATAAGGCTGGTTCAGGACGGATTCCAGCTGTCTTTTCTCCAGAATCTGGAGGAAGAAGGTAATTCCTGAACATAGTACTTCAAACAAACCTGGCTGCCCTTTCCTGATATGAGGAGAAACCTGAAGAAAGCCCATTTGTGCTGTTAAATGCCATTTTCTCAAACTTTAGGCAAATAGCCCACTTTCTTTTGTTATAATTATTTGGAATGCCTTTGAAGCAGAAACCTCCAAGGAGGGTCTGAAACAATTTCCAAGAAAAAGACTGTAATTACTCTGTGCTGCTTTGTTCAGTGAACTGAAACAAAGCCCTAGGCAAGGGAGAAGTTTGTATTTGTTTGCCTATAAACTCCATGTATGTGATGCCACTACCCTGATACACTACTGTAAGATGTGTGTAACATGGTCCATATCTCAACCCTGATTGTTGCTGCACATTTTGGTAATGCTGCATGATTTAGCAAGGGGAGTTGCTTTATGGCTATTTCTGTCGAACTGCCATTTTTCAGTAGGTTCCAAAAGCAACAGCAAATCACTGTGTAAGCATATTTCTTGGAAATAAATAACAATAATTCAAAGTTGAATTATCCTATATAGAGCGCTCCAGCCTGAGTGTTGCTCAACATCTCCTAGAATGATTTGAATTCTTAGCTCTGCTGAGAACAAACACAAGATGCATTTTCTAAGACATCAAACTATGCAAGAATAATTCATTCAGAATGCTTTTGAAATTAACTGCTTTTAACTGTCAGTGTAGTCCATATAAAGAGAGCACTCTTTTTTTCCTCTTTATCAGCCGGTTAAAGGTACTCCAGAAGAGAGCTTGTCCCCTGTGCCATGTTTGAAACGCAAAGCTCTTCTATACCAGGAGTAAAGCCCACGTTAAGGAAGTTGTCTTTTAGCCCACATGTTTTATAATTTGGCTAAAAATAATTAAAGGTTTAAGGGAAGGATCTATATAAAAGAAATGAATTATTTTCCATAGATTTAGTAGCTATCCATTAAAAAACCCAAAGCAAACAAAAAAAATCCTTCCTGCCCAAAAGCAGAGCACTTAACAAATTCATCATGGAGTTTGTACAGCAACTTAATGTCATCTCTTGCCCTGCCTCTAGCAGATGTGCTGTAATACCAGAGGAAATGTGTTGGCTCTCCAGCAAGCTCCATGGCTGCCTTCCCCTTGCAGAAGTGTCTGTTCTGGTTGAAAGGGAAGGGGTTAGCAGGAACAAAAAGAGAAGTTTTAGATGAGATTACTGCAGAAAAAATAATTGAAGCAGCTGGTTGCAAGCCTGAGATTACATTAGAAGTGTAACTAAAATTGATTTGGATCTGTGCTATAGTGTTATGATAATGAAGTCTGTGGCCTTACCAAAAGATTATAAACATGACTTTTAAACTCCCTTTGATATTCTTATTACAACTGCCCTTAAATTCATTATGAGTTGCTAGAAGGTCATCTTGTTACTGAACATGCATAGTTGGCACAACTCAATATGCTTTGATAAGTTTGAAAAAACAGCTGAGTAAAGAAAAATATTAGAAATAAATATACTGGATATCGGATCTTAGCTTTCATTGTACTTAGTGGGTGATCTCAGTCTTGATCCCCAAAACTCATCAACACCATCATAAATTTTATTTGTAAACTGTATAGTTCCTTCTATTATAAGAATGTTTGTTGCTTTCCACAGGACTTGGATCTTTTGCCCTTAAATGTAGCTCATCTGTTAAATTTGCTCTGTCAGCAATCACTTCACATTTGAAAACTTTGGGGGCTTTTTTCTTTTTTGGTGGATTATTTTAATAAAAGAATGCTTGGACATAGCAGAAGTGTTAACCGATACCTGTGTTTGAGTTTTTTATTTTTGTTGAAGTCTGAAGGAATGTAGGAAGTCTCAAAGAAGGCATGCATTTCAATCAAATTATTTTAATGTTGTATTTCTGAAGTGCTAAACTAATTCAATACAGTAAAAACATGACTTACTGGTCTGGAAAAGGTAAGATTGTTTAATCTCTACTTAATAACACTTTTCTTAATAGTCTGGCTGCTTTGTGAGGCCATTGGAAATAATGTACTTTTTTTTCAATATTATGATCTTTTTCTTAAAGCTGGAGAGTATTCTGAGCTAACTTTGTTAAGTAAAAGAATTACTTAAGAAAGTTGTGAGGGACTTTATTCGGAATATGCATACGTATAGAAACTTTTATTGTGCCTCCTAGTACTTGTAGAATGTCAATAGGCTGAAACGTGTGTATAGTACACAAATGTGAGGAAAATCTGATATATATTTAATATGGCAAAAATGTACACAGGTGTTAAGAAAATCTGGTGTATGTTCAGTATGGCACATGTCAGAGTTGAATAGAATCTTTGACTCTTTGGGAGTTTTACCTGTATCCCTTGCAGATTATTGAAGCAGCAAGGGTTCTTTATGTTCCTAGGAGCAAGTCTTCCCTGATATCTCTCAGAAGTGCCATAGCTCCTAGCAGTGTCAGCCAGGCTTTGTAAGGATCACTAAATTTGCAGAAACTTCTGGAAGTTAAGAGAAACTGAAAGCCTTCAATAGTCAACTCACTGGTGCTAGCTTCATCCTTCTTCGCTTTCCCTTTTAAACTGCTAAGCAACCTAAAGACAGGTGGCAACTTTTTGGCAATATTCAAATGTAAACATCTGACTCAAGGTACCAGAAAGACATCTTTAAATAGATACAGATTAAGATGGCCTAATTCAGAAAATCCTGAGAAACTAACAGCTTCAACTGATTTCCAAAAATCAATCAATTTTTTAACTATATAAGTATGTCCTTAGGAAAACTATCAGTTCAGTTTTCTCAAAAAAGGAGAAAGTCATTGAGATTGTGATATTTGGTATCAGTCTATTTATTTATTTATTTTTAAGAGATGAGAGATTAGATGAGGTAGACCCTCCTGGAAGGAGGTGGCAGTTGCTGCTGCAGAGGAGGACCAAATGAGCCTTCCTGTGCAGGAGTGGAGAGTAGATAGGTTGCAGCATAGGCAGATACAGAGACAAAGCCATGTGTTGGCAGCCTGCAACTATGAAGACACTATTGAGAGGAGAAGGGAGCAGACAGGCAGACCTCTGAGGTGGCAGAGATAGTCAATGCAAAGCTTGCTGCATCTCAGAAACCTTCTGTAGCACTACAAGCAAACCTGGAAGCAAGGAAACTGTGAGAAGGAAGAGATTTTTGTGTCTGTTCTGTCTGTCTTAAATGACTGTCTTGATTTAAGAAGTAAAATATTCCAGTTTATAGTCTAACAAAGCCAGATTGATCTGAAAGGCATCTTATATTTCAGGGTGCTCATTATAAAGAAAAATTTTAGATAAACTTCCTCAAAACTCTGGCTGACTTTGGGTCTTGCCACAAAGTAAACCACAAGTAAAAACCACTTTATATATGATCAAGGAAAGAAAGAATAATATTAATAAAATAAGTATGCTTCATTATTATGTTAATGAGATTTTTATGATTATGAAATACAGGTGAAACAGTATAGCTTGCAAAGACCATCTACCTCTTTAGACGATCTCATCTTGTGTTAGTACAGCACCAAATGCAATTTGGACCACAGCAAAAGTAGCTTTGGGACATCAGTGCTTGAAGTGTGAGGTTTAGAAAAAATTTAGGTAGTTGTATGACAGATCCTCTGGTCTTCAAAACTC
This sequence comes from Gymnogyps californianus, assembly GCF_018139145.2. NCBI lineage: Eukaryota > Metazoa > Chordata > Aves > Accipitriformes > Cathartidae > Gymnogyps > Gymnogyps californianus. Next base: position 108,338,983 of record NC_059472.1, on the reverse strand, counting down.
TGGTGTCACCTCTTGGTCACTTGTGAATTGTCATTCAAAATCCACTGAAATCAACAAGGACAATTCAGTGAATTTCAGATTGGATTAATATTATGTGTTTACTTCTGTTACATTATCCGGATGTAGAAAATCATTACAGTCTGAAGGAGGTGCTCGGGGGAACTAAGCTGTTGACCACAGGATTTCAGGAAAATAATGGAAATTCTAGGGGGTGCTAGCAATTAGAAAAGTGATAGTCCCCCAAAACTGTGTTTGTAATTGAATTGTAATGAAAATGTTGTTGTCTATAAGCAATATAATGAGCATGTTCTACGCTACAAAGAACAGTCATATTCCACCATTTTAGGTGGTACCTACATGGGCAGTTTGGCTTGCTCTTTATTCCATTCCCAGACCCTTGCACACTTTGCATACATGCTAATTCATTTCTGAACTCTCTTCTAAAGCAACTCAATTACTTCCCTCAAAGAGAATACCTGATCATAGATGATGGGATAGTGTGCTTCAGGGCCTCTTCCAAACATGTCCATCAGGGATATGGATTATGCCAAGTTTGGCTCCCCTGACTACGACAAACCCTGTATTTGGAGACCTTTCCCTTCAAATGCCTCATGCCTTGCTCCACAAGATGTCACACACAGCTGTGGCATCTTGCTGTACGCACACTATTCTGGTGGGCTGCAAGAACAGTCATTCTGGTACTGTGAAATGAGAAACCACAAACACAGAATTATGTCTCGTGACTACAACGAATACAGTGTGGTTTGGAGAAGATACAGGCCAAGCGTTATGGAAAGTGAAGGAATTCAGTTTGTTCTAGAGCGTGGCAGCCTGAGAAGATTGGACATGAGCCAGTCCCCAGCAATTCACTGGGGACTTGGGTTCTTCTTCTGAGTGCCATTCACAACACAGTATAAACAAATCTTCAGTAATTTTTTAAAAATACTTTTTCTTAGAGGTTTTGAAATTCATTATAAACCTCAGAACTTCTTGCAGAGTCAAGTGTTCACATGAATTCCTAATGGAGCAAAACTTTCAAAAGAACACATTTCACATTTATAGGAATTAGTTTAATATGACAGTGCTGTAACAGCTAAGACATGGAAACACCTTGCTGAGCCCCTCATATGATTTTTAAAACGTGTACAGCAAAATGCAGTACAGGTACAAAAGCTTACCCATATGTCTTCATTTAGAAACACCGTCAAACAGTAATCACCCTAATTTAGTAGCTTCACCTTTACTATGTAGATTTTAATAGCAGCTGGCCTTGTTTAGTAGCTGCACTTATTTAATAGCTGCACCTTTACCATGGACCTTTCCCATGCAAGCCGTAGGGGAAAGTAATTAAATTTAATGAAAACTGTGCTTTCCAAACAAGGATATATGGCTAGTCGTATGAAATGGTCAGTAGGCTAAATCATTTGTGGAGAAATTATCCACAGTCCAAAGGTTAAAGTACTGTAGCTCAAAATATAAATTAAGACTAAAGTGTAAAGAACGTGAATTGCAGAGTTTCCTCGATGACAGCAACATAGTGACTATGGCCTTACAAGGCTTTTATGTCACTGCAAGCTCAGGAACTCATGAGAGCATCATTCAGTGAATGAAGATGGAGGCTGCTTTCTGGAGCACTGTGGAAATGCACAGTCCTTCAAAATAAGCATCAAAATGAGAATCTGATTCTCACACTATATCTTGCTTCTCCTGCCCTGTTAGGGATGCACTTAGCACCAGTCTTTGCACTTCTGCTCCCTGTATTATGTTAGACAAGGACAGAGTTCACAGTTTAAAGTGATTTAAGGAATAGAAAAGAAACAATGAACTATTGATTTGCTAGCAGGGACATGATAACAGCACAAGGAATGAACAAAAGAAAATATTTGTCCTAAAATTCTCTCTTTTTTTAAAGAATGATTGAAAGCTCTTTTGAAAAAATACTGAGTTCCTTTTTTTTATTACTGTTATTTTAAGCCAGAGGCAGTTAAAGACACATGGCCTCTTTGCTAAAGAGATGGTCTAGTTTCATCTTTTTGATCAAAGTTGGTGAACAGAACACAACAGTCATTTGATGGCGGTGGGTCACAAGGAAATAAAATTTCCTTTTTTGTAAGGGAAATTAAAAAAATCAGAGTCATCTTCTTTTAATAAAATATATTTTCTTTATGTTGAAATAACTTTGCTTTCCACTAATGGCAACATTAGTACTACCTCTGGAAATACTTACTTTTTCACCTCAGAACATTGTGTTCTGGGAATGTAAGCTACAGTAAAATGTGTTGGGATTTTACTTACTAAAAGGTTCCCTACCATTGCCATCATGGTAACATAGACGTTTCTTTACTGGTATTGCTGCTGCTTAATGTACAAAACATTAATGGAGCAATAGCACTATGAGATTTTTATATGTTTTGTATTTCAGTTCTCTCATATTGCTGTGCAAAATGTGCAAGCTTTTCCAGCAGATAAAGCGATGTACAGCAGCGGTGAGATAAAACTGCAAACAGCAGTTATGAGATGCTTTTGATCAAAAAAAGTACTTCATTTGAAAGATAAGCCTCAGAAATTCGCCTCACCTTGTAAATGTGCACAAATTTATTCTTTGTTGCACAGAAGTAACAATTAACTGGAAATATATTGATTTGAGTTACTAGTTCTCTCTTTTCTGAGAACTGAAAATACTAATTAAGCTATCCCTACACGGATACTTTCATTGCTGTGATATTTCTGCTTTAATAGAATTAAAAAAAACAATGAGGAATTTTTACTTATGTATATCCTTGGAAAACCTGATTTTACTGTATTTCTGGTTGGTGGTGTGTAGAGAATAATACATTTGGTTTGATTATTTTAGAGGAATGTATTGCAGCTGCTAGTCTTTACAGTGTCGCTGGAATAATAGGAGTATTTCACTGGTTTACTCAGTTTTTTAGCAATCCTGCTTATGTTTCTATCTTCTCGTATATGCAGTGTGCAGGCCTTGTCTAGCCCAGTAGTTTAAAGTGTAACGCTTATCGTTAGCAATGAAAGATGTGCTTTCAGTAGCGAATGTCTTGCTGTTGTTCTAGGTTCCCAGCTTGCTTTGGTGAAAGCAATAGTGACTTTTTAACTGACTACCTTTTATTAGGTTCATGATCTGTGAACCTGTGCTAACCAGCTTGAGAGTCCAAGAGGTTATTTCTCCTGACAGAACATGCACATTTTCATTCATAAAAAGAGGGAATTTCTGAGGTAGGTGCAAGAAATGCAAGACATTGTGTCTCAATTGTGTGTTTGCTCAGCACAGCCCAGCCCATGCTTTCTGTTTCACCACAGGCAGTCATTTTATGGTAAGAGCAGCAGTTAGTGGCCCCTTTACCCTTAAAACTGTTGCCCTGTGTAACCTCTCCACATGCAACGCTGCAGCAGAAATACTGATCTACACCACCATGACAAATGTCACAAACTCTGAATTCTTGGTAAGACTCTCTTTCTCTCATTTGGACTAGACATTTCATTCTGGACTGATAAAATTCTCTTCAAAATAAGTGTATTTCTGTGAAACGTTTTTCATTTTGACAAGTAGGAATTCCTCATCGACTCCCAAGAGATGTGTTTTGTCAAAAAAGTTTTGGTCAATTCTGTCTGAGAGTACTCATCTATCATTTACCTGGTTGTCTTTATTTTTTTGCTTTTTCTCTCAGATGTGGCTATGTGGTACACCCTATCTCTCTGAAAAACACAATATTCTGTTTCAAAGCCAGATCACAAATGTGAAGATAGAAAGAAGAACTACAATGCACACTGGTAAGTGTGCTCTACCCCTTGTACCCAGTTACAAGCATTATCATAGGAACCTGTGTCCTGTCCCCTAACCTCACCTTCTCCATTGCATGTCTGGTGCCCATGCCCTCTGACACGTGAAATGTCCAGTTAGCTAATGACCCAAGGGCTTTGTTGCTTTCCTGTGGGTTGCAGTCCATGGAAAATACAGGTGAGGTAATAATCAGGCCCATAAACTGCATTATTACCATAGGAGTATGAATATGTTACAGATTTCTGAGACAAAATAATAAAAAGGAAGAAAAAAGTTTCTCTTGCTATGAGAAATACTGATTTCTCTGTTCTTTTTGAAGAAACATTACACAAGAGAAGCTGTAATTACATTGTGGAGTCATTCTTAATGTTTCTTATCTGCAACATAATTTTTTGCAACTGATTTTTATGGTGAACACATGGCAGAATGCCTTGCTTGTGAGCAGGCATCTTTTCTTCTAAATGTGAAACTGCTGACAGTCTTACCAGCAGTACCTGAAATGCAATTTGTGAGTCTTGGAGGGGGGAAGGAGAGAGAGAAAAACACTATCATCTGGTCTGGATTTGATTAACACGTATTATTTCATTGCCCTCAGCTTGTGGCAGAACTGGGCTTCCCGTATGACATGCAGTTGCTACAGGTGTGGATTATATAAAGGCCTCAGCAGAAGTTTTTAGCTTTTAAAAACCATGGGATGCTTTTGTCCAGCTTTAAACCAATTTTCAGATACAAAGGGGGTTAGAGATTTTGGCCACTGTGAACAGGAATGAGCACTAATATAGGCGACTTGCTAAAACTTACAAGGCAAGGATAATGTTTAGGTGAACCGGGACATGCACTGACTTTATTGTTTTTAATCTTTTTGCTACTAACAACATACCGTTACATGAGTGAGCAATGCAATTGTTTTGTAGAAGCTAATTTTGGAGAATTTAATCTGTCACCTTCCAAGGGGAAGGCTGTCTAGGGGTTCTGGGTGCGAGTAGTCCTGCCATGTTATTGCAGTTGGAAGGAAGGAGAGCCTGCAAATACAAAATATAATGTATGAGTGTAGGTGTCCTGGTTTTGGCTGGGACAGAGTTAACTCTCTTCTTAGTAGCTGGTACAGTGCTGTGTTTTGGATTTAGTGTGAGAATGATGTTGATAACACTCTGATGTTTTAGTTGTTGCTAAGTAGTGCTTATCTTAAGCCAAGGACTTTTCAGTTTCCCATGCTCTGCCAGCAAGCAGGTGTGCAAGAAGCTGGGAGAGAGCATAGCCAGGGCAGCTGACCTGAACTAGCCAAAGGGGATATTCCATATCATGGAACGTCATGCCCAGTATATAAACAGGGGGGAGTTGGCCGAGCGGTGCGGATCGCGGCTCGGGAACTAACTGAGCATTGGTCAGCAGGTGGTGAGCAATTGCATTGTGCATCACTGGGTTTTTTTTTCTCTCCCCCCCTTCCTTTTTTTGTTATATTCCTTTTCATTACTATTATTATTATTATTATATTTCATTATTACTATTGTTAGTATTATATTTTACTTTAGTTATTAAACTGTTCTTATCTCAGCCCACGAGTTTTACTTTTTTTTTTTTTCCCTTTCCTCCTCCTCACCCCACTGAGAGGGGGGAGGGGGAAGCGGCTGCGTGGTGCTTAGTTGCTGACTGGGGTTAAACCACAACAGTAGGACCATATGTTTCGATCAAAAGATAGCTAAGTTAGTGAAATGAGCTACCTAAACGGGTGTACTCATCAGGGTTCAACAAAATCTAAATTACCACTTTCTCTCTAACATTACAATTCAGTTACCCCCTCAAAATCTGAAGTCAAGTCATTTACAAGACTTCATCTTTTGTTGTATTTTCCACAGTGCTTTAATAGAGTATATTGTGTATCTGTAACAGATGACTGACTTACTTATGGTTAGAGTCATTAGTTCACAATTCTCCTTGGAGATGTATGCAGGTTATTTGACAAGTTCAAGGGAAGCCTGCACCACTACAGCCTTACTGTTTAGTGGTTATTGGAGCACATTGATGTGTTTTGACAATTCAGCTTTTCTTGTGTCCTTTTTAATTATTAGCAATTTTATCAGACAAACAAACAAGAAGAATAAGTTTAATTTTATTACCTTTAAAGATATAATATATACAATATAATATATTTTTGCACCTATTTTCTGAACATTTGTCATTAACAGTAATAGCAGTGTGGCTCATAATTTCATAAAAACTGATCATTCTAATTTATGAAAATGCTTGTTTTGATAATGCATTTATCATATAGACTACCTCTCAACATAGTGTGGAGACTGTACAGTGCTTACTAAATTTATTAGTGTTATAAAGGGTTACAGTAAAAAAACATTGATAGTAGGCAAAATAGCAAAAAGGAAAAAAAGAAAGACTTTTATGAATTCATGTCTGTTAAAGTGAAGGAGAAGTTTTCTGTTAAGTTCTGTTGTCTTTGGATTCAGGTCCTGCAAAAAGGAGCCCTTGAGCTCACAGAATCTGTGAGATGAATTAAAGGGCAAATACTGATTCAGGTAGTTGCTGTAAAACTATCACAGAATTGCTGTTCAGTAGAACAGAGAGGGAGTTATGATCCTGTAGTATCTTAATTTTTATTAAGATCAGATGGATCTGGATTAAAATACCTCAGCAGCTGCTACCTATTAGTATCTGCAAAGATGAGGGCATCTCTTCATATTTAAAAAATATAAACTAAATACCTTGATTTTTAGGTACTTAACTGATTTGCCAACTCTGTTGAAATGAAAGAAAATATCAGCATTAAAAATATAATATATCTGTGAGCCTAAGTATAGATATAGATCTCTATATTTAGGCATCTATAGTTGAATATTGTGATGTGTTTTTCAAAATACACTGAAGTACCTAAGGGCCAAGACTGGATCTTTCGAAATATTTAGTAAACTACGTGTTTGTTTGTTTGTTTGTTTGCAAAATTAAATGCAAGAAATATATATTTAGGATGAGTATCTCTAATGTATTGAGTTCAGTATTACCATTTCAAAATTAGTTTGTTATTGGTGATCTTGTACTAGACATTATAGTTTGTATTTTCTTTACATAGCACTGTTTGATAGCTTTTGCATGAAGTAAGCAGGATTCAGAAGATCCAAAAATTCATTGTGCTAGTTTTAAAATTATTCTTGGGCAAATCCTAATAATTTTATAAGTATTTAGAGTTTCTTTGGGTTTTGTTTTGGCAGGTACTTTGATAAATTAACTTAGTTTATATTGAGCAAAGGAGTGTCTGGCAGTCAGGAAAATGCATGATAACAGATTTGCTCTTTTAGTTGCTGAGTAGTGTAAATCTTGCAAATTTCATTCACCAATCTCAAGATCAAACTCTTTTATAGATAATGGATGTGTTGAGTTAAATTACATGAATCTGCCTAAGGCAGTTTCTTCTTGTATCAAGCAGTAAAGTCTGTATTAGTCTCAGGATTCTTATGTCTGTGGTAATCCTTTCCTTGCTAAAATTTTAAAATTACTTTTTTACTTCTATGAATAATTCTATCAATAAGTCTTATGTACTACTGATAGTTTCAATAAAGTATACCAGCATAGTACATATCACAGCTCAGCGTTAACCACTTCATAGTCAGTAATGAAATCTATTTCCAACTATAAATAAGAATTATAACCTTTATTTGCATTCCATATTATTCCTTCCCTTTTCTCCTAAAACGAAAGATCTGTCCATACCTTGGTTCAAGGCATGACTCTCCAAGAACTTTAGAAAAATTAAAAAGGACTATTAATGTTATTTAGGTCATACAATCAGCTAGTGTAAAGTGATCTAGCTGATGGAACCAAACTGATAAATTGTGGATAAGGACTACAGTATTCAAATACTTATCTTGTTTCTGGTCAGTTGAAAAATCACTTCCATTCTCTTTACTGCTTCTCCTTTGTCTTTAATTTCTAAAATGATTTGGCTTAGGATCTTAAAGTTGTATTTTTTTTGCTAGCCTCACCAAAGAAAAACCCCTTTTAACATTAAAGATGTGGTTGGAGGAATAAAAAGTCAAATAAAGACTTTGTGACACATTATGCATAAATGTACAACAGTGTGAGCAGGGAAGGAGTGAAATATGGCTCTATGAGATAAGGACATTAAAATGACAGAAACAGTGAAGAAAGTCATCCCTCCCCGCCTCCCCTTTTATTCTTATAGTAAAAATGAAACTATTATGAGGGCAGTGCAAAACAGACCATCTTACTTTTTATATAAACTTTAATAGCAAATAGTGCAATCTGCAGTTGCCTTTTCCTGCTTCTCCATGTGTACAATTTACGTGAGACCCTAATACAGTGTTCAGGAGGTGCCATGCCCTATGTCGTATGATGGCAGAAGGATTATGATTGCCATGAAGCCATGCCAGGAGTATTATCTTTCATTAAGCTTATACTTCCTGGATGGTAGAGTTCATTTGTTCTTCCTTTCTTACTGACATCCCTCCATCCCACCCTCAGCTGTAGGACTGATTGGCCCGAGATCTTACTGATTTAGGAGTTGAAAACAAGTAATCACTCCTGGTGATTACAGTGAAATGAATTCTTCATGCAGGACCTAACCTCAAAGGCATTATGCATTAAAAAGAATAGACAGACTTAATCATTTTTAATTGACAACACATTTTAGGAGATATGATAAAGTTAAGTAACAAAGCAAGTCAGAAACTGGGGCAAAAATGAAGGAAAAATCTGTTGAACAGACAAATTAATAATCAAGGTAAGTGCACATCAATAGCTGGACTCTCATTCAACTGAAAAAAACCCCTCTGTTCATTTGGTTTCCTGCTGAAGAAAGATTTTTGCAGTAACCCTCGCTGTCCACCATCCAGCCTCTCTCTCTTTGAACCCTCAGGCCTCTTTCAAATAACTTTGACAGAAAGGAAGGAGTTTCAGAAGTACAAAATTTTTTGCAAATTTGTGGAAGATGGTGATGATTCAGTTGCACTGATAAGACATTTCTATCTGAGAGATGAGTAATAGCGATATTCACAAACATCTGATTTTCAGCTGAGCCCCAACTTCACTGGGAGGCCTGACTAGACCAGTGGCAGCTGAGCTCAATATAAAGCTCAGACAGATGGCTGGTCTTTGGAAGGAGGATGTGGATTGAACACACCTGGGTCCGACATTCAAAGGAGATATCAACTTGTATTTCAGTATGTCTAAATGCTATTCTGCCGTTACTTATTTGGAAAAAGCTAAAATATTTTAGAAAAGAAGAGGAGAGCAGAGGAGGGGAGGGGAGGAGAGGGAACAATAGAAGGAGGAGAGAGGAGAGGAGAGGAGAGGAGAAGAGAGAAGGAAGGGGAGGAGGGCAGTTGGGAGGGACCTACAACGACCACCTAGTCCAACTGCCTGACCACTTCAGGGCTGACCAACAGTTAAAGCATGGCATTAAGAGCATTGTCCAAATGCTTCTTAAACACTGACAGGCATGAGGCATCAACCACCTCTCCAGGAAGCCTATGCCAGGGTTAGACCACCCTCTCGCTGAAGAAATGTTTCCTCATGTCGAGTCTGAACTTCCCCTGATGGACACAGCTTTGAGCCATTCTCATGCGTCCTGGCACTGGGTACCAGGTTAGAAGAGATCAGCACCTCCCTCTCCACTTCCCCTCCTCAGGAAGCTGTAGGGAGCAGTCAGGTCACCCCTCAGCCTCCTTCTCTCCAAACTAGACAAACCCAGAGTCCTCAGCCTCTCCTCAGAGGACATGCCTTCCAGCCCTTTCACCAGCTTTTTTGTCCTCCTCTGGACACTTCCAAGTACCTTAACATCCTTTTTAAATGGTGCGGCCCCGAACCGCACACAATAATCAAGGTGAGGCCGCACCAGCGCTAAATACAGCAGGACAATCACCTCTTTTGACTGACTGGTTTTGCTGTGTTTGATGCACCCCAGGATGCGGTTTGCCCTCTTGGCTGCCAGGGCACACTGCTGACTGCTGTTGAGCCTCCTGTCAACCAGCACTCCCAAATCCCTTTCTGCAGGGCTGCTCTCCAGCCACTCCTCTCCCACTTTAGACTTGTGTCCAGCGTTACTCTGTTCCAGGTGCAGATTCCAGCATTTGTTCTTGTTCAGTTTCATGCCATTGATGATTGCCCAATGCTCTAATCTATCCAGATCCCTCTGCGAGGTCTCTTGTCCCTCGAGAGAGTCAACAGCACCTCCCAGTTTAGCATCATCCACACACTTAGTAACCATGCTCGTACATGTACAGGTCAGTCACAACAGGTCTACCAGAGCAAGAAACAACAAATGGATTATACTGGCAGCCAATCTTGCTCTCCTTGAGATAAGAGTCAGGGAGTTTGGCCTCGTTATGGAGGTTTGGCTACTGGATGGTAACTGCTTACTCAGACGACTTTTCTTGCTTACTTTTTCCACAAACCTGTTGCAGGGACAACTAGCTAATACAGAGTCAGTCTGTGAAACTGATCGCTGCTGGACTGATTTGGCCCCTCTGTGAAGCTTTCTCCTCCAAGAGAAGCATGCCGATAGGGAGCTGCTCTCTTTCTTCTGCTCCAAGCAGAACTAACCTTTTAGTTAGTTCCCACTTTGAAACTCTCTGTCCTTTCAGGCACAGTAAGAATGGTAAGCTCTCTCCATGAACTGGTTGTTTAGATCTTCAGCTATGAAACTTCTCCTAATATCCCATGTCCCACTGTGTTTATGCCTGGATTTAGGACATTTACCTTGTTTTGGGAGCAGCTTCTCTTCCTCTCACAAAAGGACCAGAGAACTATCTGCTCAGAATAAGAGCAACATGAGATTGATTGTTAAAAGGGAAACATATTTCATCAGCAGACATTACTTGAAGGGCAGACAGAAGGTAACAGTTAACTAGGGAATGCATTCAAGATTAGAACTGAAGCCATGTCAATAATTGATTTTGCAGTTTAATAGCCAAAACCAAACTCTTTCCCAGGTTCATGTCCACTCTCTCACTGATTCAGAAAGAGAATTTTAACGGAAGTCTCTCATCTCCCAGAAGAATACTTTAGTCATCTCATGGGCTATACAGTGTGCATAAGTATAGTTTCCTGTCCCATTTCTGCTCTTCCATTGTGCAGAAAACAGATAAATGTTCACTTAACCAGAGAGAACATGTAGCTGTTATGAGAAATCTGCGCGGAAGCAAGAAATACAAGTCTAAATTCCTGCTCTAAAATGGAACTCAACCTTAGTTCCCAAGCTGCTGAGAGAATATTTTTTTTGAGGAGGCGGTAGGGCAGTAGCTTTCAGCATTTCATTTGAGGAACACTAGACTCCTATAGTTTACTTGTAAGAGCCCATCAGCGGATAACTGAGAAAACAAACCTGTTGCTAGTAGACTTCAGTTCACTATACAGAGTTTGCTTCTCAGCTGGACAGAGTTATAAGGCCGGGCAGATTTTGAAAAGTAAAAGTAATTTTTATAGGGAAATTTTAAACAAGTGTTCCTTGGTGTCTTCTTTTTACACCCTGACCCTGGCATGGGGATTTTGAACAAGAATGCACAGAGGCATACCAAGGACAGTGAAGGGTCAACTTTTTTTGGCCACATAGAATGAGACCTTTAAAAGTTCAAATGCTTTTGAAATCCCTTCATATGTAATACTTCTTCATTCCCATTGGAAGGAGCTATAGGAAAAGCTGATGAATGAAAAGTTCGGTGGAAAGCAGATCAACAGCAAGTAGTAGTGGAACTCAAATCTGCATTAAGTATTTGATGCTGAACCTGCAGATAGGATATGTTCAGGGAAGACTTTTCTATTTGTGTAGATTGAAAAAAAAATTTTGGAGAGCAGATGATCTACCTCATAATGTGTCACCTGATAAGTTTTAAGAATTAATAATATATGTCATTATAAATAATTTAAACACAGGATGGAATTAAAAATAAACCTACTGCTATGAATAAGTGATCTATAATTCCTGAAGTTTGTGGAAGATAATTTATTGTCACAAGTACTCAGTGAGCCAGCTAGGAAAGATGCCCTCCTAGACTTGTTGTTTGTGAATAGAGGAGGACTCGTGGGAGATGTAATGGTAGATGGCTGTCTTGGCCACAGTGATCATGAGGTGGTTGAGTTTACAGGTTTTGGTGTAATGAGAAAAAAGTTCAGCAGAGTTGCCTGGATTTCAAGAGAGAAGAATTTAACCTACTGGTTAAATTGGGAAACTGCTTTTGAGGGCTTAGGGGTCCACAAGTGCTGGTCAGTTTTTAAGAACCGCCTTTTAAAAAGACAGGAGCAGGCAATCCTGTTGTGTCCTAAGTCAAACAAGCGGGGCAGAAGACCAGCTTGGCTGAACAGGGAACTCCTCTTGGAACTCAGGAGGAAAAAAGAAATTGTACAACCTCTGGAAGCAAGGTCAGGCTTCGCAGGAAGGTTACAGAGCTGTGGTTTCCATATGCAGGGAGAAGACACAAAAGGCCAAAGCTCAACTAGAGTTGAAACTGACCAGTGTTGAGTCAGACAACAAGAAAGGCTTTTTTCAGTATGTTAATAGTAAGAGGGGGTCCAGGGAAAACATTAGACTGATACTTGTTGAAGATGGACACCTGACAAATAAGGATGAAGAAAAAGCAGAGGCATTCAATGCTTTTTTTGCCTCAGTCTTCAATAATACTGATAGACCTTGGGCTGCCTGGTCATCTGAGTTGGAGGACCATGGCTACAGGAACAGTGACTTTTCATTTATGGACGCTGACAGTGTAAGGCACCAGTTGTATCAGCTGAATGCTCATAAGTCCATGGGGCTGGATGGGACTTATCCCAGAGTGCTGAAGAAGCTAGTGGATGTTACAGCAGGACTCCTCTCAATCATCTGCCAGAGGTCTTGGGAGTCTGGGAAGGTCCCCGCTGGCTGGAAGCTAGCCAGCATTACTCCGATTTACAACAAGGGCTTGAGGGAAGACCCAGAAAACTACAGACCTGTTAGTCTAACCTCAGTACCTGGAAGAATTATGGAGAAGATTGTGCTGGACAAGGCTGAGTCGACATGAGTGCACAAACCTGTGTGCCTGGGAAGATCATGGAACAGATCGTCCTAGAACCTGTGTTAAGGCACATCAAGGACAGGGAGGTGATTTGAGACAGCCAGCATGGCTTCACCAAGGGCAAGTCTTGCCTGACCAACTAGTGGCCTTCTATGATGGAGTGACTACATCAGTGGACAAGGGAAGAGCTATGGATGTCATGTATCTGGACTTCTGTAAGGCCTTTGACACAGTCCCCCACAACATCCTTCTCTCTAAATTGAAGAGAGATGGATTTGACGGATGGACTATTCGGCGGATAAGGGATTGGCTGGATGGTTGCATCCAGAGAGTAGTGGTCAACAGCTCAATGTCTGGATGGAGACCAGTGATGAGTGGTGTCCCTCAGTAGTCCATATTGGAACCAGTACTGTTTAATATCTTCATCAATGATGTAGACAGTGGGATCAAGTGGACCCTCAGCAAATTTGCAGATGACACCAAGCTGAATTGTGCAGTTGACATGCCTGAGGGACAGGATGCTGTTCAGGAGGACCTGGACAAGCTCAAGAAGTGGGCCCATGTGAACCTCATGAGGTTCAACAAGGCCAAGTGCAAGGTCCTGCACCTGGGTGGGGGCAATCCCCAGTATCAATACAGGCTGGGGGATGAAGGGATTGAGAGTAGCCCTGTGGAGAAAGACTTGGGGGTACTGGTGGATGAAAAGCTGGACATGAGCCGGCAATGTGCACTCACAGCCCAGAAAGCCAACTGTATCCTGGGCAGCATAAAACAAAGCATCGCCAGCAGGTCGAAGGAGGTAGTTCTGTCCCTCTACTCTGCTCTTGTGAGACCCCACCTGGAGTACTGCATCCAGCTCTGGAGTCCTCAGTACGAGAAACATATGGGCCTGTTGGCACAGGTCCAGAGGAGGCCCATGAAGAAGATCAGACAGCTGGAACACCTCTCCTATGAGGAAAGGCTGAGAGAGTTGGGGTTGTTCAGCCTGGAGAAGAGAAGGCTCCAGGGAGACCTTATAGCGGCCTTCCAGTACCTAAAGGCGGCTTACAAGAAAGATGGGGGCAGACTTTTTAGTAGGGTGTGTTGCGATGGGACAAGAGGTAATGGTTTTAAACTAAAAGAGGGTAGATTCAGATTAGATAAAAGGAAGAAATTTTTTATGATGAGGGTAGTGAAACACTAGAACAGGTTGCCCAGAGAGGTGGTAGATGCCCCATCCCTGGATGTGTTAAAGGTCAGGTTGGATGGGGCTTTGAGCAACCTGATCTAGTTGAAGATGTCCCTGCTCATGTGGCAGGTACACCCACCCTGATTGAGAGCGAAACTTCTCGGCCAGTGAAAAGAGAAAAAAACTAGAAGCCGCAGTTTGGGGGTCGAGCTGCCCCGCCCACATGGTAGAGTCAGGTTACGACCGCCAGGTACACACTTTGGTCGAGGAATGAGGAAGAGTTGGCCCTTGGCCAATGAGGACTAACATGACCTTATTTCACCACAGATCAGATTCAGCTAGGGTATAAACAGAGCCCCACTGGGGGGCAAATTGAGTTGGTCCTCCTCGGAGCAGCGGGTCTGCAGTCGGGGATTCTCCCCTTGGGTTGGGACACCGCCTAAGGTAACTCCTCGAGGTTGAGAGCCCTCATCTTTTAGGTGAGTGATATGCGCATTTTGGGTTATTATTTCTAAAGCTTAAGAATTCTTAAGTCAGTTGTGTAGTATTAATTTCCCCTTACGTCATTGAACCTGTGGTTTAGTAATGTTGTCGGAGTTCTAAATGATTTTGATTGAAGAATAAATTTTGTTGAGTTTAACACCTCTTTAATTTGATTGTGTGAGCCTCTGTGACATCTCATTGCAGGGGGGTTGGACTAGATGACCTTTAAAGGTCCCTTCCAACCCAAGCCATTCAATGATTCTGTGATTCTATGATTCTATGAGAAGTCCTGTCTAAATGATAAGATCATTTAGATCATAAGATCAAGTCCTTCTATGATAAGATCACCTGCCTAGGGGGTGAAGGTAAAGTGGTGGATGGAGTTTTTCTGGATTTTAGTAAGGCTTTTGGTACTGTCCCTCCCAGTATGCTTCTGGACAAGTTGCCCAACTGTGAGATGAGCCGGTAGATGGTGCACTGGGTGAAGATCTAGCTGAACGGCAAGGCTCAAAGGGTTGTAGTGAGCGAGGCTACATTTGGCTGGCGACCAGTCACCAGCGTTGTTCCTCAGGGCTCAATTCTAGGGCCAATTCTGTTCAATATCAGTATCAATGATCTGGAGGCAGGAGTTCAATGCATGGTTACTAAGTGTGTGGATGATGCTAAACTGGGAGGTGCTGTTGACTCTCTCGAGGGACAAGAGACCTCGCAGAGGGATCTGGATAGATTAGAGCATTGGGCAATCATCAATGGCATGAAACTGAACAAGAACAAATGCTGGAATCTGCACCTGGAACAGAGTAACGCTGGACACAAGTCTAAAGTGGGAGAGGAGTGGCTGGAGAGCAGCCCTGCAGAAAGGGATTTGGGAGTGCTGGTTGACAGGAGGCTCAACAGCAGTCAGCAGTGTGCCCTGGCAGCCAAGAGGGCAAACCGCATCCTGGGGTGCATCAAACACAGCAAAACCAGTCAGTCAAAAGAGGTGATTGTCCTGCTGTATTTAGCGCTGGTGCGGCCTCACCTTGATTATTGTGTGCGGTTCGGGGCCGCACCATTTAAAAAGGATGTTAAGGTACTTGGAAGTGTCCAGAGGAGGACAAAAAAGCTGGTGAAAGGGCTGGAAGGCATGTCCTCTGAGGAGAGGCTGAGGACTCTGGGTTTGTCTAGTTTGGAGAGAAGGAGGCTGAGGGGTGACCTGACTGCTCCCTACAGCTTCCTGAGGAGGGGAAGTGGAGAGGGAGGTGCTGATCTCTTCTAACCTGGTACCCAGTGCCAGGACGCATGAGAATGGCTCAAAGCTGTGTCCATCAGGGGAAGTTCAGACTCGACATGAGGAAACATTTCTTCAGCGAGAGGGTGGTCTAACCCTGGCATAGGCTTCCTGGAGAGGTGGTTGATGCCTCATGCCTGTCAGTGTTTAAGAAGCATTTGGACAATGCTCTTAATGCCATGCTTTAACTTTTGGTCAGCCCTGAAGTGGTCAGGCAGTTGGACTAGGTGGTCGGTGTAGGTCATTCCCAGCTGAACTATTCCCTCTCCTCTCCTCTCCTCTCCTCTCCTCTCCTCTCCTCTCCTCTCCTCTCCTCTCCTCTCCTCTCCTCTCCTCTCCTCTCCTCTCCTCTCCTCTCCTCTCCTCTCCTCCCTTCCCTTCCCTTCCCTTCCCTTCCCTTCCCTTCCCTTCCCTTCCCTTCCCTTCCCTTCCCTTCCCTTCCCTTCCCTTCCCTTCCCTTCCCTTCCCTTCCCTTCCCTTCCCTTCTCTCGTAGTTTTCTTCCTACCTTCTTCTTTCCTTAACAGTACACGCTGAGAAAATCTTTAATGACATTTCTTCCCAGCTCTGCGCTGGCAGAAGGCATTGAATACCCATAGCCATGTCCCAGCCTAGGCATTGCCTCTGTCACCTTGTGGGAAGGAGGCATATACCTTGTGATGGGGGTGAGAGCTGTGGATTGTCTCGAGATAATTTGAACATCTGCACCAAGTTGCAAAAAGCCGGTGTGAAGTGCGGTTTCTGAAAGTCTTCTGTGTTCATCCAGTTGAGCTGGGTTTCCACAGGATGGCAAAACGCCACATCTGTGACCCTAGCAAGGCTCAAAGATCAAGCCCTCAGTCTGAAGCAGGACGTGCTCCTGAACTAAATGGTTGCAAACCTTTTTTGAGGTGAGCAATACCTGTTCATTTCCCCATGGAATTTTTTTTCTCCTTGTATTCATTTTTAGAAATGCCTGAGCTGTTTCCCTTGGAAAAGCAGACTAAAACACAAGAGCCTGAGAACAACAGTACTCCCTCAGAGAGAAGGTCCATCTGGCCCAATACTTGGTCTCCAAAGTGGCCAACAATAAGTGTCTAAAGGAGAGCATATGAGCAGTGCAAGTCTATTTCTGCCAGGGTCCTGGGGGTGCTCATAGGCTTCAATGGCTGGGACCGGCCTCCCCTGGGACCCACACCCCCACCGTCTCCTGCCGGGGGCCCAGGGGACGTGTCTCAGCTCAGCCTTCAGACCCTGCCTGAGTGATGTTGTAGTTGTGCTTGTCTCTGCCCCTGTCTCCTGGATGGGCCTGGGACCTGCACTGCAGAGAGCTGCTCTCCTGGATGGACCCCTCAGACCTAGGTCAGAGCTTGTCATGCAGAACTCTAGGCATAACATCGCATAACTATTCTATTCTATTCTGTTCTATTCCCTGCGCTCATGATGAGTCGAATAATGATGAGACTGAAATGCCAGGGGTTTTTCAGCTCCAAAAACACTTTCAAGGACAAAAAATCACAAAGGTTACAAGTGGAAACAGGATTTTAGTTTTAGTTTTAGTTTTCTGAATCTGTTTCACAGCTGATGCTCACAAGCATCAACACAATGCACATGTGTAGCCAGGAGCAGGCTGATGCATTCTTCAGTTTAGCTTGCAAAAACATCCCTTGCAGTCTGGCAAAGGAAAGCCACAGAGCCACAGAAAGTAGCAGCAGGAATACAGGCCAAGCAGTCCCTGTTTCCTGAAGAGTGAGAACTTAAATAAGTGTCGGTACCAACCACACAAAAAAAAAGAAGAGGAAGAAGAGGTGTGTGGTACCATGGCGTATTTTCAAAAGTATGACACATATCGACAACAAGCACTCTTTTTGCCTTCCAGAACTTGCTGCGCCGCTGTGCTTCTTGGCCAGTGATGCATGAAAAGTGCTCTTGTGCCTGCCCTGCGCTTGTATTGCACACAGGGAGAGCTGGAAAGTGTCAGCTCCTGATGGGGCAGCAAGCCTGGAGCCCTTCCAAGCATGGGCTGTTTTGCACAAGCAAGAACCTCTGGGGAAATGGAGCCAAGGGAAGAGCAGAGCTCGCTCCCGCTCCAAACTTGCAATGGGCAAGAGAGCCCGAGAGAGCCAGGGCACCACTGGTGCCTTGGAGGTGCAAGAGCAGCAGGCAAGCAGCTAGGCGAAAGGGCCCAGAGGAGCCCTGACAAGGGGCTGTGTTCAATGCTACAGAGAAAAAGAAGGAACCCCCGGGGGCCTCCCTGGAGACCCGTTCTGGGAGTCTAGAAAGCTTCCTCCCCCCGCCTGCGGGGCACGAGGGGCCACCTTTGTGGAGCATGAGCAGCAGGCACCTAGCCCAAATGGCCCAAAGGAGCCCTGGCAAGGGGCCGTGCTCAATGCTGCAGAGGAAGGTAAAAAAACCCTGGGGACACTTGCTAGCCCACTGTGGGGGAAAAAAAGCGTTCCTCCCCCCAGCTGCAGGGCACGAGAGGCCATCTTCGTGGTGCATGAGCAGCAGGCAGTAACCTAGCCAAAGTGGACCAGAGGAGCCCTGACAAGTGGTCATGCTCAGTGCTGCAGAGGAAGGCAAAAACCCTGCAGGGAGCAGTGCCAATCTGCTGCGGGGGAAAATTCCTTCCTGACCCCAGAGCTGGCGATCGGCTATTCCCTGAGCATGTGAGCAAGACCTGCCTCCTCGCCCCACAGGCTGGTCATGCCTGCCAGGAGATGGCCAAGGCCTCTTCTCCCTCAACCTGGAGCCCTTTCAGGGGCTTCTGAGAGTGGCCAAATGCCCTTGGCCTGATCGACCCTGGGGGCAAGACTCCTTCCTGCACCTGGCAGGGCACCACTGGGTGCTCCAAAGCACTGGACCCCTGGCAACATCTGTGCGTCCCATTTCTTATGGCTGCTGCCACTGGCTCTGTAGGGGATGAGGATGGTGAGCTCTGCAGTGCTCCTCCAGAAGGCATTCCCTTGGTCTTGCCATGGCTATCCAGCTGAAAAGGATTTCTGTCCCTCAGATGAGGTTTGAAAGTGGCCCTGCCGGGAGCTGGCCTTGCAGCAGAGAACCTCCAGCAGCCTCGTCCAGCCTCCTCTGGTCTTCCTCCCTCAGCCCCCACCAACCGGCTCCTCAAGGACTTCCTCTCCCATGTCTTCGGGCTGCCCCCGGGCCATCTCTGGCAGCAGGACATGGGAGGATGCTCCCTTTTATCTTGCCCCGGGCCATTGTGACTGCTGCGTTGCCGGGTGGTGGCACTGTGACATGGGGGTGACGGGCCTCGCCACGTGCAGCCCCACCCACCACCCCTCCACCCAGCATCCTTTGGAGGAAGGTCTTTGGGGTGCTGGCCCCGAGGTAGTCCCTGTGCCCAGGAGGCCCAGGGGGCCATCCCTGCCCTTGGTGGCCATGCACTGGGCCCAGCTGCTGGGCATCCCTGAGGCATCCTCTGCCACTCGGCTCACAAGGACAAACCTTGTCCTCTTACCCTTCTCTCAGACCATGGCAGAAACCAACCCTGCAGCCCAGAGACCACCCCTATCAGCCCTCCCCTCTCTGTGCCAGAGCTAACGTCCATGAGGCCCCGCAGTGAGGAGCAGGGAATTGATCTGGCTGCACACAAAGCCTTTTCCTGGGTCATAACGTGGGTGAATTCGGCAGCTGCAGCCTGGAGGAAAGCCAAAGTGCAACCAGAGCCATAGGCTGGATGGACGGTGCCAACAGCCCGCCATGGAAGTAAGTCCGGCTCTGAAAAACAAGGGAGTGGAGGTTACACTGGTGTGCTGGAAAGACTGGTCATTTTCAGACCTAGAACATTTGGATCCATGCCCAAAGCACAGCCAGGCAAACGACGACTGCTTCAAATTGTAAAAATAGCCCATTGCTGCTATTGCTGTCACATCCCCTTTTCCCACTGAAACCAAGCTGTGCAGCTCCTCTATTAAACACACCCATTGGCCATGTTTATACAGGATACAAAACGCTTTTCAGCCATGGGGTAAAACTTTCACAGCTCATTTGTGACTTTAACCTTTCTGAGAGTTATTTGCCTACCTCACTTTGTGGGAAGATGTCCAGATCTTATCTAAAACCCTGGAAAGTCTCTTTTTCCTTTAGGATTTAATATTTTGAGTCCTGAAACAGTAAGGAAGGTACTATTCTTGTCATTTTGTACGTTGGTTCCAAAATTCATCTGGACATCCAGACTATGTGAAGAAGGGCGTTTGTACCATAGACATTCGTTTGGTTGTGGGGATGCCCGAGGTGAAAGAAAGCCTTTTAGTTCCCTCTGCATGAACTTTGCAGAGATGTAGAGAACAAGCAGGATTTCCTCACCATTCCTTACCAATGCACAAACAAGTGACATTTATATATTATATTTAAGATGCTATTACTTTCATTTAATCTGCCCTGCAATTTACTAATATATTTTGCAGACAATGTAATGTCACTCTTAAATGGCAATTACTGTGCATCACTAATTAAGCTGGTTTAGCTATTGTAAGAGTGACACTAGAAGTGTGTCATTTTTCCCTCCAGCTGTCTCTGCAATGTTTCTGCAAGGCTTTTTTTTAAGAAACTATTTACTTTCATAAGCTATCAGTGTAACCATGTGCCACTTTGTGGTTGTTAACTTTCTTCTCTAACTCTTGCTAAGTATCAAAGTGTATCTCTTTTATGTGTCCAGAATATATGATAACTGATTTACATTTTCATTGCCATTGCAAAGTTTTGTTCATTCTACTTATTTAAACAGTCCATATGAAAATTCTACACGTGAATCTTTGTTACAATTTTTTTTAAATTAAATCTATGTAAATTAGTCTCTAGCCCCCTGTATGTTGTAATAAACAATTGCTTGCTGTATTTTCTTACTGAGATTCAGAAAGCTACAGTCCTGATTCTGCAAAAGGTGAACATATAGGCTTAATTTAATGCTTAGATATGCATTGAATTCTACTGGAAGTGTTCATTAAAGAAAGAGCATATGCTTGTTTTTTACATATATACGGAATTTAGAGTCATTAAGAGAACTGAGGGCCCTCTGTTATCATGTTTAAATTGATCCCATGAGGTACTGTTGCGAAATGTGGTACCTGGCTAAGGCATACAACCATCCATTTTTGGCTGTTCCATTCCAAGATCCCCAAAATAATTTTGGTATTTGGCCTTTGGTATTTCGTATAGAAGGCTTTACAGGCACTGTTCACTGCACAAGTACATCTCATCCAGAGAAGAGCTGGGCTTATTCCAGATGCCTTTGTTCTACTCGTCGTAAAGGAAAGAAACAAGCTTTCTAGGCTTTCTACTCCTCTCCTGCAGGCAGGAACTAGCTTTCAGTGGTGTGAATCCTGTTAGAGCGTGATCCTGCAGGCCCCAGTTGTGAACCTTTCCCATTTTAAGGAAGGAGAAAGTTGCAGCATAGGGCACAACTCAGCTAAGAGTTGTGCTACCTAAGAATTCATCACAACTCCAATGCCAAAGCTAGGGCATAATTTTATCACTAATTCCTGATGACTTTGGGGCGTATGGGAGGAAATTACAGCCAATTTCCCCTCACTTTTCAGGATTTGACCAATGTGTCATCTGCTTGAATTTTTTTTTGTACTGATGACATTATTTTCCTTCTCTGTTTCATATTAATAACTAATCAATTTTTTCATAACCAGATGAAGAGATTACTACTGTTGAATAATATTTCCTTTGAAAGTGTTGTATCAATGCAGCATTTTCTAATTAATGTTTTGTTCATTGCTCCTCATTATAACTTTCTGTTTTGCTTAACAGAAAAGACAATAATAAATTTTCCATCAAAAACCCTTTTAAGTGCCAAAGCCATTTGTTTGCCCACAGCTGGGATGTGTTATAGTTTAGCCTTCAGAGGCACCAGGCCAGCAGTTTCCTATGGAGACCTGGAAGAGTTCATGTATTTCATGCACAGAGTATGCCACATACACATGGAAAATAATTGCTCACCCAAATAAAAAAGTCTTGATTGCTCCTTTTCCACATTAATTCAAAAAGCAAGAAAGCAAAATACTGAGCATAGTTATCCATCTGGCATTTCCAGTGTACACTAGCCCCTGAAATCATAATGGAATTGGGAGTGTAGAACTACAAGAAGGTGTTGGCAAGCCCAAGCACTTTATGGAATAGGAAAAAAAAAGTTGGGGGGAGGGGGTGGGGGGGTGGAGTGTCCCCGTATGATCATCACATTCATGTTTAGAACCCTGAGAGCTGTGTGTCAAGCTTATTTTCATTCTGTTGGGTAGATTGTTCTCATCTTGACATAGAAGTGCCTTTGCTTCTTTTCTGGCTTCTTTTTATTCCATTTGGAATCAAAGTAATAAATTCCTTTAATATTGATTATTAGGGTGTTTTGTGATTGCATCCAATGTAAAATTTGGTGCTTTGGCTTCAACATCATTTCAGCACATAGCTATTTTTTACCTTACTACATATGCAATTCATTAGAAAAGCCATCTCGCCCACCCTAGGTATGGTGTGCCCAACTTGGAGTGTGACAGAGTTGTGTTTGAAAGATAAATGAGTAAGTGTGTGTAGCCATCTTGGAATTCCATCAGCTGTAACTACTGCATAACATCCTCCTCTCATTATTTTTTGACTTCTGTAGCAGAGAAAAAAATTATGATTTATGTTTGTGCTTTAAAAAAGAAACAACCACCCTCTCATTCTTTTGATAATCAGTAGCATTGGGACTCTTGACTGCCTTCTGTGCTTTTGTAAACCTCTAACTTCAGTAATAGAGATCTCTTTCCTTAAAGTATCCCTAGTGTAGAGTAAACTCAAAGATTTTCCTTTTCCCTATTTTTGAGAGTTCAGGAACATTGCACATTCTGTGGTCCTAAGCAAAATGGTTTCTCCTTGAAATCCACAACACCTGAACATCCATGCTCCCGGTGGGTAGCATTAGGGTGAGGATGGAGAGGAAGTGAATGGAAGAGAGTGAAAAAATTGTAGAAAAAAACTGTGCTGGCCATCAGAGTTCTGCTTGTGATCTGCTACTGCTTTTCTTTTTTCTTTTAGTGTTTTTAAAGTTAAACACGTCTTTCTGCTGACAAGAAAATGAATTGGTGTGTTATTTGTTTTATTCTTTTGAAATAATGTGACAAACTTCAGTCTTCTCAGTAAGGTTGATATTCAGTACTTGATATTTCCAAAAGAGCCCATAATCCTTATTCCTGAGGGGCAGCTAATGTAGCCAATTTACAAATGATGGAAACAGAAGAAAGAGTAGGGTCACTGTTTTCAGGGTATCATTTTCACTCATACAGATTGAAGAGGAACACATCTAGTCATTTTTGAAAACTGACTGGACTTTTTATTTTGATTGCATATTTTTTTAACTTGCTCACATTAGGAAGAGTTGATCTGGATGATTTTCTTTTGTAAAACCCCAGTGATACTAAGAAGGGCAGTTGAGAACAGCTAACAGTCAGCTTTGAAGTGTCAATGGTATAATATTGCCTAGTTATAGTACTTATCAATCACCCCAAGTAAATCAGTAAGTTTATGTATTTTTTAATGTTGTTTTCATCATATGCTAAAACAGGAGGCAGCAGAAGTGCGGAAGAAGAAATTGAGGCTCAACAAGAAATGAGGAAGTGCTCATAATTTTTTTTTCAAGGATATTTACTATCTTTGTTTAACTTCAAAGAGACAAAAACAAGAATCAGGCCTGAGAGTAACAGTTTGTGAAGAGTTCAGTCACTGGAGGAAACTGGGGATCTCTCCCTCACTCATTCTTGTAACTGAAGATTGGGTTTTATTATATTATTTGACCTAAGGGAAATAGAGAAGGCAAAACTGATTTTCAAACAGGCTCTAAGGTTCAAATGTGATTTTAATGCCCTTTTACAGGGGGGATATAATTGTCAGTTGCACAATGTTTTACACAGCAGAGTGAGGCCATGGTCTTCTTGGCTATCTAAACAAATGTTGCAACAATGGTAGTGCAAAATCACAATTTCTCTTTTTCTGCAGTTTTAGTGGTCATTTTCTGCTATTTATTTCAGACCATATAATTTCAGAAAATCCACTCATTCTAAAGCACATTGTTTTTCCTTGGAAAAAACCAGAAACTTTGCATGAATTTGATTGCAAAAATATCAGCCCATGATCTCTGTTAATTTTCTGTTACCAGTAGTGGCTTGAAACTGTTTTGCAGAGAACTGATGAAGAACAATGAGATTTCGTAGTTGAGTGAACATTAATATCGATGAGAAGACATCTTTGGCACAGATTCTTTCATATATACGTTAAAGAATACAATAAAAGTGCAGATTTCTGAGATGGAAGTTTACAGAAATAACTTGGAAGCAGACAGAGAAAAAACAAAGGCAGCAGAAATAATGAAAAAGATAATGAGGAGTACAGAGATGACAGGGGAGAAAAGCATGTCAGCAACACCTGGGGGCCAAGATCTTCCACAGCTGAATAATGCAAAGGCAGAAATACATATGCAGTAATAATAATAAAAAAACTTCAAGCTTATTATTCATCATTATAATACTGTCATTTACAAAATGTTATATAATATGAGACATTTGTTGTGTTTACTAGGTATACCTAGAATACCATAAAATAATAAATGATAAATAGTAATGTTGTTACTCCATCTCCAGCTGTAGAATTAGCCTTATTACCCTGCTTGGACTGATGGGTTTCCAGTATGATAGAAACAAGACCTGTGTAAATATTCAGGACAGAGAACTTTCTGAAAGGTAATTGGCTAATTGGCAGTATTTAACCCATAGAAAAGATTGCTCTATCTAGACTATTTATAGTACTACTTATTAGAACTGCTCAGTGCTGAGTTCAGACTTTCACAAGGGAAGGTAATAAGAATCCCAAACGATTTTGTTGATGAAGAAGCTCAAGTGTGGCAAGTGAAACAATTTGCCCTCATCTCAGAGCCAAAGCCAGTAAACCACTAACTTACCCATTGGAAATTTGCAAAATATACATAGAAACCCTCTGCAATGCTGGGGAGGGTTGAAGACTGCTATCGTAGCAATGAACTTCTTGAATGCCTTTGAAATACTTCTGGCAGCCTATAGAAACTGGCTAGGGGCACAGTTCTGGCTCTTCTCTTTCCTTCCCATTGCTACACTGTATTAGCAAGCAATAATTACCCTGAGATTTTCTTATGTTGTTTTTAATGGCTACAGTTCTCCAGAGAACAGTGTATGCAACTACATATCTACGTAATCATGACTGTGAGATATCATGACTGTGAGAAGCTATTAGTCCTTTCCATCTTGACTAGAGTAGGTAAAGCCAGGGATATCTTTTATCAATTTGTGATTATCAATTTATGATCAGTTATGATCCAAGCTATAGCGCACTTAGGAAGCTTTGCTTTCTGTGCTTTGACTGCCTGTCTCTGTATTTGCCAAACTTCTCTGTCCTTACAACTCTACTTGTTCAACTGTAAAAGCTCTGATGGATATGATACTGCCAAGAATGTAAATTAACACAAAGAAAAAAACATTTAAATGAAATTTAATGCTCAAACCATAATGGCCAATAGTTTGGTAAGGAGCTTGACTTATTGTTGAACACTTTAAGGGAGCTTAACTAATGAAAGTGGTTCTTAGTAGGAAACAAATAGTGCTTGTGAATTACTCTGGATAATTATAGATGTTTATTTGGCCCCAGACCAATCAGATAGGTTCACTGCCTTGCGCAAGACAAAATTGTGTGCATTTACAGTATTGCTACTCATAACACTATATGGCTCACATGCCACCTGGTGGACAATCTTTGCAATTTTATTATTTCCTTTTACTGCTCCTGGTAAGTAATTCATATGTGTTGTGGTTTAACCCCAGCCAGCAGCTAAGCACCACACAGCTGCTTGCTCATCCCCCCAGTGGGATGGGGGAGAGAATCGGAGGAGTAAAAGTGAGAAAACTCGTGGGTTGAGATAAAGACAGTTTAGTAAGTAAAGCAAAAGCCGCACACACAAGCAAAGCAAAACAAGGAATTCATTCACCGCTTCCCATCGGCAGGCAGGTGTTCAGCCATCTCCAGGAAAGCAGGGCTCCATCACACGTAACAGTTACTTGGGAAGACAAACGCCATCACTCCAAACATCCCCCCATTCCTTCTTCTTCCCCCAGCTTTATATTCTGAGCATGACATCATATGGTATGGAATATCCCTTTGGTCAGTTGGGGTCAGCTGTCCCAGCTGTGTCCCCTCCCAACTTCTTGTGCACCCTGAGCCTACTCACTGGTGGGGTGGTTTGAGGAGCAGAAAAGGCCTTGACTCTGTGTAAGCACTGCTCAGCAATAACTAAACCATCCCTGTATTATCAACACTGTTTCCAGCACAAATCCAAAACATAGTCCCATACTAGCTATGATGAAGAAAATTAACTCTCCCAGCCAAACCCAGCACATTCTCCACTCCTTATTCCATACCATTTACGCCATGATCAGGTCCCACATTATCGAATACATCTTCATTACCCACCACCCCCCTTCCCATCCTTTGATATAATACGCAGATATCATTCCCGTAGTCTATGGACCGCCCCTGTGAAATGTCTGTAAAGTGTCCATAAATGTCCACAAATGTCCACAAAATGTCCACTGAGTTCATTTAGTCCATGACTTTGTGCTCCATCTGTTACAGTGGTCACTCAGGACAGGAGAGGTGATGTGTTGCATGGAGTTACTGGGCACCAGAGCCAGCTGAGGTCGGCTCACTGCTGCACTTGCGCTGCTTCTTGTAAGGCTTGTCCTCCATTGGTTCAGGTGGTTCCTGCTGTAGTAATTCCTATAACATGCAACTCAAAGCCCAGGTTACAGGAATTTAAAGGTATTTCCATTACAGTCTCCACCCCGGTCCCTTTGGACAAGTCCATAGGGTTTAACATTGCAATGAACTCCTCCCCTTGCCCCTGCTCTGGCTTGGACTTATCCACAGACTGCAGTCCCTTAGGGTTGTACCTGCTCCAAGTGGAGCCTTATCTATGAGCCACAGTCTCTTCAGGGGTATACCTGCTGTGCCATAGACCTACCCACAGCCACAGTCGCTTTGAGGTGCACCTGTTTCAGTGTGGCCTTCTCCATGGGCCACAATGTCTTCAGAGATATACCTGCTCCAGCGTGGCCTTACCCCTGGCTGCAGTCCCTCCAGGGGTATACCTGCTCTGTCGTGGGCTTATCCATGGCCACATACTTTGAGGCACTCCAACATGACGTCATGCACAGCCAGTGATGCTTCAAGGTGTACCTGCTGCAACATGGACTTATCCACAGCCACAGATGCTTCGAGGTGTACCTTCTCCAGCATGGACTTATCCTTGGGCCACAATCCCTTCAGAGGTATACCTGCTGCGGCACAGACATAACCACAGCCACAGATGCTTCGAGATGTACCTGGTCTGGCGTGGAGTCATCCACGGCCACAGATGCTTCAGGGTGTCCTGCTCCCACAGGGACTCATCCACAGGTCACAGTGCTTTCCACTCGAGTTCACACTGGAGTTCCAGCCTGTCCAGTACAGCAGCACAGAAACAGCAGCGATGCCCTGGCCATCTGCCAGCCCAGGCGCATGGCCATTGCTGTTATCAAAATGTTCCCGGGCACAGCCGAGCAAGATGATAAGCAGCACAAGCAGTACAGCAGGCAGCGAAAACAAAAAGCAGCCACTAATGAGCACTAGACTCTAATATACAGTGAGGCAAGCAAGCCCCATGGCAAGCACAGAAGCCTGTCAATTAATAGCTAAACAGCAATAACAGCTATAAATTCGATCTAGCACATTCCAGTCAAATCTGTCATTATCTCGAACCCTTTGTGCCCCGTGTTGGGCACCAAAAAGGCCTGTCATGGTTTAACCCCAGCCAGCAACTAAGCACCACACAGCTGCTCACTCACTCTCCCCCAGTGGGATGGGGGAGAGAATCGGAAGTGTAAAAGTGAGAAAACTTGTGGGTTGAGATAAAGACAGTTTAATTGGTAAAGCAAAAGCCATGCACACAAGCAAAGCAAAACAAGGAATTCATTCACCGCTTCCCATCGGCAGGCAGGTGTTCAGCCATCTCCAGGAAAGCAGGGCTCCATCACACATAACAGTTACTTGGGAAGACAAACGCCATCACTCCAAACATCCCCCCATTCCTTCTTCTTCCCCCAGCTTTATATGCTGAGCATGACATCATATGGTATGGAATATCCCTTTGGCCAGTTGGGGTCAGCTGTCCCAGCTGTGTCCCCTCCCAACTTCTTGTGCACCCTGAGCCTACTCACTGGTGGGGTGGTGTGAGAAGCAGAAAAGGTCTTGACTCTGTGTAAGCACTGCTTGGCAGTAACTAAACCATCCCTGTATTATCAACACTATTTTCAACACAAATCCAAAACATAGTCCCATACTAGCTATGATGAAGAAAATTAACTCTAGCCCAGCCAAAACCAGCACAATATGCTTGCTATGTCCTGGGAGAAATTTCTCTGATCTTCCTTGTTTTGGATTATATGCATGAGTTCTTTGGTGCTTTAATAGCCTTAGAGGAAAAGATGCTACAATGGGTAGGGAGCATGTCGAACATTTCGATTCTGTAGTGCCACAATGTTATGTACCTTCTTTGATGTAGCAATGAGTTTCCTACATAAATGAAGTGGCTCTCTATGCATTCTTACTAAGTGCCAATGCTTATCCTGACAGAACTCTCACTGCTACTGTGTATTAAAGTAGTGACAAGGAATTGGAGAATTACATTTGGAGATCTAAAGGTTTCATTAGCAGCATATTTTTATTGCCTTTCTTTGTCAGCAAACTTGTTAATAACACAAGCTAGATGATAATTTTCCCTACTGCAATTGATTAATTTTGAATGATTTTTTGCAAGAGGAAAATGAACCATCTCTAATGGAGAGTCACATTCTCTACTTTTTGAGATCAGATGCCAATACTCTTTATTCACAGTCAGGACCATCTTCATGAACTATTTTAAGTCAGCAGTGCTGCTTGAAGGTGTTATACATGGCTCATAGGACTGGGTGACAAAATCTGTTACTACCTGAATATTCTTAATGTAAAAAGAAGCAAATACTTCCCAGCACTCTTGCATCCAGATTACTGTGGACTATGAAGCAGTAGATATTTCAGATTTGTTGTTCATTGTTGTTGTTCCATTGATACTCTACCCAGCGTTCTGAGTGCCTTTCTGTGCAAGTTTTCTGTCTCAGTAAGTTTACTTTTGAAGTAAGAAAAAAAAACACTGATACGTTTTATGTGACAATGTTTGGGATGCAAAAAAAGGGGAGAAATGGACAAAAGGAAAATTCACAACATTCATTTCAAAATGTGGGCATAGGGATGTCTTAAAAGGGATACATAAAATTTTATGATTTCATTGTAATAGAGTTTAACAATATATCTGTCCACTGGAAAGCAAGCAGGCAAAAGGTATGCATGTGTTTTATAAATCATACACAATAAAAATAACAGTAACATTTGAGTCTGTTTGAAAGGGGGCCTATGGCTGTATTATTATAAATGGGTTGATTTAAACCCATTTCTTTTTTCTTTTTTTCTGGCTTTCAACCATGCATTTTGATGTTCAACTATTTTTCTTGTTTTTAATCTGAGTAGGACTCAAGAATAATTTCAAGATAAGGGGCAATGTTGGCACATGAGCATATGTATATGCCAACCATAAATATATTTTGGCTGGAAATTAAAAGAAGGTTCTTGACCATTAAAATATTCTTATTCAATTTTCCAAAATCAACAAAAAATATGGAAAAACTTAACAAATTTTAAGGTAGAATTCTTGATATCACAAGGGGTTGAAATTGATAGATCAGGAAATCTTTTCTGGTCTTTGATTCTGATTAAGAAATGCTTCTCCTACATATGGTCTTGTAGGATTTTTTTCACCATCTATCAACCTGGTTACTTTCTGGATAACTAAAGTTATGATGGATCTGGAAGTGTGTAAGTTTTTCTTGGTGTAGGTAAGAGACAGATCCATGGACTACGTTTTTTAATCAGTAATCAAGCTTCATGTTAAGATACAACTGACCAAGTAAGAAATGTGTGTGTTTTCCAGATAAACTGGAAAACTGAGTTAGACAATCAGTTATCATCGAGTATTTTCCCCAATGCTATCATAAAATATGTCAGTTAGATATAAGCAAGACAATATAAACTTTATGGGATCATAGACTCAGTCCAGCTCACCATGAAGCCAGTGAGGGATTTGGTCATTGACAATAAAAGAAAGGCAGGGTAGGCTATGAAAGGCAAACTGATCCAAATGCTCTCTCTATACAGCAAGCACTGATTCAGCATAAGTGAGGAGCTATGATTTTGTTTTGGTATAACAGAGAATGTGAATCAAATACCTTTCCCAGCTCTCAAACTAATTTGGAAATACCACGAGCAGTACTTGAATGCATATGTAAGATTTTAATTATTGTTCTCCTCTTGCACAAGCTGGAGAGGAAGGAGTGATTGAGTGTATGTATCCTGTCACCAGAAAGCAAAGGAAAGGATTACTGTGCATCCATGGAGGGGAAAAAAAGTAAATTGTTCTGATCTATAACTGTTGGTACAGCAGGGATGGGTTGACTTTAAGGTCTTGTTAGGAGAGCAAAATGCTGTATTTCTTGTTTAGCAATCACTCAGAGCCAAAGATCCAGTATCTCCAGTTCTTTTACATTTTACTTTGAGAGTTGATGATAAAATAAATGGAAATGTTGGAAGACTCCTTGAGGAGAGAGAGATGAGTAGCCTGGCACATAGGTTGGTATAGCACAACATTTGGGTTTCTGAAAGAAGAGGCAAGGACAAAGGAATTTTTCTTTTGTTTCAATTTTGGAAGCAAAATAGAGATTACAATTAAACTTTTCTCACAAACTTATAGAAGAGCACACAGAATCCCTTTGAAAAGCTGTTTTTCTTTTAAAAAAAGACTTTCTTTGTTTGCCCTTTTTTTTAAATTTAGATAATTTGCAAGGTGTTACCTAGCCCTATTAACATGACTATATGAATGCTGTTGTCCACCCGGTATTTGCATTAATTTAAAGGGAATCACTGTACTTTGATGTTTCTGCTATCATTGTGATTAGAGGCAATAAGAAATTTCACACCTTCTATGATAAAAAAAGAGAAACAGCTGGACAGAAAAACAAAGAAAAAAAAACAGCACCACTGCCTCCCTCCTTTAGTTTCTTGTATGAGCTGCAAAACTGTAGAATGCCTACTATTTTCACTGCTTAAAAAAAAGAAAAAGTGCAGTATTTTCTTTGATTTGTCTGATGATCGTGTTCTTTCTTCCTATCTGTTATTTATTTTGTTAAGTTTTCTTTGTTTTGTGGTGGGATTTTTTTTTCCTTTTTTAAATTATTAGTATTAATATTGTCATTTCTGGCTAACTACAAAAATTTAGGCTTGATGTTAACTAGCAAATTTCAAATCTGGACCATGCTTGCAAGGAAAAGGCACTTGAAGCATCTTGTATAGCAAGATGCTTCACAATTCCCAGTGTGATTCCACAATTCTCAATGTGTTTATTCCTATGACTTCAATATGAGTGAGCCAGCACAGTGTACGTGAGTAGACACAGGGGTGAAGCAGACTCTATGGAGGGACAGCAGAATCTCTATTCTAAGGCAGGCTTCATCTTGGCCATATTTTCTGTCTACAGCTGTGCCAGGTACTCAAGGGTCTTCTTGTAGTTAAAGGAGAGGAAATAGGCACTTTAGTGATGCTTGACTCCTCTGATCATGTGCAAACATCTAGTTTAGGGTAACATGAATCTTATCCTAGATGACACTGACAATCCTGACTAGCTCTCTGTCAACTGTAAAGGGAGACTAAAGTGACAAGTTCAAAGTTCGATGTCTATATTCAGATGAATCCTTCCTTGATTTGTGAGGGAGAAAGATGCTATCCTTGTTTTTTTTCTTCCAAACATTTACGTGTTGTAGTCCCATAGACTGCTGGCTGAGCAGCAGAGTGAATGTTACAGCAATCAAGGTTTAAAATAAAACCAAGGTCAACTGAGCTGAACAGAAGACTAATGAACAAAAGATGCACTTTTTCTGGGAAGAACAGTTTTTTCAATATCTGAGTTGTCAAGATATCCCCGTGAGTGTGTTTATAAATGCTATAGATACTTCTGAAGCCACCTGTATCATCAGACCTGCTGGTTTTGTAGGCAGCTGGTTTGCAAGAAGTGTGACTGAGACATGTCCTGGAGCTGATGGTATCCTCTGTGCCTGTACATGCCCAGGGGGTTAATATTTTGCCAGACAGCCTCTAAGCAGGCAGTCCACAAGCTGATGGAGAACCAGCCATGTGGATGGAGAACACCTAGAAAACAGGTTATGCTGTATTTACAGCTTTTCAGAATGGTACTGACATATCCTACAACTCTTATATAGAGTGGTCTTCACTAGAGTTAGAAGTGGCAAGCAACTAAATCACTAGCTGCTGTAAGATGGGTGAGTAGAGAATAGTCTTTCAGTCTTTCATTTGCATCTAAAATTCTCCCACGTTGGCAGGCATGTCTGTGGGTAGAACAATGAGACCTTACTTCATCATAAAGTTGGAAACATAGTAGGACTCAGTGCTTTTATCACAGCAGCACTTATAATTAGATAGCATTCCTTTTGGTTCTTAAAGAGATTGCATTCTTTTTGGTTCTCAACGTTTACCAGAGATTCAAGGTCTTTTTAAAGTGGAAATAAAATAGCCTGCTCTTAGTCTTTCTTT
Source organism: Gymnogyps californianus (assembly GCF_018139145.2). NCBI lineage: Eukaryota > Metazoa > Chordata > Aves > Accipitriformes > Cathartidae > Gymnogyps > Gymnogyps californianus. The sequence goes on along the minus strand of NC_059472.1, from coordinate 108,306,526 downwards.
TGCACAGAATACAGCCATATAGACTTCAACACATTTCAAGGTTTTTGACCGGGATACTGAAGATCTTTCACTGTTCAAAAGTGACAAGTGGTGCTATTAAATACCTCTCTGCACTCAAATCGTTTCTACAAAATGCAAAAATTTCTACAAGATAGCACTGTATCACTTTTGAATGATGCACAACAAAAATGTGTGTACTCTGTAAATTATGAACATTTCTACTACTAGTTTCATCTAGTTCACCTATAGCTCTATCATATTTTCTTTATGGATAGCAAAAGGCATTAGCTTGTTAGCTACAGTCATCATGTTCCTTTGATTCCTTTTAAAGTACTTTTTACTTAGGTTCTTCTGCCTTTTCCTCTTAGAGTGCGTTTCTGATGATTAAATCTTTCATACTGTCTCATACTCTCTGCTATCTCCATCAAAGTACTAAAGGAGCACTTTCAGTTCACTTGCCCTGATAGGGAAACTTGCCCTATAGGGCAAGAGGCATAGCTTTTGCTGATTTGTCCATCTGGCTTTAAAAACTCGATTTTGGTCTCAGAGCCAGTGGATCTTGTTTACAGCAGTTGGAATATGGGTGATTTTGGACACTGCTTAGATTTCTGTGCTTGTTCTATACATGGATATAATATTTACTTACCTCGTTGGGAAGCTTAATTCAATATTTGTATGATGCTTTGAAATCCTTAGATGCTGTGGAGAATAAATTATTGTTCATTCATTACATGCCACATTGCAGTGAGTAACCTACAGTAGTCTAAGTACCTTTTATTACCAATGCCTTTATAGCTAAAAACTCATGCGCTATTGTAGTAGTAGGACTTTGGTCTACCTAATGTGACTTCTTTATAATTTTTAATTAAAAAATGAGATAAGATCAAGAAGTATAAGATTTTTATCAAATACAGGTGTTCTTCCATGTCTGATACTTTCAAAAAAGCTGAGAAGTGTCTGAAAGCTAAGTGATTTTTATGTGGCCATACCTCACAGAAAGTATCTCCAAGTCACCCTGTGTTTCATAAATATTGTGAAAAGGATCTGTGCTTGAAAAAAAAGGGACTTTATCTTGGAAGATAAATCTGGGTGACTGATATGACTTGGGTGGCCTCTTCCAGTCTTGTTTTCTTATGGATGAATGTATTTTAATAATAAGCTTGTCATTCTGTAATAGATATTTGTATTTTACTTTATATGTACATGATATTAAATATTTACATAACATTAGGTATTTGTGTGAGTGGGTGATACATACACATACATATTCTGCTCTTCAAGAGATAATAGAACTGTATGGTGGGCTGGTACTGAAGCCCCTGACATGTAAATAAGGCAGCTTACCCACAGGCTCCTTCACAGTTCTGCGGTCTCTCATTTCAGATCACTTTTTGCTTTTTCTTAGAATCCTCCTTCCTCAGTTAGGGAGCTTTCTATTCTCCAAACTAGAGAAAACATGCACAAAAAGTTTTTCACGTGACACCAGACTGGATGGCAAACTCAGAGTGCATTGTGGTGGTTGTTGCATAGAGGGTTATTATTGTCTCTCTTAGCTTCATGTGTGTACCGACAGTCTAGCTGCATCTCTCCTGCTGTTGTGTAGCAGGGCATATGATAGTTCATTGCATTGACCTATTGATTGCAGAAAAGACTTTAAAATCACGTCTTTGATTAGATGTTTCCTAACTCCAGGCAATAAACCCAGGCTGTTTTGGAATGTACAGATTAAAATCTAGAAATATTAAAACCAGAACATGGCTCCTTATAAATTAAGCTGAAGTGGTCTTTATGAAAGGCCTCTGCACTATCAAATCTGATGAGAGGCTGCATGTCATTAAGGGTGGTCGCAGATGCAACATTCATACATCAGAGAGCTCTTCGCATTGTGTGCCTCCTATCAAGGCTTCCTGTTTGCTTTTGGTATGTCAGTGCAGAAGGAAGAACGGCAAAAAAGGTCACAGTGCCGCCCTGCAATTTGTATTTTTATTTCATTCCCTTGTTGCTACTACTCAATTTATTCCTGATTCTATGGAAAGAAGTAATTTCATTCTCAGTTTCACCTTTACTTTCAAAATGGCTACCTAGGTGTCAAGAGCAATCATTTGTGCTCACAATATTTGTGTGTGCACTTATGATATACATGCATGTATGATTTTATTATATGCTACTACAGCCTGCTGACCGCTTCCCCTGAAAGAACATCAGACTAACTGCGGGGGGACTACTCTGAAGAAGGAATGAATAAGCGACCTCTTTTTCAGGATTTAACTGCTGCAGCATAGAATTTATATCAATATGACAATAAAATAAATAGTTGTTTTCAGACCACCATACCAGTTAGCACCCTATCATCTCCTTAGTTCACAAAACCCTATACTGTCTATTTTTCCATTTAAAGTAATAGGAGGGTTAGTGGCTTTAATGAAAACCTGCAACTGGTGAATGGGAACATTCTTCAAGGCATGTGATACAGTAGCTCCATTGTGAGCTGTGGGCTGATCTGATCTGGTCAGGCTCAGCTGGAGGTCTTGCACAGCTCAGAAACTCCACTGAAGCCCAAGGAGTTACTATGCCTGCATAGCCATGGCAAGTGACATCCTAAAGTTAGCATAAAGCTCATCTAACACTTTCAGTTTTAAAAAAAGTTACCAGATATTGCCAATGTTCGTACAGTTGGTGTTCTTAATGCCAGACTGTCTTTGTTAGAAATCAGAATCCTTGCAGAAAGAAAAAAAAAAAAAGAGAAACTCAGGAAATGCATAGGAAATTATCTGACAGGCAGGTGTGCAGACAGGCAAAACAGTATGTATTTATCTTTTAAGTGTAATCATATTCAGGTAGTATGCAGAAGCTCCAGTCATGATTGACACCCTGCTCTGTACTAGGTGCACTGTAGACACATAATAAAAGGCAGTCCTGGAGTCATAATGGAGAATTACTGGAGCTTCACATTTAACTGTAGCACCAAGTGTCTTACCACAATCAATTGTATGAAAGAATTTATAACATGATTCAAGAGGACTCTGGATACTCTTAATACTACAAGATAGAGTAAATGGTAGTATTTTAAAGTACTTTTATTGTCATGTATCCATATGCTATCTGTAGTAGGAGATGAAGATAACTATGGTTTATTAGTGTGGTAATTGAGACTGAATGATGCGGACAATGTAACAGGGAGGCAAATATATATTTACTCAGAATGCTTAAATGCTTCAGTAACTTTAGTGCATTACTCTGCTAACCTCTTCCAATCTGTTAAATATGTATTGAGTAGATAATGAGGCTATATCCTCAATAGCACAAATTATTTAACGTGAAGCAGTGGTTTAAAGCTACTAGTTGTGAATTATTCTAAAACCTTTACCAAAGAAGTTCCTAAGATGGGGGCTGTAGATCACTGTCAGTTTAAAGCAAGAAATCTTGTCAGATTATGCTGGCTTTTTCCTGTGTTTCCAGCTGTTAATTTGCATTAAAATATGGCTAAAAATACATCAGTTCTTCCCTAATATTACTTTACTGTGGAAGTATTTACTGTATTCACCAAAGTGTTGCTATGTACTTGTCTTGCAAAAGCCTTCAAGTCACATGGAGTCTGCTCATCCAGGCATAAATGATAGTATAAGAAGAGCGGACAGTCTCTTCTCTAGCATTTACTTTGCAGACTGTGCATTAGTGAAAGGATGCTTTCCCCCACACACAAATAGCAGAATGAAATGTTCCAGATTGATTTCAATTTCTCCTTTAAAGGTGACTAGAAATAGTTCCAACATAATTGCAATAGCTTTTGATAATATTACTATAATTCACCTTGTGTGTGTTTTTTTCAACAGAGACCTTCTCCTATGCATCCATGAATTGCCTATGAAATGGTCTAAACTGAATTAAGAAAAGACTATTTCAGCAGTCTTTTAAATGTACATTTAAATGTATTTTTAAAATACATTCTCAGTAAAATCTGTTGTATAGGTTGATAATTAAATACAATGCAAGCTTAATGTAGGTACTTGGAAAATAATAAACATCTTCAGAGTTATTTTGTACACTTAAGAGATGTATGGTGTCTGTCTCTTTGTACAGATGGGACTTCCTCAGATGTCATAGGTATAAATATAAGGGATAAAATCCTATTCCTGTTTGATTCAATAGCAAAACTCCCTCTAGTTTCAGTAGTACTAAGATTCCACCTTACTCATCTAAAGCACGCGAGACAAGACTAGGACCTAGAAAATACCATTTAATGTATTTGTCATTTAGCAAAAATGTAAATTATTTATAAAAATATAAAGTCAATATAGAATATTATTGCTATTGATAATAGCAATATGTAACATTACTAAGAGGGAAGGCACCTATGTGATCTAAAAAAAAAAAAAAATAAACTGAGAGAAAGAAAACTTTTAAATTTACGGAGTCAAAAACTCTGGTCTTTATTCCAGAATGAAATAGAAATAGATTCATCAAGGGGTCAGTCTTTCAAGGACTTAATCCATATTTTAAAAATTTTCTAGATGTTTTTCAGTGCAATCTTCTCAGGTGGTGAATTTGACAAAATCCTCAAATGACCACTGTATTCAGATGGCTATTACTGACCCCATCCTCTACTTCTTGTGCAAAGAAAATCTCATCCTGCATGTTTTATGCACATGACATGTAAGATCCAGCTGAGCTTCCAGTTAGGCTAGTTGCATTAGTACCAGCCACAGGTTGCTCCCTAAAACAGTCAATTTCTCAAAATAGGTATGTTCATGGATATAACATTTCCAGCTTGGAAGAAGAGAATAGTAAAATAGACACCATATTAAAATAATTTGTCTCGGTGATTCTCAAATGTTGTTTCATTTTTTCATTAATAGACTTTAGGGGTAGTAGGAATGCAAAATTATTTTGCAATATAAAAACCATCCAAATAAATTAACAGGTGGTGCTTAAACGAGAGAAGGAGGGACACACGCTTAAGGTGGGGTTCGAAGGCAAACTCAGAAGAAAAAGAAAGACATGAATGTGTGGAAGAATACTGTGTCTTGGAGGACAGAATTATTTTGGACTGTTCAAGTGGATGACCAGTAATTAAATTATATTTGTAAATAAACAGATTCTTCCGTTTCTTCAAGGAGCATTAAACTGGAAATGAGCTCAAAATAAGACTGGTGATTAGTGTAAAACAGTTGCATTTCTGACAGGTAACCACCATTTCTGTTTGGTTGTTTTAGTAATGATGCAGAATAAGAATGGAATTCAGTTCTGTTTGCACATCTATAAAATGCAGATTCGAGTCTAGTATATGACTGAGACATACGGCATGATTTTTTGTTTTGATTGTCAAAATTTTTCATTATGCAGTGTAGACTGATGGAGACCAAGGTATCCCAAAAGAAATTTCGAAAGGTAGATGCTGTCTTGAGCACATGTTTAGACTATAGAAGATGTAGGGGCATGAAGCTGAAAACTTCTGAGCATCTTCCATTTCTTTTGATGTCTGTATGAATGAGAGTCTGGGGTCATAATTTTTAATAGTGACATACTGAGCATTTTGAGAGTTTAACATTCCTTTTTTAAAACCACCTTTGTTATGAAGCATGTAAAGAAAGAACTAGAATCATATTTTGCTATGATTACCTATATACACATTTCCAGGTTTTTATTTGCTTGTTTGTTTTAGTACAACTACAACAACAAAACAATGGTCAAGCCAAAATGCATTCACTTCAAACTATAGTGCTATATTTTTAGCTGCATGAAGCAAGAAGAAGATAATGGCTCTTTCCTGCCAATGCACCCTCGTCTTCCTTTTTACATTAGGAAGGTTAGGAAACCTTTCCATACATTTCTAGAAAATAAATATTTTCTTCGGGTCTTTACAGCTTCTCACAGGCAGATGATCACAATTTTCATGTGCCCTCTTTCTCCCTCAGAGAAAGACCCATTTTATAGACAGTCCCAGTAGAAAACCCCATGTTGTTCTTAATAAACCCAAGACTTCCCTCAGTAACAGAGCTGTCCATTATATGGCATTTAATTCTATGCATATAATCATAAAGTCATTTGGTCATAATTTGAAATACATTGCATCTGTCTTTCCTGTCTGAAGTCCTCATATCTACCATCTTAGAGACTTGGACATAAATTCTGCTATGGGTAATTTTTAGAGCTCTGCCGTGCAAGGGGTCCTTGGCAACCAAAAATATAGAAAGGAAAAACTATGTTAAAAACGTAGTTTGTTAGGAATAAAGAAGCATGGCTTTTACTTTTCAATATTAATTCAGAAGTTTCAGGTTCTTTTTCAGTTTGGCTCATTTTCTTCTGTGGCCCCAGCTGATCTCTGTATTGGATGCCATTTGGTCCCACTAGTGTTTGAAATTCTTAATTACCCTTTCTAGCTTTCTGACATTGTGTTTTTCTTCTTGACATTCACATACTGTAAATATAGCTCTGTCCAGGATGAATTCCATTTAGCAGACAATGCTTGACAGCCCTAGTAAATTCAGAATGATTTATTCATTCATCAATATGTGTGTATAATTTCCATTAAGCTCAATAAAATTTGTGTACAGCTGTACACAAGTACAATAACTAGAGCCTTTTAACACTTTAGTGTCTTCGTAATTGCCAGAGAGATTTCACCAGTAGACTGAGATATCTCCCCAGCTTTTAAGGCTCTGGGAGTGTTGATTTGAAAAATAAGGAAAGATTAATTTTCTTACGGGAGTAGCTTTGCTGGAAGATCCTCCTTCTGCACATCTTGGCTGGTGTGTCTGTCCCAGCCTGCTAGGACACTTTCCTAACCTATAGTGTGTGGAGTACAGGTCCCTGTTGACCCAAGTTGCAGGCACTTGCCGGTTGCAGGGTAGGAGTGCTAAAACTTGCAGTTGCCCTGCTCAGACTGCAGGAGTGTCTCACTGCTTGCTTAGAAACAGCCTCACATTTGCATTCTGGAAAGGAAAGGTTAGGAGGAAGAGTAGAAAAGAGAAGTATCTAATAACTTCATATTGTGCCCTAACACAATTTGACCATGTTTTCATTTCAAAGGTTAATATATTCAACTTGGATTTGTTGAATTATATAAAGTAATATTTCAAAACATCCTCCAGGAAAAAAAAAAGAGAGTATATATATGATGGTTAGCTTATTTTATAGGACTAAAAAATGCCTGAAGATCTTTGTAATGATTTTTGTGTGACAGAATCAGTCAAAGTTAATGATTTTGCAGGCCCCAGTTGTGGTTATATTAAAAATAATTGCATTACCCTTGCACAACTCATTGCTGTTGCTACATAGTTTAAATATTTTATGTAGTTTTTAAGGACTGATCCTATTCTGAGGTGGGGAAAAATGCAATAATCTGTGCCATTTCTTCCCTCTCAAACCACAAGGAAACTTTCTACTATCACCGTTATTGAGATATTCATCAATCAATCCACTGAATCTTCCTGTTTTGAATTACTTGTCTTATCCTTTATAACTATTTTTTAAATGTGTGCCTACTTGTGAGCAATTTGAGCATGTTTTTGAAAACCCCAATTAGCATATGCTAAAGAAGTGTGAAGTCTGAACAACTCAAATCAAGTCAGATTTTTGTCCAGTGGAGGACTTCATGAAATGGGTGATAGGCAAGTACATATGTATAAAAGTGTAAATGGGTGATATGCAAGTATATTGCTTTTGTTGTGCTTGTTGGAAGGATCTTAAAAAGCAGAAATTTAGTTTGCAAAATGGTCTGCTGAGCTTTTAAATACGTAATCAGAGAAGCTGCTTATTACTTACTCAGGTGAATAATAAAGGCCAATGAATACTGAAAGGGTTGCAAGATCTCAGGATGAAAGCGGTAGGATTTTTTGCATGTCATAGTCAGAAGTTTTTCTTTTTTCCGTGAATATATGCAGTCAGTTTCTGATAGTGTATCAGCACTATCACTTCTGCTGTAGCTAAAGAACAGAAAATGTAGGTTTACAAATTAGAAAAATTGTGGGATATAGAGCAGGAGGAGAATAGAAGATGTTAACAAGAAAGAAATTATGGAAAGAGGCAATTTTGAACTAGTTTAATAGCACTAATTAATGTTTGGTTCTGAGTTTATTCCCCAAAACCTCACATATCCTAATGATTACTGAACATCAAAAAGTGTCTGTGGGTGTAAGGAATGGGGAGAGCATGGCAGAGGGCTCAGAATGATGCAGAGAAGAGGTAACAAAGTCTCTACAGGAATATTTATTCTTTCAAAAACAGAGATAAGTATAATGACACTTAGCATTCATAGTGCACTTTTTCATTCCACATTTGCTGCAGACATATTGGCATTACTTCTATGAAAGCATTTAAAATATGAAAGTATTAATACTTGATATGGATAACGCAAGGGAGGGAAAGGTTCAAGGAGGAAAAATTATGGCAGCTGGACAAGATTACAGAAACACTTTTTCCCAGGACTGGCACTTAAGCTTTGTCCTGTGCTGTGCTCAGACCTCTAGGCCACAGCTCTCAGGGGATATCACATATTACGTATGGATGAGTTTTCAAAGTGACCTAAAAGATAGGCACTCTACTCCCTCTGAAAGGCAACAGGATTGAGGATCCTAATATCCCAACGCCTTTCTGAAAATCTCATGTTACATACAGTCTTAACCACTTCATCACACTCACTAAATAACAGCAGATACTTGTTAACAACATGTGTATTAGTCACTGAAAATAATATATTCCTGTTTTGGGGCTCCTCTAAAGAAATTATACCTCTCCATTTCTCAGCCTTCTCTATGTAACACCTGAGAAATAATTGTTTTCATTTTTCTTTGCCTCATTGATGGTAGAATAAATAATCCATGAATAACTCCCCACTCTCATTATTCTACCATATCTGGTGGGCAATAACTTTTGGTTCAGTTTGTTTAAGGGCAATGGCAGGAGGGATGGAGAGGGATGGAAAAGAGCAGTCAGACTCTTGAAAGCCCTAAACCGTAAGGCTAGGATATGGCCAGGTTGTCTCAGTCATCTCTTGTAGGAGAAAACCGTAATGATACTTTAATGCAGCTTGCTTCCTGGCTCGCTCTCGGAGTGAGAATTAATTACCGAATGAAAACATCTGCATTAGCGGCTCCTGCAGCCCCAGCTCTCTGCAGGCGGGATGGTGCTCACCCCCCCAGAACTAGGACCGCTCGGAGGACTTGCCTGCTGGCCGCCTGGCTCGGATCCCGGCAGGCTGGAGCTCGGGGAGCTGCTGCCATCTCGGTGTGCAGGGGAGCGGCGGGGAGGGAGGCAGGAGCCGGCCGCGGGGGCTGCCGCTGCGCCGCGGGGGCGGGCAGGGGCGCCGAGCGGCGCGCTGCACCCAGCCTCCGCGCCCAGCGTCAGCACCGCGGACAGCGGCATCGGCGCGGCCTCCCCGCGGCTCGGCCCCGGCCCCGGCCCCGATCCCCGCCGCGGTCCCCCGGCTCTGGCTCTGAACCAGGCAAGGGAGGACGAGCAGGGTCCTGGAGGCCGGAGGGGCGCAAAGGAAGAGGGAGGAGCTGGAGGAAGCGGAGGGAAGGGGAGGGGAGCGCTAGCGAGAGGATTTTCCCTTCTGCTTTTTTTGGGGGGGAGGGGGGGAAGGTTGCTGCTGCTGGCGGCAGCGTTTCCTCCTGCTGGAAGATGATGAATACTTGAGGAGAGAGGCTCTGAGCCTGCTTCTCTGCTGCGGGAGTGTCTCTCCCTCCCTCCCTCTCCCTCTCCCCTCTCCGTGATCCTGTGTGAGTGTGTGTTTGGCTCCTCGGCTGTGTGTGCGTGTACACTGTGTGTATATATATCTGAGCTGGGAGGTTATTGCAAGCTTCTCTCAGCAGCGCTGCTCTGTGCAGGAAGAAGGGCTCAGCTGCAGTGGTAGCATCAACAGCAGCATTAGCAGCACCAACAGCTTTTTCCGCCTTTCTCCCTTCCTTCGTCTCCATCTCCCTTTCCCTTGTCTTTTTGGGGGTTGCTTTTTTAATTTTTCTTTTTCTCTTCTACAATCCTTGTTATTTGATACTTCGGGGCTTCCCCCCCACCCCCCACCCCTTCCTCTGAGAAGGAGGCACAGACACACACACACACAAACACAGAGAAATAAGGGAAAGAGAAGTACCGGGACTTACCCTGCTGCTGCAAACCCAGAGATAGCAGACGAAGAGGGGGGGTTGGCTTCTACCCCAAGGTAAAGCCCTGCCCCCTTTACCTCCTCGCCACCTCCTCCGAGAAAGAGAAGAAGACACAGAGAAGGGGGCAAAGTGGAGAAAAGCAGGTCTTCTGCGGCTGGCATTTGGAGTACAGGGAGCCAGGAAGTGAAGGATGGTTGTGGTTACCCGAGCTGGCTGCAGGGCAGCTCTCTTCCTCTGGATTTTCAGCAGCATTAGCTGCAGAGCCAGGACTGCTCTGCCTGCATCTCGTAAGTACCCTTTTCTAAGAAGCATGCACAATTTCAGCTCTGCAATAAGCCAGAGGGGAATTCCCACAACTCTGGGAGGCTGATTATTTTTTCTCTGCTGGTGAATCTTGTGTTTGATTTTCTGTGTATTTGTATGTGTATGTATGCACTGAGGTTTGATACTGTTCACAATGCCCCCCATCAGATCATCCGTAATGTAGATGATTTCAGTGGTAGCTAGTGTGGAAAGTTGAAAGACCTGCTCTATGATATAGTCTTGGTTCTGCAATGGAGTCAGAGGGGGAAAGGAATCAGATAGAAGCTGTTCAAAGTTTGGGGGCGGTTTTTGTTTGGTTGGTTGGTTTGTTTTGTTTTGTTTTTTCCCACCTTCTTCAGAAGGTATGCAATTTGCATTTGGAAGTACTTCATTTCTACAGTTGTGTGAGGGAAAAGAGGAGATGTGAGCAGTTTCCATAACTAGTGTTTTATCAAGGAGCAGCAAGAGAAAATTTTGTCTTATTTGAAGAGGAAAGAACGATGGTGAGTTGATGAGAGGGAACTGAGCCAGGACAGCTTTTCTTGAGAGTGAAGTTTTGCTTCCCATAATAAAATGAGCAAAGATATTTTAGAGAAGACCAGAAATTGCCCCCCTAGGGAGGCAGAAATAGTAGAGAAATGATCAAGCATCTGCTGAAATGCTGAACTTCAGACTGGAGGAGTGCAGAGCACCTATACAGGACCCAATTCTGCTATCAGTGTAAAAATGACAGCATACTCATTGATTTCAATGGGTGTTAGATCAAATCTTTAACACTGCACTGAGCTGTAGTTTCCAGCAAAACATTTGCAGGTAGATGTCAGTGTTAAGTATTTAGTTGTTTCTCTTCAGATCATGTAAAGCATTTGCCATTTGCAAAGTATTTTTGAAATGCATACTGAAATGAAGCAGTGCATTCTTATAGAATCGTCAAACATAGACACTACTGTTGACTTCCTCTGCTGTTTATAGAGGAAAGAAATATCCTGAGATGTTACAGATAGATGTGTTGGGATTGTGTGTATGTGAACGGGGGCTGATTCTACTGATGAATTGTCTTAGAATGTAAGGTATATACTGCATAGAGATCTATGTGGATCATTGTATTTATTTATTTGTTTCCTTGGGGGCAGGAATGAACAATGCAATGATTAGGGAACTGGAGCACTGCTATACTTTCTCAGTGGGTTTCTATCTGTTATCACCTGATACCTACTGAAAAATAAAACAATGTTATTATTCCAGGATTTGCTTATACTTAGACATTTATTTGTGTGTCAACAGAAAATGTACAGCAGTGTCTGCATTGTATCTAGGTCTCAGAGGCTATAGGATGTTCAGTTATTTTTCTACCTTTGATTTAGGAGAAATATTCATCCTGAGGTTTACTGCTCAGTTTTGACCGGCTATCTAATTTTTCTTCTGAATATTATTTCTTCATGATCATCTCTCAGGCTCTGCATAACGGGAATATACAGGAGAAAAAAAAGATTATGATTTAGGTTGTCAGAAATCTGTTCTTGGAAAACAAAGTTCCCTACACTGCTTTTCTATAATAGGATTTCTGAGCTTTTTTTCTGTCTTTCAGTAACTAATGGCTGTAGTTTAACTTGAAAATGACCTACAGTGGGTTATCTGATTACCCAACAAACAAATCTTCAACTTTTGAGAGAAGGTAGTTGAGAAGTTACTGGTTGTAGTAACATCACTATAACCAGAAGTTCCATGAATAAAGGATATATATAAACTTAATTACAATTTACTCATATATATTCCCATCTTGACAATTTTTTTTTCAGATATTCAAAGATTTCTTTATATTAATTCACCTTCCAAGAGCTTATACACTACACTCCTTATGTAGTGTATAGCATTTCATTTCTGACTCACTTCTGAAAGTGAAATGGAGCTAGATTTGTTTACTGGAAACAGAGATATAGCTAGAAGTACTCCTCAGCCTTAAAATTATAAAAGGAGTGTTCACATTGCAGTACATGCTTAAAATTCTTGTAAAGACGTACGGGTGCTTGGGAAGTGGTACCACAGTAGGAACTCAAGTGCTGTGTCACAGTGTTTTGGTGCACCACTTAACTGGTTATTCTGTTGCACTCTTTGGTTTACAAACTGGTCACTGTGCTGTATTTTCTGGGATTGTTTGTCACTTTGTATGCAACTGATTGTGAATGGCATTGGGGAATTTTGTTCTCCTTTGACAAGAGAATGCACTTAAGTTTTTTATCTCTCTTCCCCCCCCCCATCAGTTGATTTTGAACATCATATTGGGAATACTTCTGAAAGTATTGTGTGAAATGCAACTTTAATGTAAAACTGATTTCCAACCACATTTTTATTTTCTCCTCCATTGCTACTTCATGTTTTGACTTTGAAGAAATTAACAACAGCAAATTTGTTCTTTACAGTATTTTTTAGGAAGTATGCAAGATTCATGGTGTACAGTGAAATACAAATCCCTATATATGAGCTTGCTATTCAATATTTTCTTACAGTCTGCTTGTGCTGACATAGAAAAAGATAGTTTTCAGAAAGAATAGAATTGGACATCACATGTGAATATATTGCATCTCAAATGTTTGTTTACTTTGCAAAGTCAGTAAATCTATCTCTGTCATTAAAATGATGTCTCTCAGTAATACTGATTCAGAAGTGATTGTGTTGAAAGCTTTGAATCTCATTCAGTTTTATCTCAAGATGAAGTGGGTGTTGAAAGCCCATCTTGTAGTACAATAAACATTCGCTGTGATACAGTATCACACACTGATACTCAGATCTTACTGTAAATTTTATTCATAGTCATGTTTTTCATACCTTGGCAATAAATTCTTCATATTCCTGCAATTTTTTTGAAATAAGCATAGAGGTATCAAAACACTCTTAACTTGTGGAATCAAGGCTAATGAACAGCTCAACCAGGAGAGGTCATCACAAGATAAAAAGTAACACAGAAAATTCAAATTTAATGCTTTATAGTCTTTTACATGGCTTAAAGATGGAATGATAAGAATATGACAATGGGTAGACTAACTTTAACTTGTGTTCTTATAAAAAACACACATAAAGCAGCAACCTTGTCTTTTTAATGAGACAGTTAAAGGGCTTCATCATAGGATCATCTGCTTCTCTCTGAAAGCAACTCACTTAAAAAGTAGTTGTCTTTCACAGCTAGGTTTTATTTTTGGTTGTGCCTGTTTATGTGCAATGCAAACCTGATCAGTACAGAACTATTAAAATTTCTGGTTCTGATACTTTTCATGCTTTTGCAGTAGGTCCCATACCACTGCTGAAGTTGAAGTTTAACCCCATTTTACAATAATTGACGCAGAAATCAAATGAGGGGCAGGTATAGTAAATCATTAAGATTTGTGTATAAGCAAAAATATGCATCTTTTAGCTTTGACTGCATGGCACCCAGACTTTCCTTAATAGCTTGGGTAAGCAAGAAAAGTATTCAAAAAGTGTAATGTCCCTTTTGAAAGAGCAAGGCATTGTACAAGAAACTTGTTTTCAGGAGTTCTGGACTACATAGAATTAGAGAATCTCTCCTTCCAGTTCATGGTGCTTGAATGTTGGGTATGTGGGGATGTCATATATTCTATTAGACTCACATTTGGGAATAGCTCTCTTCCAGATAATTTTTCAGACATAATGGTATTTTGTGAAATCTGGTCAATTCCAGTTGTGTTTCTGTTACATATGAATAACATTTCTTAGTTTAGGTCCTGTTGTCTGGATGTAAACTCAGAGATCCCACAGAATTTAGTTTCAAGTATACCAAAACATTTTCATGTAGGTTTAATGTTTCATCATTTTTCTTACCCCGGGTGTCCAAGCAGTAGTTATAAACTACAACTAAACTTTTAAACTGAGGGCCTAAGTTTCCTTTAAGACCATAGGATTTCATAACATTAAACATATGCTTTCTTTTTTTTTCTTTTAGAACATTTTAGCTATAAATTAGACCAAAATTTACATCCATCATTATATAATAGTACTGTTATTTAAGGTGCTATACATCACTATGTAATAAAATTAACATTCAACAGGCAAACAACAGTTTGTTAATTGATTATTATTTATCAACATTGAATTGAGTTACTCAGGGTGACTTTTCAGATGAATATGCTTTTCCTAGAACAATACGTTACCTTACATGTGAATGAAATAATAATAAATAGTCTGCTGTCATTTCCAAATTGGTGACAGCAGCTAGAGCCTGTGTCGGTGCTGAAAAGCTAAAGTTTCAGAGAGTCCTTAACTTCTGTGTATGCAACATTGCACACAGCCTGATTGCAGACATTCATCTATATACAGAAAGTCTGATTCAAAGTTTGATATGGTCAGTGGGCATTGAATCAATTGCAAATGTCATTGAATTAATGGTTTAAAAACTGGTTTTTGCTTGGGTTCTTTTTGCTTTGCTTGTGTTTTTAGTTCATTTATTTTTTTAAACTCTGGTACAATAATATGGAATAAGACACAAAAAGTGCTTCAGTAAGTGGTCCAGTCTGCAAGCAAGTTTGAAAGTGAAGTTAAAGACTATGAATTGAAAACTTATCTCTGTGAACATTGGCTACTTCTTTTGCAAGGAGACGAGAAATATTTTCTGATTATGTCTCATTTTTTTACTCAGCTACTTTTAACACAATTGAAAGATTATTTCAGTTAATGCAGTTGTGACAGGAAATTCTTTATATATAATATACTAATCAGACATTAGAAACTGTAGATCTACTTGGATAACTCACATCACTATCAATCTGTGACAGTAGGTCTTCCTAAAGGAGTTCTTTACAAATTTCAACTTGGATCTCTAAATCTTATAAAGCATCAGATCTCATGTTCAATGTTTAGTAATTATAGCAATATTTAAGACTTTGTAATACTCTTAATGCTTGGGGCAATAACAAACTGTGCACAAACTATGGGGGTTTTCTACGTTTTCTTTTCTACATATACCGAAGCTGATCTACCTCTGAGCAATTTGACTCATAAGTCAAACATGAGATAACTAGTTAAGTCTTGAGGTGTGCCACCTTGCAGGTCTGTATTTCCTAAATACCAGTCATGCTTGGTCTTACAAAAGTACATGGACTTGCAAATGTGTTTCAGTCACTTCAGATAGATAGAAAATGTTAGAGAAAGCAACATTAGTCTTCTTCACCAGATGAAACTGTAAGTGACTTTTTCATTTTGTTAGTCTTCAAAATTTTAAAGAATAAATTTAAAATTATAGCAGTGTTTAGAAAGAGGTAATTTGATCAGGGCGTGATTTCCAAAATCCACATGAACATGGGATCCTTCTTTGAAAGATCAGGAAGATCTGTGGGACAGAGAGTGCAGTCTGGTAGCTTGAGTCTTCTCCCACTGAAAGAAATAGAAGTTGTGCCTCTGATTTTAAGAACTGTGTGGTTACAGTTTTTGTCAGTGAGAAGTTCATGATTCAGTCTGTTGGTATGAGATACTAGAAATGATTAAAAGGTTCTTCAGACTTCAGCCTTTGAACTAACATTGATTTTATCTGTATTACACTTCATTTATTCAGCTGCTTTATTGGCATTGCACAGGTAGATAACCTGAGTCCACCAGCTAGTTGTAGAACATGTTAAATCTCTAAATTTGGTGGTGTAGGAAATTGTGGCAATCAGTAATCAATTCTTTTAAGCCATTTGCAGTTCCAGCTTTGAAGATATCATAGATATAATAAAAGCATTCCCAAGACTGATGTTTGACATTTACAAAGAACTTGGGCACATCTAGGTTTTGATAGCTCTGCAATTTTACAAGCAACTTTACAAAGTTGAGACCTTTCCTGCCTGAGAAATTGTTTCAGTATTCATGCACTGCTGTAGTAGCTGGCCATTTCCTATTTGTTCCTTAAGCTTGAACAACTGATAATTCAGAGCAGAAAAGGATATTGACATTCACATTTACCTCTTTCCTGTGCCCAAGAAAGTCTAGAGATTTTTTGGCTTTACAATCTCCTGTAGAGGTGGTTCTTTCAGACATTTAACTTAAATGGTCATGCTAGGCCCACTGAGGGACTGAAAGATTTATTTACACTTACAGTTCATAATTAGATGTTAATATTTATCAACATTTAAAATATTTATCAAATATTTTATTTTCAGCTGTGTACACACTCCAAAAATATGTTTTAAATAAATCAATGACTAAGATCCACTTGACATAGCTAGAAACTTTGTTGCCAGTTTTGCATTTGTATCAGTAAAAGCTCAGGTTGTGTAACAACTTTAAATGTGTAAATAAAATAAGCAGCTAAAAATATTTTCTAGTAGCCAGGGAGCTTTTGAACTGTTGTAGCCAAAGGATTTTCCATCCTACTAATGAATGTGATATTTTAGAATGAACATTTATTATTTGTTTCTTTAGAATATTTTGAAGTCCCAGTTTAAAGGGAAAGTAACATTTTCTTGTAGAAAATTAATGATCTCTTTAGATATCTGTCTAAATATAACATAAACTTTCTGTTTGATTTTGTAAAACTGCTATATCATTTAATATTTTGTAACCTTTGCTCAGGGAAATCAGCCATGCACATGCTATATTTCTCTCTACTTTCTCTGTTTCTACAATGTAGGAATTATCTGCCTATAAGCATTTTTTGCATCAAATCTGCAGGTGTGCCACTGCCCATTTTTTATCACCTAAATGGTGATAAAGCCTTGGCTATGTCTCTGATTGATTGCTTAATCATCTTGTATACTTACACCAATATTTATTGTGAAGCCAATGAAAACATGCGATTTAGAGGGAAGGAATGGAGAAGAAGATCAGCAGATGAGCTGAGGAGACTGCAAGGGTCCATTTCCATAAGGGGCAAGAGAAAGTCTGTGATGGAAAGTTTGCCAGAGAAGAAAAGGAAGAATTACTGCCGTAACAAATGGAAGCTTAAAAGTATATGGGCCTAATGCAATGGGATGCAACACAGCAGGCAAAGGAACTGCAATATATTTTAGGTTTACTCCCAGTTACATCTATGGGAATAGTAGCAAGACTATGGTTGGGAAAAAGTCCTATGTGTTAAAACCAAACCGACAAACAAGAAAACAAAAATCTTTAATTTACACCCTGTTGACCCAGTTTTCAAACACAGATGCCTTACTAAGATCTCTGGCCTCTGCCTAGATTGTCAATGAGACATAGAAAGGGCTTGTACATGTTCTTTTCTTTTCCCTGAATACAGATAAAAATTCAAAGATCTTTAAAAAGATGAGGAAAAATGAAAAATAAGGAAAATAAATTAATTCTAAAACATAATTAAAAATGAAAACTAATGGCCTCCCACCATTGTTCTGGACCATGAAAAAAAAAAAGCGGGGGGGGGGGGGCGGGGCTGAAGAGATGTTGTCTCCCATACGATGATAGTAACATGTTTTCTTTCTGCTGAGGAATGGAGTCAGAGGGAGTCGCTTGCCCTGTCCACAGCATTAGCATTGCATCAGAAGAAGAGTGAGCTTCTGTGAGAAATGGAGTCAGAAGCATATCCTGCACAGGGCAGGCTCTGCTGGC
Organism: Gymnogyps californianus; assembly: GCF_018139145.2. Lineage (NCBI taxonomy): Eukaryota > Metazoa > Chordata > Aves > Accipitriformes > Cathartidae > Gymnogyps > Gymnogyps californianus. The sequence goes on along the minus strand of NC_059472.1, from coordinate 108,288,572 downwards.
TACATGCTTGCAAGCTCCAGCAAGCTGTACTCTCTAATATGCTTTCCTTCAGTTTTACATCCAAAAAAATTATGCTACTGGGCATACTGTCAGTTATATGATGAACGTCCCTACCTGCTTCTTCCCTGGTATGGCCAAGCTGTTAGAAATTATAGTGGAATTCCCTATAGATAAGAGATGGTATCCATTACAGTTCTAGCCTTCTTCCAAAAACACACACCACCAGACCACACACCTGTTTGCTTCTGCTCTTAATTTATTTGCCATTTCTTACATACCTCCTTTCTCATTTTATTTATTATCTTACTCCCTGCTCTCTGTCCTCTCCCCACCCTTTCCTCCAGCAATAAACTGTCTCCACTGACTTCTCTTGGATTTTCATTGATTCATCGCCATATGGAGTAATTTGCTGAGCCTGAAACTAAGGGAGATTGTCTTCATTGATTCCTGATTAATTCATCCATATGTGAAAGCTAGGTACACAGGTAATAACTCAATTGAAATTCCTTCACTGCTTAATTGCTATGCCATAATCCTGGCATGTTAAATCAGATAATCAGAGATTATGAATGAAGTTAGGATTCATTTTTTTCCAAAAACAATTATTAGAATATCATTATAAGGAATGCTTTTATTAACTCTGTTTATAATTATGCATAAAATGCATGTTCAGACTTTAGGTCAGTACAGAACATATATAGTATATATATAAAAAAAATTGCATCAAAGGAATGCTGTGAGTGAATCATGGTCCCAAACCTACATATTCATAGCTTATAAAGCCAAAAAGGATCACTGAACCCAGGTACAGTGATATGGTAGGTAGTGTTACTACCTTCATCTGCTTTACACATCACAGAATCATAGAATCGAATCAATGAACCACAGAATGGTCTGGGTTGGAAGGGACCTTTAAAGATCATCTAGTCCAATCCCCCTGCCATGGGCAGGGACAACTTCCACTAGATCAGGTTGCTCAAAGCCCTGTGCAACATGACTTTGAACACTTCCAGGGATAGGGCATCCACAGCTTCTTTGGGCAACCACAGCTTCTTTGGGCAACCTGTTCCAGAATTTATTCCTTCTGTCTAATCTAAATCTACCCTCTTTTAGTTTAAAACCATTACCCCTGTCCTATCACTACATGCCCTGGTAAAAAGTCTTTCTCCATCTTTCTTGTAAGCCCCCTTTAAATATAGAAGGGCCACAATAAGGTCTCCCCAGAGCCTTCTCTTCTCCAGGATGAACAACCCCGACTCTCTCAGGCTTTCTTTATGAAAGGGAGAAGCCCTCTGACCATTTTCATGGCCATCCTCTGGACCCGCTCTAACAGGTCCATGTCTTTCTTGTGCTGGAGGCCCCAGAGCTGGATGCAGTGCTCCAGGTGGGGTCTCAGGAGAGCAGAGTAGAGGGGAAGAATCACCTCCCTGGACCTACTGGCCACGCTTCTTTTTATGCAGCCCAGGATACAATTAGGTTTCTGGGCTGCAAGCGCACATTGTCAGCTCATACCTGAGCTTCATGGTTCACATGGGACAACTCCTCAATCCTGTCCAGGTCCCTCTGGGTGGCATCTGTCACATCCCACCTGTGGGAAGGGAGGAGTGACTCAAATTCGCAAATCCCCTCGGTTTGGACTAAGGTGAGACAACACTCAAGGTCTGTACAAAAACATCAACTTAACGAAAAACTTGAGAAACTTCCATAAAACGAGTATGTTATAAGCGTTGGCCCATGCACGAAATATATGTATACCTAAGCTATGTGGCTTTGCACGAAATCAAGTTAAGCCTGATGTTAACAACTTCAAGAGAAGGGAGAGAGAGGGAAAGAGAGAAAGAGACAAAGAGATAAAGAGATCACCAATCCTGGATCCAGCGTTGGACCAGCCAACAGGGGTGTTCAGTGTGGAGAGTCCCCCTAGAAAATGTGTGCACCCATATTTATTGGTTCTATTCTTGGACTTCTAGAACCTTCTCTCAGCCCAGCTCCAGGAGTGGTTGAGACACCCGTCAGTCAAATCAAGAGAAGTGACGCTAGGCCCCTTCCCATGGCTTAACCCTTTCTCTGGGCGTTTCCCGGGCTTACAGTATAGTCACTTCAGGCCTGTCCCTTACAGCATACCTTCCCTCAGGCATATCAACTACACCACTCAGCTTGGTGTAATCCACAAACGTGCTAAGGGTGCACTGAACCCCACTGTCTATGACATTAATAAAGATATTTAACAGTACCTGTCCCAATGCAGACCCCTGAGGGACACTACTCATTACTGATCTCCATTTGGACATTGAGCCATTAACTGCAACTGTTTGGGCATGCCTATCCAGCCAGTCCTTATCCATCTAACAGTCCATCCATCAAACCCATATCTCTTCAATTTAGAGATAAGGGTGTTGTGTGGGACCTTGTCAATGGCCTTGCAGAAGTCTAGGTAGATTACCTCAGTAGCTCTTCCCTTGTCCACCAATGCAGTCACTCCATCGTAGAAGGCCACCAGATTAGTCAGGCACGATTTGTCCTTGGTGAAGCCATGTTGGCTTTCTCTAATCACCTCCCTGTCATCCATATGCTTTGACATAGCTTCTAGGAGAATCTGTTCCATGATATTCCCAGGCACAGAGGTGAGGCTGACTGGTTGGTAGTTCTCAGGGTATTCATTTTTAGACTTTTTAAAAATGGGTGCAATGTTTCCCCTTTTCCAGTCACTGGGGACTTTGCCTGACTGTCATGACTTTTCAGATGTGATGGAAAGCAGCTTAGCAACTACATCTGCCAGTTCCCTCAGGACACTGGGATGCATCTCGTCAGGTCCCATGGACTTGTGTATGTTCAGGTTCCTCAGATGGTCTTGAACTTGATCTTCTCCTACAGTGGGTGAGACTTCATTCCCCCAGTCCCTGCCTTGAGATCCAGGGACTTGAGGGATGTGGGAAATGCAATGGCCAGTGAAAACTTGAGGAAAAAAGTTGTTGAGTCCCTCAGCCTTCTCCATGTCAGTTGTCACTACATGCCCTGTCTCATTTATCAGGGGGGTACAGTTTCTTTTGTCTTCCTTTTCTGACTAACGTACCTGTCAAGCTTTTGACACATTTCCTCCCAGCATTGAATGTCTCAGTCTGGAACTATGTTCTTTATCCTAGATTTATGACTTTACACATGGCCACATTAAAATGCCTAATGTTTCCTTTTACCAGCTGACCTAGATGTCCCAAGCTTGTGACGTGTAAACTTCAATTTCAGGTCGTCTTCAGCTTCAAAGAGTATGCATTTTTCTGCAGTTCAAATAATAAATAACGAAGGGTTGAAAATCAGATTTCCACTGGTTCTTACTAGAAACCACTCATTTCCTTTGTTACGGTTACATTTTGAGATATTTAGTATGTCACATTTATAATAATTCTGTATCTTGGTTAAAATAGTGTACACTGCCAGTCAAATACCTTCAGAATTCGAAATGCATACTATTACAGTGTATGCAGAAACAGATATAAATGCATATATATGCAAATTTCATGTGATCCAAATTTTTCATCTCAGAAAAAAAAACTGCCTTCAAAACATCAGGATACTTTGACAAGATCTACTTTTTATAAATCCATGTTGAGTTGCACTAATTACATTTACCTCCTTTAAATTTTTATTTATCCGGTTCTATTATTTTGTCTAGCAGCAATGTTAGTTGGAGTGGCTTGTAATTACACAGGTCATCTTCAGTATCTGCACACTGTACTTTCTTTCAGTCTTTTGGAATTTCCTTGGTGTTTCAAGGGTTAGTGAAAATCAGCAATAACAATGCTCAGAGACCTTTTCAGATACAGGTTGCCCTGCTGGTTTTTAACTGTCCAGCCTTGTTAGCTTCTGTTTAACATCTTCCTCAGTTTTTATTAGAATGTAAATTGTTTTGTTGCCACTCTGGGATCTGACTATGCAGTCTTGTTTGTTTTCCTAACACTGTATGTTTTTGTCTTTTCTACATGATTGGCAATTTCACCACTTGTATGTAGCAGTCTTTTGGTATGGATCCTTTTGCTCCTCACCTCCTCTCTCACCTCTTTTTAAAAAAAAAAAACCCAAACCTGCTTTTTTGTTTTCTTTTTTATTTTCCTTGTGTTTTCTGTGCATAGATAAATTAAGCCTTGTATCCTTTTGCTTATAATTTTTCTATATTTGTTAGATTGTGATTTACAGAATCACAGAATGGTTGAGGTTGTAAGGCACTGCTGGAGGTCATCTTGCCTTGCTCAAGCAGGGTCACCTAGAGCAGGCGGCCCAGGACCATGTCCAGAGGGCTTCAGGTATTCAATAACCTCCCTGGTTCTATCTCCCCTCCAAGGAGATACTCCACAACCTTCCTGGGCAACCTGTGCCAGTGCTTGGTCAGCATCACAGTGAAAAAGTTTTCCCTGATGTTCAGATGGAACCTCCTGTGTTTCAGTGTGTGCCCGTTGCCTGACAGGTGCCTGTCAGCCCATTTCTCCAGCCTGTTGAGGTCCCTCTGAATGACAGCACAACCCTCTGGCATATCAGCCACTCCTCACAGTTTTGTGTTCTCAACAAACTTGCTGAGGGTGCACATCATCCAGATCATTAACAAAGATGTTGAACAGGACTGGACCCAGCACTGACCCCAAGGATACACTGTTCCAACTAGGCTTTGTGCCACTCTCTGGGCCTGGCTGTTCAGCCAGTTTTTAATCCACTTCACTGTCTGCTCATGCAGCCCATACTTCATCAACTTTTCTATGGGGATCTTATGCGAGACAGTGTCAAAGGCCTTAATGAAGTCCAGGTAGACAATTATCAACTGCTCTCCTCTCATCTACCAGGCTAGTCATTTCATCATAGGATTTTACCAAGTTGATCAGGCATGACTTCCCCTTGGTGAAGCCATACTGACTACTCCTGATGATTTTCTTGTCCTTAATGTGCCTGGAAATGGTTTCCAGGATTAGCTGCTCCATCACCTTCCCAGGGACCGAGGTGAGGCTGACAGGCCTGTAGTTCCCTGGATCCTCCTTCTTGCCCTTCCTGAAGACCGGAGTGACATCTGCTTTCCTCTAGTCCTCAGGCAGCTCTCTCAATCACCATATGTGTTGTCAAGCATTTGCTAAAGTGTTTTTAAACAATTCCCATTCACAGTCAAGTTTTTCTGTTTGAACTCTTAAATCCTGAAGAGGTCTAGCTACTACTGCTACTAAATTTACTTAATAATGGATATTTACCTCCATCAAGGAGCAACTAAAATCTGCCATTAATACTAGAAACATGTATACAGAAAATGTTTATTTAGAAAAAGATATAGAAGACTAACAAGAATCCTATCCAAGACCAAACTTAGTAGGTCATCTGTATTCAACTGAGCATTTAAACAAGTGCTTTAAAATAAACCCCTGAAGACATCCAAACATTCCTGAATAAGTCTTTGATAATGATAAATGTTTTATTAAATTCTTGGTTGAAATAGGACAACCATATACATAAACACATATTGGAACCAAAGTAAAAGACTGCAAATGGCTATTCAGCTACAATTCTCATTATTGAATGATAGTATAATGGAAGTGTCTGTTCACTATATTGTTGATGTTAATGACCCTAAATTTCAAATATAAATTTATCATTATTAGAAGTTTTAATTCTGACCTATAAATTAAAATATTATATGCATATAATTACGTGTTAAAATATTTTAAAATATTTATTTTTTCTAGCCTGGAAATAGTTGCACCTAATTTAAAAAAAAATAGATTAATGTCTTTGAAAAAGAGTTTCTGAAATGAGCGAGCAAATAGTCTTTCCATGTACGTGTGCATACAGGTAATAAAGTTGTCTGGGTGTGTGTTGGTATATTGTTGGTAACAGATATAATGAAGTTGGATCGAGCTTCCTCTTGAGTAGATGGCAGAATCTTGCAGGGAGTTACATAAAATTTTTGCTAAGTTTTGAGGCTTTACATGCAATTCCATCTGCGACAGGGGATGTTCCTTCAGGCAGGGACAGATTACTTCATAAGTCCTCTAAGGTTAATTTTAATTTGGCAAAAGGGCAATAAAACCAGAATCTGGAAAAAAGGCACGCAATACATGTTTCTCATCCAGTGATGAATTTGGAACATAGTGTGATATTTGCAATATGTTTATTATAAGTAATTTTTAAATACCCTGGGTTAAATGAATATAGGTAGTATATTATTTCCCTGTCTTACACATGCAGATGTTCATGGGGGAATAGTTGTCACGCAAAGATACAAGTATCTTTCAAATTCTTCCACTGAGCCTGGTCCACAGTTTCATAATTCTGCCCTGTCAGATCTTCGGATCAAAGGTGAGGTTACTTAATAATGTACATAGTGAATACTTGATAATGTTAAATTCAAATGCATTTAGAGTCAGTCAGGTATGTAGGAAACAACGTCTTCTGTGTTTGGGATCTGCTATGGATAGGAGGAAGAACAGAATCTTAGAGCATCATTCCTCTAAGCAAAAAGCTTTCTGTGAATTTGGAGTTGCAGAAGGCCTATGTGAGGACGCAGTGTCCTGGCAACAGTTCTGGGGCTAAGGTCAAGTAAGTCTATGGTAAGGTCAAGGGTGGTGCATGTGTTGGCAAGTATGCAGCAGCTGTTTGTTGATGTCTGGAATGTGATTGTGACGGGCTGCTCCTCACTGCGGCAGATGAGAGAAGCCCCAGGGTATCGCTGCTAGAGGCAACCCGATGCAATGTCTGTATGAAAGTGTCTCATCACTGCAGAACAGTCCAATCTGCACAGAATGAAATATGACATACAGTTGTTACACACTGATGACTTAACTGGATAGGCCAATGTGTCAGACCATTCTTTTTAGACCATAGAGATGTTATGCTCTTTCTTTTTTTTGTATAATTAAATACTTGCATAAATTTTATTATCAAAACCTTTTTATAGATCTTACCTTCTCTCATACTGGTGTACAGCACCAGTAATTACACTGAATTCCAGCAAAGTTCCATTGGAGTTCTTTTAGTGTATCAGAGATGAGAATTTAGTGCAGTTTGATTAGCGATTTCTCAGTTGTATTCCAGATACCAGCTATTTATCTGCAGTGGCTCTTTGAAATGAATCTTTCTGGTTTTCCATATAAAACTAATTGTGATGAAAAAAATAGTCTTTACAGCTGAAAGACTTGAAGTTGTCTATGTTCTTTTTGGGTAATTTCAACTCTTAATATTTAATCATGCCAAGGCATTTAATTGAATGACAGTAGTTGGATCTTTACAATAGGAAATATTGCAAGTACTGTGAAATATTTTAGCACCTCACTTATATCAGTCGTCTTCTCTTTGAGGATTAACATTGATCACAAAGTTATTTTCTGTGGCCCTATCTTGTGTAGATGAACACAAACATCATTTTGTGGCTGATACCAAAGGTCTATATGTACTTCATTTTTATTAACTTCGGAAAGCTTTCTTGAGCTTTCTGGGAGTCTCCTCCATAATTGTCCTATTTAGCTGAAATTCATATATGTGTATACACACACACACACACACACACACACATAAATGAACTGATTGGAATAGCAGGAAGGTATTACCAGACAGTGAAATTTTCATGAAGAGAACCTTTGTGAAGTAGACCTTTTTTTCGGTTAATAAAGAAGGCAGATCAAGCTAATATGGAAATGTTGACAAGTTAGTGGCAAACTATCATGAATAGACCTGCGTAGACATATGTGTAGATAATGATCTACAGTTCTTTTTTAAAGTATAACATTTTAAAGCAAAATGTATTTTAGCAAAATATAAAAGTTTGCTGTTATTGCACAGTGGAATATATTAACAAAGACTGTCCACTTCAGCTAAAAGTATATCCAAACAAGTCAGTGTCCTACATTATACAACTCCTATATTCAACCCCTTTAAAAAGCTACCAGAGGTAAACCTCAAAAGAAATTACACGGATGCAACAACAACCAACCAAATATGTACCGAATGTTTCACAGAAATTATATCTTACATCGGCTG